>NW_028273628.1:0-323022 GCF_024610735.1 Ursus americanus | reverse complement strand
CACCAAATATAAGATCGAAATTTCATTGTTCATTATAGATGCCACTACGTAGTTCCCAGACATTTCATTCTACTGTAGTAATTCATTATACCTGTGCAGGTGCACGTGGAAGACAATTGATGCATGCAGAGTGGTAATAAAACACGCCCCTCAGTAGTAGAATAATAGGGGATGCATATGTGTAAAATTATTCGACTACAGCTTCCATGCTTTCCCTTTGGTTCCTTATTATCTATGAGATTGGACAATTCTTGTTCTCTAGGCTTAAACCTCATTGTCAGTATTTAGAGTTTTTCAATGCTGATCTTCTCCTGTATAAGTTACCAAAACCTAAAATATGTATGAACTTTAAAAAACGCTATATTGAAAATGACAGCAGGGAAGTTCCATTTTGTGAATATTGTGTCAATGGATCTCTATTTTGACATCAGTGTTCATTAGAAATGATGACATTTCATGTGAGTATAAATATCAATGTGAAAAAGAAAAGGTAGGAAGAACCTTGAATGTTTAAGTAATTGCTGAAATGACAGGTGTGTGTGTGTGTGTGTGTGTGTGTGTGTGTGTGTGTGTGTGTGTAACTGATTTTCAGTGAGTGGTTCAGCTTCTTGTAGGGCCTCCGAGAAAGCCCAGGTGAACCTTTCAATGAGTTGGTATCTGTTTTCAGAACATGGGAATCTCTTAGTCCAATAGTCAATCAGGCAAGCTTTGAGGTCTTGAAGAGTTTCAGTCCTCAGCGATGGTGTTGCAGACCCTTGTGAGCAAACCCTAGGGTATGCTCAGAGCCCTCATTAGCTGGTACCAACGTGTGACGATTTCAGACAGCATTTCCCAAAGAAGTACCTCTTGAGTCTCTGTCCTTGTCAGTTCCCTACACTTCCTTACACTAGTTAAGTGATCAGTGTGTTTCAGGATAATCCCCACATGTGATTTTTGCTATTTCCTACTAGTCCTATCTGTTTCTCATGTTCTTCTTTTATGGTAGGTGTTGGGAAGCAACCTGTGTGGTGTAGGAAGGGGTGTGGTAGTTGTCTGCCTTCGGAGGACCGAATGATGCCTAGAAATTGTACTGTAGGTTGAGGTCAATTGTCCATCCTCTGAGTGTCAGGAATTCCATCACTTTACTTTGATGCTAGTCTGTTCTTCAAGCTGTCCTCAGAAGTAAGGACGTCATCCATCTAGGGAATACTGGTTTGTGTGTATGTTTTCATTTTAGGAAAGGCCTTTCTGTTCCTGAAAATAATACTGTAGAGTACCCTTTCTGGGTTTTATTGGACATCAGTCAATCTTTTGTGAAGTATTCCTTTATAAATAGACTTTTTATGGTTGATGAGCAGGAATTCTTTATTGACAAGTCTTTGTCAGTGTGTGTATTGCAAATCTTTACTTCCCAGACTGTGGTTCACTTTTTCATTTTCTTATGGTCATAAGATAAGGAGAAATGTCACATTTTTATGAAGTCCCACTGAATTCTTTTAAATGGTTAGTGCACCATATGTCCTACCCCAAGATTGACAGGTTCTGCATTTTCTTTCAGAAACTGTCCAATGGGAAGCTACAATCCATCTCAAATTTATAAATTGCATTTTTAATTCTAATAGGGTATTTATAGACTGGTTTGTATTTTCTATGTACACAATCATATTATCTGTGAATAGTTACAATTATCCCCTCAATTCTTATACTTTTTGTTTCCCTTGCCTTCTAACAGTGGTAGATTCTCCGATGCCATGTTGAATAGAGCAACATTGTTTGAAGATTTTAATATACCTTTCTCAATATCTGACAGAAAAAGCAGACAAAACATTGGTAAAAATGTGACCTAATTGACATATAGGGAACATTCCATAATAAGTGCAGAATACATTATTTGCAAGTGGTCATAGACTCTTTACCCAAATAAATGATAGATGGGGCCACGAATCAATGCTACAAATGTTAAACCCTGAAATTAACTAGATTCTATTCTTAGACCACAGGCGAATTGAGCCACAGTCATAGCGAAAAGAAAACCAGGAAGTCCTTCAATGTTTACAATTAAATGGAACTTTGCTGCATATCCTAAAGGTGAGAGAGGGAATCTCAATGGAAATTCTGAACCTTTTCTACATGAGGGCTCACACACAATGGCACTTTCTTTGTGAAGAGCATTATAATAACCTAGACAGGAGTTGAGCCTTAAGTCAGAGTTCTTCCTGCCCCAGCCACACCTGGCAGCCTTGGCCTGTGGTCCCCCTCAGCTGTCCTTTCTGGTGGCCCTGAGCTAAGGGGGTGAACATGGCCGTATGGAAATTAGAAGCTCCCCACTCTTAGTGATGACGTTGCTATCGTATTGTCCTCACCAGTCCAACAACATGATTTCTGAGTGAAACATGACACAAGAGCGACTTCTTGGCCTTCCTTCAGGTTTGAAAATCATCTGGTGAGTCATCTATTAGAAATATGGATTCAACATGTGTTCTTTCTTCTAGAAAAGAAATAGACCCAATAGCAATTATGTGTTCCTTAGCACCTGTTCCTGAGAGACATCATACTGGCTCTTTGTAGCATTCTGCCTCTTAAACTTCTCAACTAGGGTGTAGATATTTTTAGGCACATTTTCAGACGGTTAGAAAGGGACTCAGATGATATGAGTCACAGAGGATTTTAGTGTCAGAAACCTAAGTGGGATCCCCAAATTGACTCCAAATCCCTTGTTGTTCCATACAGGGTACTATTTCCCTCTTATCTCTGGTCTTCTCAATCTGGAAACCTATCAAGTATCAGGATTTTCTTGTCATGTGGACAAATGGAACGAATTCAGCGGGCCTTTGCACCTCTGCCCATGGTGATCATTAAGATCATTATCTTAGTGGAGGACCTCTGGGTAAGATACTCAAAGATCCTTAGGAATAGAGACAGTATAATATTTTTCTGGTATTAAAGTTACTGAAACCATCTATCTTTTTTTGTCCATTCAGGCTCTGGTATGTTCAGAGGGTGCTGTAAAACAGGTCTGAAATAGTATTTAAAAACACTCAGCTCAGCCTCTTCTACAAAGTGAGCCAATGCTTATAAACATGGCTAAAATATTCCCTTACTTACGATGACTCCCCAGCCATCGTAGTGTTTATATGGTATGACTGTGACTTACATTAGTCAACATTTGCAGAGAAAGAACTTAGTGCATCCAGGGGTCACTTCATGTTGAAATTAGTTTGTGACAACGAGCTACTGTGTTTTATTCTGCAGTCCAAGGGAATGGTGCCAGACATCTCTAAGGAGTTCTAGCAGTTCTACAATTCTGATTTTAAGTGGTCTGTGTGCTTCAGAGATTTGGTCAGGAGAAGGGCAGGAGTCCAGAGACTGTGAACACTTCTGTTACATGTGCTGACCATGGAGCAGGTAGCTTTCTGTGGGCATCATTTTGATTTCTTGGTACTCTTGTGAAGGTGCTTTTGTCTCAAATTCCTCCATTTAGGAGTAATTATAATGATGAAAGTAATTTTTATCTTATATCATCTGTGGGCCCTGATCCTGGGATCCCAGGGAAGCTATCCTTTAACATTTTACCCGGTTCAAAATGATTGGGCAAAACCTCAAAGCATGGGCCCTATTTCTGCCCCAAGCACATGTTGTACATCTGCTTCAAGAAGAAAACAATAACCAAAAATGCCAACATGAAGATAAGAAAAAATAAAGAACCTCTTTGGCTCCCATAAGATTAAAGTCATACTGACATGTACATACTGAACATGCATGAAATCATTGCATTTCCTAAAGCCCAAGCCTTGGAGGGTCTGAGAGCCACTGATCTTGCCCAGAACCAGGCACACCCAGCAGGGAGGTCTGGTGCAGAAAGGGAAGGGGCAGGACTCTGAGGGTGGTCTGCAGCTAGAGGGGTCCCTGGAATGGGCCAGGTGTGTGTGGGGAGCCCAGCCCAGGACCCCACCTATGCCTATGCTGGGTGTTGGGTAGAGGAGGCACCTCTTGGACCCCCTGCACTTTCAGGGTTCCAGGGGCTTGAGGGCGGCTTGCCTGGCTTCCCAGGGGCTGGGGCACCACCCTCCCTGACAAATCACCTCTTGGGAGTGGAGCTACGTCTCTGTGGGCTGTTCCAGAGTTGCAGTGGGGTGCAAACCTGGGACAGAAGAAGGGGAACTGGGAGAGAGAGAGTTGCCCTGCGGAGGTCCCGGCAGGTTAGAGAGCAGCGTGCACCGTGGGTGGGGGGGTCTGGGGGTAGGGTGCGCCCCAGGTGGGAGGCAGGGTTCTGGAAGGGCACCTGGAGAGGGTTCATTGTGGGAACTCAGGTGAGTTTTCTTTTTCCTTTTAAAGTCTCTTCTGCCCCATGTTCTCAACTGGCCTTATTCCCCATACCTGTGAACTCCAGGGCGCCCACTCACCTGAGCTTTTGTGGGATTGGTTGCAGAATTTCAGGGTTTCCTCTGTTCCCCGGGAAGAGTGCGGGTAAGGACCTCACAGAGTCCCCACCTTCAGTGATGTGTCCCACGGTTCTCTGACACAGTGCAGGTGATGCATCTTGAGAAGTACCCCAAGTTCAGCAGGGTGTGCCCTGGTCCCCCAGGCACAGGTGTGGCCGTAGCAAGCCCCAGAGCCGTCTCCCAACTTCAGCATTATGCCCCGTGTGCCCCCAGGTTAGTGGTAATTGGCTGTTAGAATCATGCAGGAAAATCCTCCAGGTGGGGGCCTGAAGGAGGGCGTAAACCAGACCCCACTCTAATTGCATTGGGAATAGACGAATTGAGGGTTTCTTTAGAAGAGTAAGTCTGCTTTCCAGAAAAGGCAAGGTCATTGGTCTATTGAGAATGAAGATAATTACTGATATACAACAAGTATGTGTTGCCCCTGCACCCAGAAACCGAAGCAGGTGTGCAGGCTATAGGTCAGAGGGGCCTTCTTCTCCCCAGCTGACAGCACTTCTCTGCTCTGGCTCCAAGACACCCGAGGTTTTGAACGTCAGCATCGGAGTCAGCGAGGCAGCTTGTCACAGGACGCCAGTGTTCAGAGAAAGCACAGGTATGTTTGGCAAAATGTCCTATCTATGTCAGGGCTGGAGGTAAAACCTCTCATTATCGCAAAACCTCCTGGGCTTTTCTCTTTTCTCTAGTTGAGCCACAAAGTAAAATTGAAGTAGCTGTCAGCATTCTGGGTTTGGTGCAAGAATTACTTAGTTTCCCTGGAGGTAGAACTTTGCAGGGGATCACAATTTCTGTCCATTTATTGCTGACAAATGTATTTTGACCATCTGTTTCCTAGGAACCCTCTTTTATTAGAAAGGGAAGGTGAGATTCACTCTGTGCCTGTTTGTAACATCTAATTTGTTCCTTCATCTAACAGTGTTTATTCAATTGGGCCTAAGATATGGTTTAGTGGCCAGTATCTAGAGTTAGGTGGCTTTTTTCATCTGATACAGACTTGGATGATGTCATTTGACAAAGGTGATGTTTCATCATTGATTAGTTTATTCATCAGAAGAGTTAAAATTAGGGTGGAGGGAAAATTCAAAATTATCCAAAGCGGCCTGTTCCTGTTTAAAAGTTGAGCTTGACTTTCTAGTTTTACTAAATGTATTATCTCGATATTTTGAGGTGCCATATTCCCTCTGTAGTTTCTTTGGTGGTGGAGTCAGAAGGAGAGTCTGGGAATTCTTTTGGATAGTGGCATGCTGGTGGCTTCAAGGGGCTTGGCGTCAGGAGCCTTGGGGTGAATTCTGCAACTGCTTGCCTGACCCTGGGTGCATCTCCCAGAGGTTTTGTTGCCTCTTATGAAATTGCCGGCAGATAATGTTCTGCTTAAAGGGGAACCCTCCCATCCTGTTGGTGGGAATGCAAAGTGGTGCAGCCAGTCTGGGAACCAGTGTGGGGGTTCCTCAAAAAGTTAAACATTGAACAACCACATGATCCAGCAATTGCTGTCCTACGTATTTACCCAAAGGATAAAAAAATGCAGATTCGAAGGGAGTCCATGCACCATAATGTTTATAGCAGCAATGTCCACAGTAGCCAAACTATGGAGAGAATCCCAAAGTCCATGCACTGATGAATGGATAAAGCAGATGTGGGATACATATATATAATGGAATATGACCCGGCTTCAAAAAGAATGAAATCTTACCATTTGCAAGGATGTGGATGGATCTAGAGTGTATTAAGCTAAGCAAAATCAGTGAGGAAAGACAAATATCCTATGCTCTCACGCTTGTGGAATTTCAGAAAAAAAACAGATGAACAGAGTTGAGGGGTGATGAGAGAGGCAAACAAGGAAATAGACTCAACCTTGGAGAACAAACTGAGTGTTGCTGCAGGACATGGGCGTGGGGGTAAGAGATAAATGGGTGAGGGGTATTAAGGAGGAATCTTGTGATGAGCACCGGGTACTGTATGCAGGTGAGGAATCACTAAATCTTACCCCTGAAGCGAATATTCCATGGCATGTGAACTAACTGGAATTTAAGTAAAAGAAGAAAGGAAAAAGTGTTCTGCTTCATGAAGAGTGAGGTAAAGTTGTAGTGATTTGGGCTGTACTCTTCTATAGATGAGAGTTGTAGAACACCCTGTTGTAGGATACACTAGTTTCTTATCACATAAGGATTCCTCAAAAAGCTGCAATGAAAGATTCAGGTCTCAGAGCATGTTCATGTTCCACTGATATGTTACAGTTTGCACAGGTAGGAAAGAAGGTGGAGAGAAAGGCAACAGAAGGGGAAAGTAGGTGTGAACCTTTCATTAGTTAGCATTATAGCTTTCTCATGAAAGCCTTGCGCCAGTGTGATTTTGGAAGCAGAGTGGGAATCCGGGAGCTTTGCAGGAGATGGGGGAGTTCCAGGTCTGGGTAAAGCTGACAGGGGGCCCAGAGGAGAGCTGAATGCATTCTGCAGCAGGATGTGGGCAGGGTGGGCTCCAGGTGTGGCTATGGGTCTCCTGGGTGAGAGTTGTGACAGGTGAGGGCTGTGTGCAAGTTCCTGGCTGAGGACAAGGGAGGCACAGGCGGAGAGCTGGCAGAGAACCTTCTTCTGGGCCACCAGCCTCACCCAACACACACAGTCTCATCTTCTGTCCCTGACGCTCCAATTCAGACTTCTCCGAAGGTGAGTGAGAACACATCAAGAGCATTCGAAACAGAAGGGAAAGCATGTGCAATGGCTCTGGGGCAGGAGAATTCCAGGTATGTCCAGGAGCAGCAAGAAGGCCCTGTGGCCACAGGAGACAGCTTAGGACATGAGCTCAGAGAGGTGACAGAGGGTGACAGAAAGCCATTCCAGGGCTATATCCCCATGAGACCCTGTTTCACTGGGCCATCCTGGCTACAATGTTGAGAACAGATGACAGAGGGTTGAAGATGGCAAGGCAGGTCAATGACGAAGCTTTTCCAGGAACTCAGGCACTGTGGACCAGACAGGTGGCCTAGGATGGAGTTGTTAGACCTATTCTGGGTCCATTTTGAAGATACAGCTCACAGGATTTGCTGATGGGTTAGCTATTAGGAGCAGGAGAACGGAGGAATTAGGGTAACTCCCAGCTTTTGTGGGTTGTCGTGATCGAGGGGAAGGAGAGGGTTTCTCGGGAGGTAGGAGGTAGTCCGTGTTCCGCATGCTGAGGAAGGTGCCTTTCCCGGTGGGTCTGCTGAGGTTTGTGTCTGGGAGAACCTTTCACATCTCGTCCCTCAGCAATGCTCAAGTACAAGTATCCCCCGTTTTTAAACGTTCACAGTAAGACACTGGGATTTCTTGAAAAACTATGTTATTACCCAGCTTCAGTAAGAGGAAGAGACCTGAAGAGGATTTCCCTCTTATGAAAAAAGGTGAACAGTGAGAATCACATTCGGCATCTGTTTTGGGGAGAAGCACGACAAAGGCAGTGTGCTCCCCAACCAGCTCCTTCCGCTGGGAACTGCTCTCCGCATCCAGCCACCAGCACTTTGAATTGTGTTTGTGAGCCTCTGCTGTGCTTTATCTTCATTTATGCTGGGCCTCCATTGGAAACTTGTGTGCTGAGGCCTAAGAAAAGCCAAAGAGAAGGAATTTTGGAGTCTGAGCACACTGTCTAATTGTTCCGTGTAAATTAATGGCCATTCCTTCTTGACACCATTTCTGCTGTGCAAGGTTTCTCAGAAGCTCTGTACTTTCAAAGAGCAGGGAAACCTATACCCCATGCTGTGGGGTTAGTTTTAGTCTCCATGCTGGACAGAACATTTCATGACTGTCGGATTTTCTCACTCAAACATTGAGACTTTGACCGCCTTCACCCGTTTCTACCACCCCATCCCCGAATCTGGCACCTACCAATCTGCTCTCAGTATCTATGTGTTCAGTATTTGTTTATTCCACGTGGAATGTACATGAGAGCATCTGGTATTGGTCTTTCTGTGTATGAGTTACTTGGCATAAGGCCCCCAAGGTCTGTGTTTCCATGTCTGGTTCTTGTGAATAATGCTTTAGTGAATGTGGGAGTGCATCTGTCTTTTTGAGGCAGTATTTTTGTGTTCTCCGAATCAATACTCAGTAGAGCCATTACTGGGTCATGTCGTAGTTGCTTTTATTTTTTCAGGAACCTCCATACCGTTTGTCACAGTGGCTGCACCAATTTCCATTCCCACCAACAGTGCACAGTGTCTCCTCGTCTGCACACCCTTGACCCCACTTGGTGTCTGTCTCTGGGACAATTGCTGTTCCAACAGTTGTGAGAGGATAGCCGATTGTGGGTTTGACTGATGTTTCCCTGACGATGATTAGTGATGTCGAACAACTCCTTCTGTCTGTTGGCACCTGTGTGCCATCTTTGGAAGGTATCTATTCACATATTCCCCACATTTTTTATACTTTTTTTTGTTTTGATTTGTATGTGTGTTGTGTGTATTTTGGATATTAGCCTCTTCTCACACATATGATTCACAGATATTTTTTTTCTTATTGGGTCAGTGGCCTTTTAAGTTTTTGATGGTTTCTTTTGCCGTGTGGAAGATTTCAGTTTGATGTTGTTCCACTTGTTTATTTTTGCTTTTGTTGCCTTTGCATTTGGTGTCCGATCTGAAGACTCTTTGCCAAAACCAATGTCAAGAGACTTAGTACCTGTGTCTTCTTGGAGGTTTATGGATTCAGGTCTTATGTTCAAATCATTCATCCATTAAAAATTTTGTGTGTGGTGTAAGAAAGTGACCCAGTTATATTCTTCTGCATTTAGTGTCCAGTTTGCCTCTTACCGCTCACTGAAGACACAGTCCTTCCCTCATGGCATATCTTCTGCTTCTGTGTCGTAAGTTAGGATCATTTACGTGTGGGTAAGTTTCTGAGCTTTCTGTTCTGTTCCACTGACCTGGTGTCTGTGTTTCTGCCAGTACCATCCTGTTTTGATGACAACAGCTTTGTAATCTAGCTTGAAATACAGGTGTGTGTTGACTGCACCTTTCTTTCTCCAGGTTGCTTTGGGTATTTGGGGTCTTTTGTGATTCCATACAAGTTTGAGGACTGTTTTCTATTTCCTCGAATAATGCCACTGGAATTCAGATAAGGATTTCATCACATCTGTCGATTGCTTTGGGTACGATGGACATGTTCACATAATTAACTTTTCCAGTTAAGGAGCATGGCGTAAGCTTCCATTTGTTTGTGTTGCCTTCCAAATCTTTGACCCATACATTCTGCCCCCCTCGACACACGTGTTTTTCATTTCTTTTCTGCCATGTGTTGAGTGTACTATGTCTTTCTCATTCTTGGTTACTTTTATTCCTAGATTTTTTTTTCATGCAATTGTAAATGGCATTGCTTTTTTATTTCTCTTTGCGAAAGTATGTCATCAGTATACAGAAATGCAACAAGTTGGGTCATCTGTGTGGCTCCATAGGTGAAGCGTCTGCCTTTAGCTCAGGTCATGATCCCAGAGTTCTGGGATCGAGCCCCATGTTGGGCTCCCTGCTTAGCGAGGGTCTGCTTCTCCCTCTTTCTGACACTCCCCCTGCTCCTGCTTTTTCTCTTCCTGTCAAATAAATAAATAAATAAATAAATAAATAAATAAATAAAATCTGAGAAAAATAAAGACAACAGGTCTCTGTATATCGACTTTATATCCTGCAGCTTTCTTGAATTTGTTTATTCTAACAGTTTTTTTGTGTGGAATCTTTCGGGATTTCATGTCATTTGCAAATAGTGACAGTTTTCCTGTATGGATTTCATATCTTTCTCATTTTTAAAATGATGTTAGTCACCCTAGAGTACTTCATTTGTTTTTGATGTAGTGTTCCATGATTCATTGTTTGCATATAACACCTAGTGCTCATTATGACACGTGCCCTCCTTTTTTTAAAAAAAAAGAATTTATTTATTTATTCGACAGAGATAGAGACAGCCAGCGAGAGACGGAACACAAGCAGGGGGAGTGGGAGAGGAAGAAGCAGGCTCACAGCGGAGGAGCCTGATGTGGGGCTCGATCCCATAACCCTGAGCCGAAGGCAGACGCTTTACCGCTGTGCCACCCAGGTGCCCCAATATGTACCCTCCTTAATACCCATCACCAGGATAACCCCTTCCCCTTCCCCTCCCTTTCTGCAGCCTTCAGTTTGTTTCCCAGTTTCAGTAGTCTCTCATGATTCATCTCCCCCTCTCATTCCCCCCTTCACTTTTCCCTTCCTTCTTCTAATGTCCTCCATGCTATTCCTTCCGTTCCACATAGGAGTGAAACCATATGATAATTGTCTTTCTCTGCTTGACTTAATTTCACTTAGCATAATCCCCTCCTGGTCCATCCACGTTGGTGCAAATGGGGGGTATTCATCCTTTCTGATGACTGAGTAATATTCCATTGTGTAGATGAACCACATCTTCTTTGTCCATTCATCTGCTGAAGGACACCTTGGCTCCTTCATCAGTTTGGCTATTATGTACATTGCTGCTATGAACATTGGGATACAGGTGCCCCTTCTTTTCATTACTCTGTGTCTATGCGGTAGATACCCAGTAGTGCAATTGGTGGGTCATAGGATACCTCTGTGTTTAACGTCGTGAGGAACCTCCATATTGTTTTCAAAAGTGGCTATACCAGCTTGAATCCTCACGAGTAGTGTAAGATGGTTACGCTTTCTCCACATCCTCTCTGACTTTTTTTTATTTCAAGTCTTGTTAATTTTTTTTCAAGATTTTATTGATTTATTCCACAGAGATAGAGATAGACAGCGAGAGAGGGAACACAAGCAGGGGGAGTGGGAGAGGAAGAAGCAGGCTCATAACGGAGGAGCCTGATGTGGGGCTCGATCGCATAATGCCAGGATCACGCCCTTAGCCGAAGACAGACGCTTAACCACTGTGCCACCCAGGTGCCGCCTGCCTTGTTAATTTTAACCATTCTAACTGGTGTATGGTGGTATCTCATTGTCGTTTTGATTTGTATTTGCCTGATGGCAAGTGATGTGGAGCATTTTTTCATGTGTCTGTTGGCCATTTGTATGTCTTCTCTGGAGAAGTATCTCTTTGTGTCTTCTGCCCATTTTTTGGGTGTCGAGTTTGAGGCGTTCTTTATAGATCTTGGATACCAGCCCTTTATCTGTAATATTATTTGCAGATATCTTCTTCGATTCCATAGGATGCCTTTTTGTTTTTTTGATCATTTGCTTTGCCGAGCAGAAGCTTTTTATCCTGATGAAGTGCCAATAGTTCATTTTTGCTTTTATTTCCTTTGCCTTTAGAGACGTGGCTTGCAAGAAGTTGTTGTGTCCAAGGTTGAAGAGTTCTTTTGATTTTGATATGAGACAGGAATCCATTATCTTTCTTTCTTAATTTTATTGGAGTCCTCTGTCTTTCTTGGTGAGTCTAGCTAAGTTTGTCAGTTTTGTTTATCTTTCCAAAAAAGGCAGCTCTCATTTTCATTTTTTTTTGTCCTTTTAGTCTCCATTGGATTTATTAATGCATTCCTTTTTGTTATTTCCTTATTTCTACTAATTTGTGGCTTTGTTTGTTCTTTTTTTTTTCTAATTCTTTACCACATAAATCAGGTTGTTTATTGGAGAGCATTCTCATGGATTGATGAAGACTTGAATTTCTATGAATGTCCCCCATAAAGCTACTTTTGCTGCATCCCATAAGTTTTTGTAAGTTGTCTTTTTCATCAGTGTCAAGGTACTTCTAAAATTTTTTTGATTTCTTCTTTGACTGTTGGTTGTTCAGTAGCATGTTGTTAAATCTCCACATATTTATTTAAGATTATTTAAGTATCTGACAGAGAGTGAGACAGCGAGAGAGGGAACGCAAGCAGGGTGGTGGGAGAGGGAGAAGTGGGCTTCCCACTGAGTAAGGAGCCTGATTCGGGGCTAGATCCCAGGATCTTGGAATCACGACCTGAGCTGAAAGCAGATCCTTAACAACTGAGCCACCCAGGCCCCCCAATCTCCACCTATTTTTGACTGTCCCATTTTTTTCTTGAGACTGATTTCTAGTTTCATATCATTGTGGTTGGACAAGATTTGAAGCAGAAGGTGAAAAGAGCATTCAGATGAAAGGTTTGTTTCCTGGAGGGTTTTCTGAGGGCAGACCATGAGTTCAGTGGGGATGGAGGAAGGTTTTGTGAGACGGGGGGTGGGGTTAACCCTCGTTAGAATTACTGACTACTACCATGCAGGCTGTGTGCTACCGTTCACACCGTAGTCCTGATGGACTGGTACTTCATTAGAAATATTTTCTAGGAGGTGTAGGCATAGTCTTCACTTAAAGAAAGGTGCCATGTGGGTTCATGGCATGACCCCAGGTCAGCAACCAGGATGTTTGGTATTGTGGGGGATCAGAACCAGGCTTTCTGTAGGAAGTGACAGAAATAGGGTATGGTGAGCTCCATGACCATAGGTGAGGTCCCTAGTGACCCACTGGGTGTTGGGTTCTGTGGATCTGTCTCATCAGGTGCTGTGGAATTCAGGGACACCCTCCTGTCTGTGGATTTGTGTGGAGACAGGTAGACATCAGTGTCTGGCCAGGCACGAGGGTCACACTGGACCACCACCAGAGGTGCAGCGTGCGTGGGAGCCACTGCTTGGTTTCCACGAAAGCTGACCAGGGTCTGTGACCGTGATTCCTAGCAGCTGCAAGGGGAGAGGAGGCCGGGGGTGGTGCACACTTCCTAGAGTTGTGGTCAGGACTAGTCTGGAGCCCACTGAAGTCAGCCACACTGGGCACAGAAGGCACCCAGTCAGTGTAGCTGTGGGCACTGCTCCCATGGCACTTTCAGGCCGGCTCCATGCTGCCACCTCCTGCATTTCATCATCATCTTCAAGGTCATGTGCCTCTGCTCTTGCCCCATGGCCTCCGGGGTATTGTCCGTCCTCCATCTGGCCCTCGTCCCTGGTGCCCTGTGCAGTCCAATGCCAGGGTACCCGTCTTGAGACAAATATCTGGCCCTGATGGAACACTTCCATGGATCTCGTGTAATGTGAGGGTGATGCCCTGCCCTGGAAGGGGGCTACAGGTCCCCAATCAGGAGAGCCATGTCTCCCTTTTCAGCATGGCCTGCCCGCCCCTCAGTCTTCTTAGGGAAGCTCTCCCCACTTCCTGAGATGACAGCCCTGAACTTAAAAATGAATGTCATTTTACATATCTCTATGCCTTAGTTCATCCATGGCATGTCTTTCAACCCCATCAGTGGGTTTTTTTTAGAAGTTCTGAAGGGCTGTCTGCTCAAGGAGGGGATGACCTGGGTGGGGCAGCTTTCCATCTCATCTCCCTCAGCATGTCTCTGAGCCCTGGGGCCAGCTGTCCCACTGAGGATTGAGGGACACGAGCCAGCCCTTCCTGAGCCCAGGCTGTGTCAGCTCATAGACTGATGCGTGTCAGAGTGGTGGGTAGCTGGCATGGGCCAGGGGCTGGCAGTGTCTCCTTCTCATTCCTTCCCTCCCTTCCTCCCAGAGGTAGCTCAGAGCAGCCTTCAACCTCTGCATCTCCAGATACCTTGACCTGTGCCTCCTGTGTTCAGCTGGTGACCTTGGAGTTTCGCATGGATTCTACCACACGTACCCTCTCCCGTAGCAATTCCTGGATCAGGGGAGTGGTCGGACCCTTGTCTGCTTTTGGTCTTCTTCCTGTCCAGCACCAAGCCCACCCACCTTTGCATCTTCCATGTATGTGCTTGGAAGCAAGCCCATCCACAGGGAACCTATTAGCCAAATGGATCCAGGCAATGAACACTGAAGTAGAGATCCAGGATCCATAATAAACCTGCTCTGAAACCTGTCCCAAAGTCTGTGAGTCTCTCACACTGAAACAAAAACAATAATAGCTTTCTGGACTGTGAAGTGACATGTGTCTCTACTTCCAATCTTGAATGCATTGGTGCTGAGCCTGGACTGAAAAGGACCATGGCTCCCGTGGGCTGGGATCCACGGTAAGAACTCAGTGAAATCTGAATTTGATTCATGGAGTGAATAATTATTGTAGAGCGAATCCTCCCAAGTAGGGCTTATGCACAGTGCACAGGAAAAGCTTTTTCAAAGAGGTTCCTGAAAGAAAAAATCTTTTTTAGAAATTTATTTTAATTCCAGTAGAGCTAACATACAGTGTTACATTCGTTTCAGGTGTACAATAGAGTGATTCAGTAATTCTATAAATTACTCAGTGGTCATCAAGAAAAGTGTCCTCTTAATCCCCTTCACCTATTCCACTCAACCCTCTATCCACCTCCTCTTGTAACCATCCGTTTGTTCTATATTGTTAAGAGTTTGTATTTTGGTGTGTCTCCTTTTTCTCTTTTAGTTATTTATTTTTGTTTGTTGCTTAAATTCCCTATTAGAGTGACATCTTATGGGATTTGTCTTTCTCTGAATGCCTGATTTTAGTTAGGATAATACTCTCTAGCTCCATTCATGTGGCTGCAAATGGAAGGTTTCATTCTTTTTCAAGCCGAGTAATACTCCATTGTGTGTGTGTATGTGTGTGTGTGTGTGTGTGTGTGTGTGTGTGCATGTGCATGTGTGTGAATACAGATCTATCATCTCATTTGTCAATTTTTCTACAGACACTTGGGTTGCTTCCATATTGTGATATTCTAAATAATGGTGCAAGGAACATAGGGGTGCACGAATCCTTTTACGTTACTGTTTTCCTATTCTTTGGGTAAATACGAGTAGTGTGATTGTTGGATCGTAGGGTAGTTTTATATTTAATTTTTTCAATAACCTTCATACTGTTTTCCACGGTGGCCACCACAATTTGCATTCCCACCCACAGTTCACGAGGATTCCCCTTTATCCACATCCTCTCAACACCTGTTCTTTGTTGTGCTTTTGATGTTAGCCATTCTGACATGTTTGAGGTATTACCTCATTGTCCTTTGGATTCACATTTTCCTGATGATGGGTGATGGTGAACATCTTTTCACGGGACTGTTGGCCATTTGTATTTCTTCTTTGGAGAAATGTCTGTCCATGTCTTCTGCCTATTTTTTAACTGGATTATTTGTTTTTTGGGGGTCGAGTAGTATCAGTTCTATATGTTTTGGACACTATCCCTTTATTGCATATGATCTTTGCAAATATCATCTCCCTTTGAGTAAGTTGTCTTACTATTTTTACGTTTTCATTGTTCTTCTGCCATGCGGAAACTTTATTTTGCTGTATTCCCAATAGTTTATTTTTGCTTTCATTTCCTTTGCCTCAGGACACAGTCTAGAAAAACGTTAATATGGTCCATGTCAAGAAGTTACTGTCTTCCCTCCTGTAGGATTTTAATGGATTCAGGTCTTATATTGAGGTCTTGAAACTGTTTTGTGTTTGTCTGTATTGTGTAAGAAAGCAGTCTAATTTCATTCTTTTGTGCGTAGCTGTCTAGTTTTCCCAACAAAATTTGTTGTAGAGACTGTCCTTTTCCCTTTTGATATCGTTGCTTGCTTTGTGGAAGATTCATGGACCACATAATTATGGGTTTCTGTTTGAACTTGTATCCTGTTCCTTTGGTCGCTGTGTCTATTTTTGTGCCATACTCTCTTGTTAGGATGACTGCAGCTTTTTAGTATAACCTGAAATCTGAAATTGTGAGTCCTCCAGCTTTGTTTTTCTTTTCCACATTGCACTGGCTGTTCGGAATCTTTAGTGGTTCCATACAAATGTTTAGGATTGTTTATTCAAGGTCTTTTGTTCTTTAATTTAAATTCAATTAGCCAACTTACAGTACATCATTAGTTTCAGATGTAGTCTTCAATCAATTTTCAGTTGTGTGTAACACCCAGTGCTCATTGTATCGTGTGACCTCCTTAATGCTACTCACCCAGTTACCCCCCCAAACTTCTCCTCCAGCAATCATCAGTTTCTTGTGATAGTTAAGAGTCCATCATGGGTTTTCTCCCTCTCTGATGACTTCCCATTCTATTTTCCCTTCCTTCCCCTATGGTCACCTTCCTTGTTTCTGATAATCCACATAGGAGTGAAAGCATATGATCATTGTCTTTCTTTCATTGACTTATTCCACTCATCATAATACCCTCCAGCTCCACCCAGGTAGGTGTGATGGTAAGTATTCATCCTTTCTGATGGCTGAGTAATATTCCACTATAGATATGATCCACATCTTCTTTATCCATTCATCTATCCATGGTCATCTGCACTCCTTCTGCAGCTTGTCTATTATGGATATTGCTGCTATGAACACTGTGGTGCATGTGTCCCATCTTCACTACCTCTGTATCTTTGGGGTAAATACCCAGTAGTGCAATTGCTGGGACATAGGGTAGCTTTATTATAACTTCTTGAAGAAACTCTGTACCATTTTCAAGAGTGGCTGTACTGGACTGCATTTGTACTGGGGTGTAAGAGTGTTCCCATTTCTCCACATCCTCTCCAACATGTATAGTTTCATGTCTTCTTATTTTTAGATATTCGGCCTCGTGTGATATGGCATCTATAGGGGTTTAGATTTGCATTTCCCTGAAGCCAAGTGATATGAAGCATTTATGCATGTATCTGTTGGTCACCAGTACGTCGTCATCAGTGAAGTGACTTCCCATTTTAATCCATCTCAAGACCTAAAGCTGGGTAAGGCACTGAAGCTGGATGGTGCCATCGGTTGGAAGTGTGGAGAATTTCAAAAGATCTCCTTGGAGAGCAAGTTTAAAGGTCAGTTTGAAGCTACTAATTGGATCCGGGGAGATCTCTGAAAGTGGGGGTTGCCTGCGATGGGCTGAGGAGGGCCCTCCGATTTTCCTATGAATCCTTGCTGCAGCCCCAAATGACAGTTTCCTGCTGTGGGGCAGGCTGAGTCCTCTAGTCCTACAGAGGTGAGCCCAATGCCTGGTGCCTTGGAGGCAGGCAAACGGGGAGGGACCCTCAGCAGAAGACCCAGGGTTAGGTTAGGCCTCAAGAGACAGCAGGTCCAAACTGCCCAGTGCTCAGAGAACTCCCAGGCCGACTGAGATGAGGGCACAAGTGTGGGTGAGTGTGAGCCTTGGGGTTTCATCCAGAATGGCCCACAAATGTCGGGGTTCACCAGAAGGGGCTCTCAGGGGGTGCCCCAATTCTCTTGCACTGAATGCTCTGTTGTGCCCCAAAACGGTACAGTTTCCTGTGGGCTGCAGGCTGAGTCCTACAGTGGGGCTTGGGTGTCCCCAATCCCCCGGAGTAGGGTGCCAGGACCCTGGGGAGGGGCCCCTCTGTGGCTAACCTAGTGTAAGGTTTAGGGTCCAGGAGCCCTGCAAGGACAATCTGCAGGCTGTGCAGCGAGCTCTGTGGAGGGCTGAGAGGAGGCCATGGCGGATGGTGAACATAGGCCTCAGGGTTGGGGCACGGGGGGCTGCCAAAAGTGGGGACAGGCCCTGGGGGCCTCCCCATGTTCTCATGCCCTGTAGGCTCCGTAGAGCCCCAAGGGGCACAGTTTCCTTTCCGGTGGCAAGCTGAGTCCTGCGGTGTGGTACAGGTACCCCAATTCCCTGGGGCTGTGGTGTAAGGCTCCTGGGAGTCCCCCACACCCGCGGCCGACCTAGGGCTAGGGTTAGGCCCCAGGAGCCCCGCAGGCCCGATCTGCTGGCTGTATGGCGAGCTACATGGGCTGAGGTGAGGGTGCAGGGAGGGTGAGCGTGGGCTTCAGGGTTGGGTTGCGGTAGGCCACCGACGTTCGCTGGTGGCTCAGGAGGGCCCTCCTGGTTCTCCCACCCTGAACGCTCTATGGCCTCCCAAGGCGCACGGTTTCCTGCGGGGTGGCAGACTGAGTCCTGCTGTGGGGCTCAGGTGTCCCAAATCCCCGTGGCTCTGGCTCCAGGCTCCTGGGGAGGGGCCCCTCCTCAGATGAACTAGGGTTAGGGTTGGGGCCCAGGAACCCCGCAGGCCAGATCTGCCCGCTATGTGGCGAGCACTGCCGCGGGCTGAGGTGAGGGTGTGGGGTGGGGTGAGCATGGGCTTCAAGCTTGGGTTTAGGGATCGCTGAAGTTCGCAGGGGACTCTGGGGGCCCTCCTGGTTCTCCCGCCCTGAATGCTCTACAGCCTCCCAAGGAGCACGGTTTCCTGTGGGCTGGCAGGCTTTATCCTGCAGTGGGGCTCAGGTGTCCCCAGTACCTGCGGCTGTGGCACCGGGACCCAGGGGAGGGGCCCTACCCAGCCAAACTAGGGTCAGGTCTAGGCCCCAGGAACCCGGCAGGCCTGATCTGCCGGCTCTGCGACGCGCTTGGTGGCAAGCTGAAGGGAAGGCGTGGGGCGGGATGAGCGTGGGCCTCAGGGTTGGGGTGTAGGGGGCCGCCGAGGATCGCTGGGGTCTCAGAGGGGCCCTACCAGTTCTCCTGAACGGGATGCTCTGTGGCGCCCCAAGGGGCATGGTTTCCTGAGGGGTGGCAGGCTGAGTCCCGTGGTGTGTTCCAGGGGTACCCAATCCCCGGGGTTAGGGTACGGATTAGGGTACGGGTTAAGGTTAGAGTATGGATTATGGTTAGGGTATGGGTGAGGGTAGGGTTTAGGGTTAGGGTAAGGAGAGGGTATGGGTTAGGTTTGGGTTTAGGGGTTACAAGTTAGACGTTATGGGTTAGGGTACAGATTAGGGTTCAGGGTACGGGTTAGGGTTTAGGGTTTGGGTTTAGGGTTAGGGTTAGGGTTGGAGTAGGGGTTAGGTTTAGGGTACGGATTAGGGTTAGGGTACTGGTTAGGGTACGCATTAGGGTACGGTTATGGTTAGTGTTGGCATTCGGATTAGGGTACGGTTTAGGGTACGGGTTAGGGTACGGGTTAGGGTTAGGGTACAGTTTAGGGTTATGGTACAGGCCAGGTTACGGTTTAGGGTTAGGGTTAGGGTACGGGTTAGGGAATGGGTTAGGGATAGGGATAGGGTACGGTTTAGGGTTAGGGTATGGGTGTGGGTACGGGTTAGGGTACAGGTTAGGGTTAGGTATGGGTTAGGGTATGGGTTAGGGTCCGGGTTAGGGATAGGGTACAGGTTAGGGTATGGGTTAAGGTTAAGGTAAGGGTACTGGTTAGGGTTAGGGTACGGGTTACGGTTTAGGGTTTAGGTTTACGGTTAGGGTATGGGTTAGGTTTAGGGTACGGGTACGGTTAGGGTACGGGTATGGTACGAGTTAGGGTATGGGTTATGGTCAGGGTTCAGGGTTAAGGTTAGGGTATGGGTTAGGGTACTTGTTAGGGTTAAGGTTAAGTTTAGGGTACGGTTTAAGTTATGGGTTAGGGTACAGTTTAGGGTTAGGGTTAGGGTACAGGTTTGGGTACGCGTTAGAGTACGTGTTAGGGTTAGGGTACAGGTTAGGGTTCGGGTTAGGGTATGGGTTAAAGTTAGGGTTAGAGTATGGGTTAGGGTAAGGGTTAGGGTTAGGTTACTGGTTAGGGGTAGGGTTAGCTGAAGGGGTAGGGTTAGGGGTAGGGTTAGGGTTATGATAGGGGTCGGGGTATGGTTAGGGTTTAGGGTTAGGGTTTGGGGTTTGGCTTAGTGGTTAAGGTAAGGGTTTAGTGTTTAGGGTTTCGGGTTTAGGGTTAGGGGTTAGGATTTAGGGTTTAGTGTTAATGTAGGGTTTAGGGTTTAAGGATTAGGGTTTAGGGTTAGGTTTAGGTTAGGGTCAGGGTTAGGGTAAGGGTTAGGGGTTAGTGTTAGGGTTAGGGTGAGGGTTAGGGGTTAAGGTTTAGGGTTTAAGGTTAGGGGTTAGGGTTTAGGGTTAGACCCCAGTAGGCCAGCAGGACCGATGCAACGGCTGTGCGGCGATCGGAGGAGTGGGCCAATGTGAAGGCGCTGGTGAGCGGCAGCATGGGCCCAACCATTTTGGTGCAGGAGGGCCTTCGAAAGTCGCCGGGGCCTCGGAGTGCCTTGCCCGTTCTCCCGCTCTGAATGACTAGCGGGGCCCCTAGCGGCTCGGGTGGCTGAAGGGCAACAGGGTGAGTCCGGCACATGGGCTTGTGGTCCCCATCCTCGGCGTTGCGGAGCCACGCCACTCGGGAAGTGCCTCTCGGGGGCTGACCTACACTTAGGGTTAGTCCCCAGGAGGCCGGCAGGCCCGATACACCACATGTGCGGTGATTGGAGCGGTGGGCCGAGGTGAGGGTGCTGGTGAACATGAGCCTGGGCCGAAGCGTTTTGGTTCCGGGCACCTTCGAAGGTTGGAGGGAGTTCGGAGGGCCCTGCCAGTTCTCCAACACTGAATGAATGGTGGTGCCCCTAGCGGCACGTTTAGGAAGGGACCCTCAGGGGCCGTCCTAGGGTGTAGGGTTAGCGCCCAGTAGGCCGGCAGGCCTGATCTGCCAGCTGTGCGAAGGGCAGAGGTGTGGGCCGAGTTGAGGGCGATGGCGAGCGGGAGCATGGGCCCCAGGGTTTTGGCGCCCTGGGCCTTGCAATGTTGCCATGGCTCGGAGGGCCCTGCCCTTTCTCCTGCCCTGAATAACCAGCGGCGCCCCTAGTGGCTCCGTTGGCGGTGGGGCAGCAGGGTGAGTCCTGCACTGTGGCTTGGGGATCCCCAATCCCCGGCGTTGCGGGGGCAGGCCCCTTGGGAGGAGCTCCTCGTGGGCTGACCTAGGGTTAGAGTTAGCCCCCAGGAGGCTGGCAGGCCCAATCCTCTGGCTGGGCGGCGAGAGGTGGGCGGGCAGAGGTAAAGGCGCTGCCGAGCGGGAGCGAGGGCCCCTGCATTTTGGCGTGGGAGGCTTCAAATGTCGCTGGTTTCTCCAGGGCCCTGTCGTTCTCCCGCCCTGAATGACCGGCGGCACCCCTAGCGGCCCGGGTGGCGGCATTGAGGCAGGGTGATTCTGGCTCTGGGGCTTGGGGTTCCCGATCCCCAGAGTAGCAGCAGCAGGACCCTTGGGAGGGGCCCCTGAGGGGCCGACCTAGGATTAGGGTTAAGACCCAGGAGGCCGGCAGGCCCAATCCGCCCGCTGGGCTGAGAGCTGAGGGGCAAGCCAAGGTGAGGGCGTGGGGAGTGGGAGCGTGGGCACCAGCGTTTTGGACCAGGGAGCCCTTGAAAGTCACCGGGGGCTCGGAAGGCCCTGCCCCTTCTCTCGCCCTGAATGACCTGCAGCGTCCCTAGCGGCCCGGGTGTCGACAGTGCGGCAGGGTGAGTCTGGATCTGGGGCTCTGAGTCACCAAACCCCAGCGTTACAGAACCAGGCCCCTTGGGATGTCCCCCATGGGGCCGACCTAGGGTTTTGGTTAGCCCCCAGGAGCCCGGCAGGCCTTATCCACCAGCTCTGCAGCAACCAGAGGGGCGGGCCAAGGGGAGGGCGCTGGTGAGCAGGAGCGTGGGAGCCACCTTTTTGCGCAAGGGTGCTTTGAAGGTCGCAGGGGAAACAGAGCACCCTGCCACTTCTCCCACACTGAATGACCCGTGGCTCCCCTAGAGGCCTGGGTGGTGGCGCGGCAGCAGGTGAGTCCGGCGCTGGGTCTCAGGGGTCCCCAATCCACTGTGTTGCGGCGCCAGGCCCCTTGGGAGGGGCCCCTCGGGGGCTGACCTAGGTTAGGGTCAGCCCCCAGGACGCCAGCAGGCTCAATCCGCCAGCTGTGCGGCGAATGGAGTGGTGGGTCGAGGTGAGGTCTCTGTCGAGAGGGAGCTTGGGCCCAAGCATTTTGGCTCCGGGGGCCTTTTAATGTTTCCGGGGACTCGGCGGGCCATGCCCATTCTCCTCCCTGAGTGACTGGCAGTGCCCCTAGCTGCCCAGGTGGCAGCGGGGCGGCAGGGTGAGTCAGGCGCTGCGGCTCGGGTATCCCCAATCCCCGGTGTTGCGGCGCCAGGCCCCTTGGGAGGGGCCCCTCGGGGGCCAACCTAGGGTTAGGTTTAGCCCCTAGGAGGCCGGCAGGCCCTATTCGCCAGCTGTGTGGAGACTGGAGTGTCGGACCGAGGTGAGGGCGCTGGTGAGCGGGAGCGTGGGCTCGGGTGTTTTGGCGCGGGGGGCTTTTGAAGGTCGCCGTGTCTCGGAGGGCCCTGCCTGTTCTCCCGCCCTGAATGAACGGCAGCACCCCAAGCCCCCGGGTGGCAGCTGGGTGGCAGGGTGAGTCAGGTGCTGAGGCTCAGGATCCCCAATCTCCAGCGTTGGAGCGCCAGGCCCCTTGGGATGGGCCCCTCGGTGGTCAATCTAGGGTTACGGTTAGCCCCCAGAAGGCCAGTGGTCCCGATCAGCGGCTGTGCAACACGCGAAGGGTTGGGCCGAGGTGAGGGCGCTGGCGAGCCTTAGCATGAGCCCAAGCCAAGCACGGGGGGCCTTTGAATGTCAGCGGGTGCTCGGAGGGCCCTAACCATTTTCTTGCTCTGATTGAACGGTGGGCCCCTAGCGGCTCGGGTGGCTGAAGGGAAGCAGGGTGAGTCTGGCACTTGGGCTCGGTGTCCCCATCCCCAGCGTTGCGATGCCAGGCCCCTTGGGAAGGGCCCCAGGGGTGCCGACCTATGGTTAGGGTTAGCCCCCAGGAGTCCGGCAGGTCCGATACACCACCTGTGCGTCGAGCGGCGAGTTGGGCCGAGGTGAGGGTGCTGGTGAACATGAGCCTGAGCCCAAGTGTTTTCGTTTGGGGCGCCTTCGAAGATCGGCAGTTTTCGGAGGGCCCAGCCCGTTCTCCCACCCTGAATGAACGGTGGCATCCCTAGCGGTCCGGGTGGGGCGGGGCGGCAGGGTGTAACTGACGATGGGGTTGGGGGTCCCCAATCCCCAGCATTGGGCCGCCAGGCCCCTTAGGAGGGGCCCTTCAGGGGCCAACCTAGAGTTAGGGTTAGCCCCTAGGTGGCCAGCAGGCCCTATTCGCCAGCTGTGTGGAGAGCGGAGTGGCGGACCCAGGTGAGGGCGCTGGTGAGCGGGAGCGTGGGACCTAGCATTTTGGTGCGGGTTGCCTTTGAAGGTCGCAGGGGACTGGAGGGCCCTGCCCATTCTACCACTCTGAATGAGGACGGCGCCCCTAGCGGGCCGGGTCGCGGCAGGGCGGCAGGGTGAGTCTGGCGCTGGTGCTCGGGGGTCCCCAATCCCTGTCGTGGTGGCGCCAGACCCCTGGGAGGGGCCCCTCGACATCCAACCTACTGTTAGTCCCCAGGAGGCCGGCAGGCCAGATCCGGCGGTTGTGCGGCTTGTGGAGGGGCTGGCCGAGGTGAGGGCGCTGGTGAGCGGGAGCGTGGGCCAAAGCATTTTGGCGTGGGAGGACTTCAAATGTCACCGGAGGCTAGGAGGGCCCTGCCCATTCTCCAACCCAGATGACCGGCGGCGCCTCTAGCGGCCCGGGTGGTGGCGGGGCATCAGGGTGCGTCCGGCAGGTTGCTTTGGGGGTGCCCAATCCCCCCGCATGGTGGCGCCAGGCCCCTTGGGATGGGCCCCTCAGGAGCCAAGCTAGGATTATGGTTAGCTCCAGGCGGCCGGCAGGTCTGATCCACCGGCTGTGCGGCGAGCGGAGGGGCAGGCCGAGGTGGGGGCGCTGGGGAGTGGGAGCGTGGGCCCAAGCGTTTTAGTGTGGGGGGCCTTCAAAAGTCGGCGGGGGCTTGGAGGGCCCTGCCCGTTCTCCTGCCCTGAATAACCGGCGGCGCCCCTAGCACCCCAGGTTGCGGTGGGGCGGCCGTATGAGTCCGGCGCTGGGGCTCGGGGGTCCCCAATCCCAGGCCTTGCAGCTCCAGGCTCCTTGGGAGGGGCCCATCAGGGGCCGACCTAGGTTTAGGGTTAGCCCCCAGGAAGCTGGCAGGCCTGATCCGCCGGCTGTGTAGCCAGCAGAGGGGCAGGCCGAGGTGAGGGCGCTGTCGAGCGGGAGCCCGGGCCCAAGCATGTTGGCGTGGGGGCATTCGAAAGTCACTGGGGGTTAAGAGCGCACTTCCCGTTCTACCTCGCTGAAAGCCCAACGGCGTACCTAGCGGCTCGGGTTGCGGAGGGGCGGCAGGGTGAGTACGGTGCTGGGGCTCGGGGATCCCTAATCCCCGGCATTGCAGCACCAGACCCCTTGGGAGGGGCCCCTCGGGGGCTGACATAGGGTTTGGGTTAGCCTCCAGGAGGCCGGCAGGCCCAATCCACCAGTTGTGCGGCGAACGGAGGGTCAGGCGGAGGTGAGGCCACTGGCGAGCGGGAGCATGGGCCCAGGTGTTTTGGCGTGGGGGTCCTTCAAAGGTCGCCGGAGGCTCAGAGGGCCCTGCACGTTCTTCCACCCTGAATGACCGGCGGCTACCCTAGCGGCCCGGGTAGAGGACGGGCGGTATGGTGAGTCAGGCGCTGGGGCTCGGTGTCCCCAACCCTCGGCGTTGGGGCGCCAGGCCACTTCGGAAGGGCTCTAGGGGGCCGACCGAGCATTACTGTTAGCCCCCAGGAGGCCGGCAGACCCGATCTCCCAGCTGTGTGGCGAGCAGAGGGGCGGGCCATGGTGAGGGCGCTGTTGAGTGGAATCGTGGGCCCAAGAGTTTTGGCGTGGGGGGCATTCAAAAGTCGCTGGGGGCTCAGAGTGCCCTTCCCGTTGTACCGCGCTGAATGCCCGACAGCGCACCTAGCGGTGCGGGTTGCACAGGGGCGGCAGGGTGAGTCCAGTGCTGGGGCTCAGGGGTCCCCAATCCCAGGCGTTGCGGATCCAGGGCCCTTGGGATGGGCCACTCTGGGGCCAACCAAGGGTTATTGTTAGCCCCCAGGAGGCCAGTAGGCCCAATCCGCCGGCTGTGCGGCAAGTGGAGGCATGGGCCCAGGTGAGGGCGGTTGAGAGCAAGAGCGTGGGCTCAAGCGTTTTGGCACGGGGGGCCTTTGAAATCATCGGGGGTTCAGCGGGCCCTTCCTGTTCTCCCACCCTGAATGACCAGCGGCACCCCTAGCGGCCTGGGTGGTGGCGTGGCGGCAGGATGAGACTGGCAATGGGGCTCGGGGGTCCCCATTCCCTGGCATTGCGGCGCCAGGCCGCTTGGAGCGGCCCCTTGGGTGCCGAGCTTGGGTTAGGGTTAGCCCCCAGGAGGCTGGCAGGCCTGATCGGCCAGGTGTGCGGCGAGTGAAGTGGCGTGCAGAGGTGATGGCACTGGCGAGCGGGAGCGTGGGCCTAAGCGTTTTGGCGCTGGGGGCATTTGAAAGTCGCCGGGGGCCCAGAGCGCCCTACAGGTTCTCCCACCCTGAATGACCGGTGGCGCCCCTAGGGGCCGGTAGGGGAGGGGCAGTAGAGTGAGTCCAGCGCTAGGGCTCGGGGGTCCCCAATCCCCGGCATTGTGGCGCCAGGCCTTTGGAAGGGACCCCTCGGGGTCCGACCTAGGGTTAGGGTTAGCCCCCAGGAAGCAGGCCGGCCCGATCCGCTAGCTTTCGGCAAGCGGAAGGGCGGCCTGAGAAGAGGGCGCTGACAAACAGGAGCGTGACCCCAAGCGTTTTGGTGCGGGGGGCCTTCGAATGTCGCCGGGGGCTCGGAAGCCCCTGCCCGTTCTCCCGCCCTGAATGACCGTGGCGCCCCTAGCGGTCCGGGTGGCGGCGGGAAGGCAGGGTGAGTCCCACGCAGGGGCTTGGGTGTCCTCAATCCCCGGCGTTGTGGCGCTAGGCCCCTTGAAAGGGGCCCCTCGGGGGGGACCTGGGTGTAGGGTTAGCCCCAGGAGGCCGGCAGGCCCAATCCGCAGGCTGTGTGGCATACGGTGGGGCGGGCCGAGGTGAGGCCGCTGGCGAGTGGGAGCATGGCTCCAAGCATTTTGCAAAGTGGGCCTTCGAAGGTCGTCGAAGTCTCGGAGGGCCCTGCCCGTTCTACTGCCCTGTATAACCGGGGGCACCCCTAGCACCCTGGGTGGCGGTGGGGCAGCCGGGTGAGTCCAGTGCTGGAGCTTGGGGGTCCCCAATCCCAGGCGTTGCTGCTCCAGGCCCCTTGGGATGGGCCCCTCGAGGACCGACCTAGGGTTATGGTTAGTCCCAGGTGGCCGGCAGGCCCGATCCGCCAGCTGTGTGGCGAGCGGAGGGGCGGGCCAAGTTGAGGGCGCTGGCGAGCTGGAGCGAGAGCCCAAGCGTTTTGGCGCGGTGGGCCTTCGAAGGTCGCCGGGGGCTCGGAGGGCCATTCCCATTCTCCCATCCTGAATGAGGACGGCGCCCCTATCGGGCCGGGTCGTGGCGGGGCAGCAGGGTGAATCAGGCGCTGGTGCTCGGGGGTCCCCAATCCCCAGCGTGGCGGTGCCAGGCCCCTTGGGAGAGGCCCCTTGGGCGCCAAAGTAGGGTTTGGGTTAGCCCCAGGAGGCCGGCAGGCGTACGGAGGTGCTGGCCGAGGTGAGGACGCTGACGAGGGGGAGCGTGGGCCCAAGAGTTTTCGCTCGTGGGCCTTCGATGTTCGCTGGGGGCTCGGAGGGCACTGCACGTTCTCCCGCACTGAATGACCGGCGGCACCCCTAGCGGCCAGGGTGGCGGTGGGGCTGCAGGGTGATTCCAGCGCTGGGGTCGGGGGTCCCCAAACCCCGGCGTGTTTTGCGCCAGGCACCTTGGGAGGGGCCTTCGTGGGCCGACCTAGTGTTAGGGTTAGACCAAAGGAGGTCGGCAGGCCCGATCTGCCAGGTGTGCAGTGAGTGGAGTGGCGGGCCGAGGTGAGGGCGCTGGCGACAGGGTTCGTGGGCCCAAGTGTTTTGGCTCTGGGGGCCTTCGAAGGTCACCAGGAGCTCTGAGGCCCTGCCCGCTCTACCGCCCTGAATGACCGGCGGCGTCCCTAGCGGCCCGGGTGGCGGCAGGGCGGCAGGGTGCGTCCGGCGCTGGGGCTCGAGAGTCCCCAATCCCTGGCGTGGCAACGCCAGGCCCCTTTGGAGGGGCCCTCAGGGACCGAACTAGGGTTAGGGTTAGCCCCCAGGAGGCCGGCAGGCCCGATCTCCCAACTGTGTGGGGAGTGGAGAGGTGGGCCGAGGTGAGGGTGCAGGGGAGCGGGTATGTGGGCCCAAGCATTTTGGGGCTAGGGCCTTCGATGGTCGCCGGGGGCTCAGAGGGCCCTGCACATTCTCCCGCCATGAAGGACCAGCGACGCCCCTAGCTCCCTGGGTGGCAGCGGGGTGGCAGGGTCAGTCCGGCACTCGTGCTTGGGTTTCCCCAATCCCCAGCATTGCGGTGCCAGGCCCCTTGGGAGGGGCCCCTCGGGGACTGTCCTAGGGTTAGGTTAACCCCCAGGAGGCCAGCAGTCCCGATCCGCCGACTGTGCAGTGAGCAGAGGGATTGACCGTGGTAGGGCGCAGTCGAGCGGTAGCGTGGTACCTAGCGTTTTGGTGTGGGGGGCCTTCTTATTTCACCGGAGGCTCGGAGGGCCCTGCCGGTTATCCCGCCCTGAATGCCCGGCGGCGCCCCTAGCGGCCCATGTGGCGGCGGGGCGGCAGGGTAAGTCCAGTGCTGCTCCTCGGGGGTTTCCAACACCCAGCATTGCGGCGCCAGGTCACTTGGGATGGGGCCCTAGGAGACCTACCTAGGGTTAGTGTTAGCCCCCAGGAGGCTGGGAGGCCCGATCTGCTGGCTGTGCAGCGTGCGGAAGGGCGGGCCGAGGTGAGGGCACTGGAGAGTGGAAGCGTGGGCCCAAGCGTTTTGGCGAGGGAACCCTTCGAAAGTTGCCGTGGCTCGGAGGGCACTGCCCATTCTCCCGCTCTGAATGACCGGCAGCACCCCTAGCAGCCCTGGGGGCAGCGTAGCGGCAGTGTGAGTCTGGTGCTGGGGCTCCGGGGTAACAAATCCCCGTCGTTGCGGAGCCAGGCCCCTTGGGATGGGCCCCTAGCGGGCCTACCTAGGGTTAGTGTTAGCCCCCAGGAGGCTGGGAGGCTTGATCCGCAGGCTGTGCAGCAAGTGGAGGGGTGGGCCGAGGTGAGGGCACTGGTTAACGGAAGTGTTGGCCCAAGCGTTTTGCCTGGGGGGGCTTTCGAAGGTTGCCGGGGGCTCGGAGGGCCCTGCCCGTTCTCCCGCCTTAAATGACCATAGGGGCCCCTTGTTGCCCCGGTGGCAGTGGAGCAGCAAAGTGAGTCTGGCGCTGCGGCTCGGGGGTCACCAATCCCCAGCGTTGCGGCCCCAGGCCCCTTGAGAGGGCCCCCTCGGGTGCCGACCTAGGGTTAGGGTTACCCCCAGGAGGCCAGTAGGCCCAATCTGCTGGCTGTGCAGTGAGCGGAGGGGCAGGTTGAGATGAGGGCGTTGGCGTGCGGGAACGTGGGCCCAAAATTTTGGAGCGAGGGGCCTTCGAAGGTCACCAGGGGCTCAGAGGGTCCTGCCCGTTCTCCCGCCCTGAATGACCGGGGGTGCCCCTTGTGGCCCGGGTGGCAGTGGGGGGCATGGTGAGTCCGGCGCTGGGGCTCAGGAGTCCCCAATCCCCATCGTTGTGGCGCCAGGCCCCTAGGGAGGGGCCAGTAGGGGGCTGACCTAGGGTTTGGCTTAGCCCCCAGAAGGCCCGCAGGCCCGATCCACCAGCTGTGTGCGGAGCGGAGGCGAGGGCCGAGGTAAGGGCGCTGGCCAGCGGGAGCGTTGGCCCAAGTGTTTTGGTGCAGGGGGCCTTCGAAGGTGGCCGGTGACTTGGAGGGCCCTTGCCATTCTCCCTCCCTGAATGAATGGCGGCGCCCCTAGGGGCCCAGGTGGCTGTAGGGCAGGAGGGTGATTTGGGCGCTGGAGCTCGGGAGTCCCGAATCCCCGGTGTTGCGGCAATAGGAACCTGGGATGGGCCCCTCCGGCGCCCACCAAAGGTTAGGGTAACACCCAGGAGGCTGGCAGTCCAGATCCACAGGCTGTGCAGCGAGCGGAGGGGCGGACCGAGGTGAGGGCGCAGGCGAGCGGGAGCATGGGACCAAGCGTTTTGGCGCGGGGGGCCTTCGAAGGTCGCCAGGGGATCGGAGGGATCTGCCAGTTCTCCCTCCCAGAATGACCAACGGTGTTCCTAGTGGCCCGGGTGGTGGCGGGGCAACACAGTGAGTCCGGCGCTGGGGCTCGGGGGTCCCAAATCCCAGGCATTGCGGTGCCAGGCCCCTTCGGAGGGGCCCCTCAGGGACCAACTTAGGGTTATGGGTAGCCCCAGGAGGAGGGCAGGCCTCATCCACTGGCTCTGCAGCGAGTGGAGGAGCGAGCCAAGGTGAGGGCACTGAGGAGCGGGAGCGTGGGCTCAAGCGTTTTTCATGGGGGGGCCTTCGAAGGTCGCCGTGGGCTCGGAGGGCCCTGCCCGTTCTCCCGCACTGAATGACCAGGGGCACCCCAAGCATCCCGGGTGGCGGCGGGGCAGCAGGGTGAGTCCGGCGCTGGGGCTCGGGGGTCCCTAATACCTGGCGTTGTGGCGCCAGGCCCCTTGGGACGTGCCCCTCCGGGGCTGACCTAGGGTTTGGGTTAGCCCCCAGGAGACTGGCACGTTCATTCCGCCCATGTGCAGTGAATGGAGGTTTGGGTCGAGGTGAGGTAGCTGGCGATCGGGAGCGTGGGCCAGAGCATTTGGCTTTGGATCGGGGTGCCTTCGAAGGTCGCACGTGGCTCGGAGGGTCCTGCCTGTTCTGTAGCCCTGAAGGACTGGCGACACCCCTAGCTCCCCATGTGGCAGCGGGGCAGCAGGGTGCGTCCGGCGCTGGGACTTGGGGGTCCCCAATCCCTGGCATGTGGTGCCAGACCACTTGGGAGGGGCCCCTTGGGGGTGACCTAGGGATAGGGTTAGCCCCCAGGAAGCCAGCAGGCCGGATCCGCCAACTCTGCAGCGAGCGGAGGGGTGGGCCGAGATTAGGGAGCAGGCGAGCAGGAGCATGGGAGCCAGAGTTTTGCGCGGGGGGCCTTCGAAGGTCGCAGGGGGATCAGAGGGCCCTGCCCGTTCTCTCTTCCTGAATGACTGGCAACGCCCCTAGCGCCCTGGGTGCTTGCGGGTTGGCAGAGTGAGTCCAGCCCTGGGGCTCGGGGGTCCCAAATCCCCAGCATTGCGGTGCCAGGCTCCTTGGGAGGGGCCCCTTGGGGGCCGACCTAGGGTAAGTGTTAGCCCCCAGGACTCCAGCAGGCCCTTTCCGCCAGCTCTGCAGCAGGCGGAGGGGCAGGCCGAGGTGAGGGCACTGGCGAGAGGGAGTGTGGGCCCAAGCGTTTTGGCGTGGGGGGCCTTCAAAAGTCGCCGGGGGCTTGGAGGGCCCTGCCCGTTCTCTCGCCCTGAAAGACTGTCGGTGCCCCTAGCAGCCCGGGTTGCTGTGGGGCGGCAGGGTGACTCCAGCGCTGGGCTCGGGAGCCCCAATCCCCGGCGTTGTGGCACCAGGCCCCTTGGGAAGGGCCCCTCGGGGGCCGACCTAGGCTTAGGGTTCATCCCCAGGAGGCCGGCAAGCACTGCGATAAGTGGCTCTGGCAATGTAACAAAAATGCCATACACTTATCTGTAAGAAATAACAGTGTACAGGAACCCTCTTAGCCCTAACATCATCCTTTGTGAATATGGAAGCCAGCCCCAAAGTGGTCGTGGAAGTCTGACGAAAGGGCTAAGCACTTTTCTCTGAGTCACCACACTGTACAGGGAAAGACCAATGTACATCATCTTTCACGAGTAGGAAGCATTAATGAAAAGGTTCTGGAATTTCGAGGACTCTGACCCATCCTTATTGGTAATAAACCACCGTGTACAGGAAAACACCTTCAACTCTCATCAGCCTCCTCAATCCTGATTCCGATTCAACTTTGGGTGTGTAGGACTAGGGAAATGTCCACATCTTATTGCTAAGAAAGAACGATGTCAGGGTAATGCCCTTCAAGTCACCTCAGCCTTCCTGAAGACGGAAGCAGGAATCAAGGTGGTTATGTTACCATGAGGTAAGGAAGATGAGCATAGAAGTGAGAAACAACAGTGGGCAGGACCTCTCTTCCAAGGAACAGTATCTTTGCTTAATGTTCAATCCCTATGGTAAGTGGTTGTGGGCATTTGTGAGGTCAAAATCTTGAGTGTTTTGTAAAACCTCTTGGCCATTCACAGATGAGACTAAGGTAGTTGGGGACTCCTAGGCAGTGATTTGTCCACTGTCAAAAATATGAAAAGATAAAAGAGACAGATGAGGTCTCCTCAGGCATTGTCCTTTATCCTCATCCTCCGTGAGGATGGCCATCTCTGGACAGCTCAGTGGCAGGGTCTCATTCACAGTGGGGGCATCTGTTCCTCACAGACATCAGGCAGGGAAATGGATTTGGTTCTCTGTGCCAGCCCAGCCACAGCTGAGTGTCACAGCCCAGCCACAGCTGAGTGTCACAGCACCCTCTCGTGGGCTCATAAGAGTTTCACTGTCACCAGGCAGGTCATTGTATTTGATAAACCACTGTGAGAGTTTGCAATTGCCTTCATCTGCAACCTCCTAGAGGCAAATGCAGGTGTCTGGTACCATGTGAAGTCATGTGAAGGCATTGTGAGAAATTGTCCTTTTGGTTAAGAAAAACATGGCTGGGGCTCCTGGCTGGCTCAGCCAGTTAAGCATGTGCCTTTGGCTCAGGTTATGATCCCAGGGTTCTGGGATCGAGCCGAGGCTCCCTGCTCAGCAGGAAAGGAGGTAGGGAAATAGCTTAGAACCCACAGAGAATGTGAATAAAGGGGAGTGAAATGGAATTTGGTCTGTGTTTTGCTTTAGGGATTGGAAGTTAGTTTTTTCTCAATTGTGATTGTTCTTGAAACAGAGAAGCTGTATTGGTTTTTTTTTACCTTTAATTTTTTTCTAATAATATTTTTTTATTATGATATGGTAGTCACTATACAGTATTTCCTTAGTTTTTGATGTAGTGTTCCATGATTCATTATTTGCATATAACACCCAGTGCTCCATGCAATATGTACCTTCCGTAATACCCATCACTGGCCCATCCCAATCCCCCACCCCTCTCCCCTCTGAAGGCCTCAGTTTGTTTCCCAGAGTCCATAGTCTCTCGTGGTTCATTCCCCCTTCTGTTTAGGGTCCATTGTCTAAAGGGACAGACAGTGGAAGTTCACCGAATATAAGATCGAAATTTCGTTGTTCATTATAGATGCCGCTAAGTAGTTCCCAGTCATTTCATTCTACTGTAGTAATTCATTATACCTGTGCAGGTGCACGTGGAAGACAATTGATACATGTTTAGTGGTAATAAAACACGCCCCTCAGTAGTAGAATAATAGAGGATGCACATGTGTAAAATTATTCGACTACAGCTTCCATGCTTTCCCTTTGGTTCCTTATTATCTATGAAATTGGACAATTTTTGTTCTCTAGGCTTAAAACTCATTGTCAGTATTCAGAGTTTTTCAATGCTGATCTTCTCCTTTATAAGTTACCAAAAACCTAAAATATGTATGAAATTTAAAAAACGCTATATTGAAAATGACAGCAGGGAAGTTCCATTTTGTGAATATTGTGTCAATGGATCTCTATTTTGACATCAGTGTTCATTAGAAATGATGACATTTCATGTGAGTATAAATATCAATGTGAAAAAGGAAAGGTAGGAAGAACCTTGAATGTTTAAGTAATTGCTGAAATGACAGGAGTGTGTGTGTGTTTGTGTGTGTGTGTGTGTGTGTGTGTGTGTGTTTGTGTGTGTGTGTAATTGATTTTCAGTGAATGGTTCAGCTTCTTGTAGGGCCTCCGAGAGAGCCCAGATGAACCTTTCAATGAGTTGGTATCTGTTTTCAGAACATGGGAATCTCTTAGTCCAATAGTCAATCAGGCAAGCTTTGAGGTCTTGAAGAGTTTCAGTCTTCAGCGATGGTGTTGCAGACCCTTGTGAGCAAACCCTAGGGTATGCTCAGAGCCCTCATTTGCTGGTAGCAAGGTGTGATGATTTCAGACGGCATTTCCCAAAGAAGTACCTCTTGAGTCTCTGTCCTTGTCAGTTCCCTACACTTCCTTACACTAGTTATGTGTTCAATGTGTTTCAGGATAATCCCCACATGTGATTTTTGCTATTTCCTACTAGTCCTATCTGTTTCTCATGTTCTTCTTTTATGGCAGGTGTTGGGAAGCAACCTGTGCGGTGTAGGAAGGGGTGTGGTAGTTGTCTGCCTTCAGAGGACCGAATGATGCCTAGAAATTGTACTGTAGTTTGAGGTCAATTGTCCATCCTCTGAGTGTCAGGAATTCCATCACTTTACATTGATGCTAGTCTGTTCTTCAAGCTGTCCTCAGAAATAAGGACGTCATCCATCTAGGGAATACTGATTTGTGTGTATGTTTTCATTTTAGGAAAGGCCTTGCTGCTCCTGAAAATAATACTGTAGAGCACCCTTTCCTGTTCTTATTGGCCATCAGTCAATCTTTTGTGAAGTATTCCTTTATAAATAGACTTTTTATGGTTGATGAGCAGGAATTCTTATTGACAAGTCTTTGTCAGTGTGTGTATTGCAAATCTTACTTCCCAGCCTGTGGTTCACTTTTTCATTTTCTTATGGTCATAAGATAAGGAGAAATGTCACATTTTTATGAAGTCCCACTGAATTCTTTTAAATGGTTAGTGCACCCTATGTCCTGCCCCAAGATTGACAGGTTCTACGTTTTCTTTCAGAAACTGTCCAATGGGAAACACAATCCATCTCAAATTTATAAATTGCATTTTTAATTATAATAGGGTATTTATACACTGTTTTGGATTTTCTATGTACACAATCGTATTATCTTTGAATAGTCACAATTATCCCCTCAATTCTTATACTTTTTGTTTCTCTTGCCTTCTAACACTGGTAAATTCTCCAATGCAACGTTGAGTAGAGCAGCATTGTTTGAAGATTTTAATATACCTTTCTCAATATCTGACAGAAAAAGCAGACAAAACATTGGTAAAATGTGACCTAATGGACATATAGGGAACATTCCATAATAAGTGCAGAATACATTATTTTCAAGTGGTCATAGACTCTTTACCCAAATAGATGATAGGTGGGGCCACGAATCAAGTCTACAAATGTTAAACCCTGAAATTAACTAGATTCTATTCTTAGACCACAGGGGAATTGAGCCACAGTCATAGGAAAAAGAAAACTAGGAAGTCCTTCAATGTTTAAAAATTAAATGGAACTTTGCTACATATCCTAAAGGTGAGAGAGGGAATCTCAATGGAAATTCTGAACCTTTTCTACATGAGGGCTCACACACAATGGCACTTTCTTTGTGAAGAGCATTATAATAACCTAGACAGGAGTTGAGCCTTAAGTCAGAGTTCTGCCTGCCCCAGCCACACCTGGCAGCCTTGGCCTGTGGTCCCCCTCAGCTGTCCTTTCTGGTGGCCCTGAGCTAAGGGGTCAACATTGCCATATGGAAATGGGAAGCTCCCCACTCATAGTGATGATGGTGCCCCCTCCCCAGCTGCCCTTTCTGGTGGCTCTGAGCTAAGGGGGTCAACATGGCCGTATGGAAATTAGAAGCTCCCCACTCTTATTGATGACGTTGCTATGGTATCGTCCTCACCAGTCCAACAACATGATTTCTGAGTGAAATATGAGACAAGAGCGACTTCTTGGCCTTCCTTCTGGTTTGAAAATCATCTGGTGAGTCATCTATTAGGAATATGGATTCAACATGTGTTCTTTCTTCTGGAAAAGAAATAGACCCAATAGCAGTTATGGCTTCCTGAGCACCTGTTCCTGAGAGACATCATACTGGCTCTTTGTAGCATTCTGCCTCTTAAACTTCTCAACTAGGGTGTAGATATTTTTAGGCACATTTTCAGGTGGTTAGACAGGGACTCAGATGATATGAGTCACAGCGGATTTTAGTGTCAGAAACCTAAGTGGGATCCCCAAATTGACTCCAAATCCCTTGTTGTTCCATACAGGGTACTATTTCCCTCTTATCTCTGGTCTTCTCGATCTGGAAACCTATCAAGTATCAGGATTTTCTTGTCATGTGGACAACTGGAACGAATTCAGCGGGCCTTTTCACGTCTGCCAATGGTGATCATTAAGATCATTATCTCAGTGGAGGACCTCTGGGTAAGATACTCAAAGATCCTTAGGAATACAGACAGTATAATATTTTCCTGGTATTAAAGTTACAGAAACCAACTATCATTTTTAGTCGATTCAGGCTCTGGTATGTTCAAACCGTGCTGTAAAACCGGTCTGAAATAGTATTTAAAAACACTCAGCTCAGCCTCTTCTACAAAGTGAGCCAATGCTTATAAACATGGCTAAAATATTCCCTTACCTACGATAACTTCCCAGCCATCGTAGTGTTTATATGGTATGACTGTGACTTACATTAGTCACCATTTGCAGAGAAAGAACTTAGTGCATCCAGGGGGCACATCATGTTGAAATTAGTTTGTGACAATGAGCTACTGTGTTTTATTCTGCAGTCCAAGGGAATGGTGCCAGACATCTCTAAGGTGTCTAGCAGTTCTACAATTCTGATTTTAAGTGGTCTGTGTGCTTCAGAGATTTGGGCAGGAGAAGGGCAGGAGTCCAGAGACTGTGAACACTCTGTCACCTGTGCTGACCATGGAGCAGGCAGCCTTCTGTGGACAACATTTTGATTTCTTGGTACTCTTGGGAAAGGTGCTTTTGTCTCACATTCCTCCATTTAGTAGTCATTATAATGATGAAAGTAATTTTTATCTTATATCATCTGTGGGCCCTGATCCTGGGCTCCCAGGGAAGCTATCCTTTAACATTTTACCCGGCTCAAAATGACTGGGCAACACCTCAAAGCATGGGCCCTATTTCTGCCCCAAGCACATGTTGTACATCTGCTTCGAGAAGAAAACAATAACCAAAATGCCAACATAAAGATAAGACAAAATAAAGAACTTCTTTGGCTCCCATAATATTAAAGTCATACTGACATGTATATACTGAAAATGCATGAAATCATTGCATTTCCTAAAGCCCAAGTCTTGGAGGGTCTGAGAGTCACTGACCTTGCCCAGAACCAGGCACACCCCAGCAGGGAGGGCTGGTGCAGAAAGGGAAGGGGCAGGACGCTGAGGGTGGTCTGCAGCTAGAGGGGTCCCTGGAATGGGCCAGGTGTGTGTGGAGGCCCCAGCCCACGAGCCCACCCATGCCTGTGCCTGGTGTTGGGTAGAGGAGGCTCCTCTTGGGCCCCCTGCACTTTCAGGGTTCCAGGGGCTTGAGGGCGGGTTGCCCAGCATCCAAGGAGCTCAGGCACAGCCCTCCCAGACAATTCACCACTTGGGGGTGGAGCTACATCACTGTGGGCGGTCCCAGATTTGCAGTGGGTTGCAGACCTGGGGCAGAAGGGGCACTGAGAGAGAGAGAGTTGCCCTGTGGAGATCCCTGCTGGTGAGTGAGCAGCATGCACTGGGGTGGGGGTCCGGGTCAGGGTGCGCCCCAGGTGGGAGGCAGGGTTCTGGAAGGGAACGTGGAGAGGGTTCATTGTGTGGACTCAGGTGAGTTTTCCTTTTCCTTTTAAAGTCTCTTCTGCCCCATGTCCTCAACTGGCCTTATTCTCCATCCCCGTGAACTATAGGGCGCCCGCTCACCTGAGCTTTTGTGGGATGGGTTGCAGAATTTCAGGGTTTCCCCTGTTCCCCTGGAAGAGTGCGGGAAAGGACCTCACACAATCCCCACCTTCAGTTCTCTGACACAGTGCAGGTGATGCCTCTTGGGCATTACCCCGAGTTCAGCAGAGTGTGCCCTGGTCCCCCAGGCACAGGTGTGGCAGTAGCAAGCCCCAGAGCCGTCCCCCAACTTAGAATTATGCCCCCTGTGCCCCCAGGTTAGTGGTAATTGGCTATTAGAAGCATGCAGGAAAATCCTCCAGGTGGGGGCCTGGAGGCGGGCGTAAACCAGACCCCACTCTAGTTGCATTGGGAATAGACGAATTGAGGGTTTCTTTAGAAGAGTAAGTCTGCTTTCCAGAAAAGGCAAGGTCATTGGTCTGTTGAGAATGAAGATAATTACTGCTAAACAACAAGTATGTGTTGCCCCTTCGCCCAGAAACCGAAGCAGGTGTGCAGGCTTTAGGTCAGAGGTGCCTTCTTCTCCACAGCTGAGAACACTTCTCTGCTCTGGCTCCTAGACACCCCAGGTTTTGAACGTCAGCATCAGAGTCAGCGAGGCAGATTGTCACAGGACGCCAGTGTTCAGAGAAAGCACAGGTATGTTTGGCAAAATGTCCTATCTATGTCAGGGCTGGAGGTAAAACCTCTCATTATACCAAACCTCCTGGGCTTTTGTCTTTTCTCTAGTTGAGCCACAAAGTAAAATTGAAGTAGCTGTCAGCATTCTGGGTTTGGTGCAAGAATTACTTAGTTTCCCTGCAGATAGAACTTTGCAGGGGATCACAATTTCTCTGTCCATTTATTGCTTACAAATGTATTTTGACCATCTGTTTCCTAGGAACCCTCTTTTATTAGAAAGGGAAGGTGAGATTCACTCTGTGCCTGTTTGTAACATCTAATTTGTTCCTTCCTGTAACACTGTTTATTCAATTATGCCTTAGATATGGTTGAGTGGTCAGCATCTAGAGTTAGGTGGCTTTTATCATCTGATACAGACTTGGATGATGTCATTTGACAAAGGTGATGTTTCATCATTGCTTAGTTTATTCATCAGAAGAGTTAAAATTAGGGTGGAGGGGAAATTCAAAATTATCCAAAGCGGCCTGTTCCTGTTTAAAAGTTGAGCTTGACTTTCTAGTTTTACTAAAAGTATTATCTCGATATTTTGAGGTGCCATATTCTCTCTGTAGTTTCTTTGGTGGTGGAGTCAGAAGGAGAGTCTGGGAATTCTTTCAGAGAGTGGCATGCTGGTGGCTTCAAGGGGCTTGGCATCAGGAGCCTTGGGGTGAATTCTGCAACTGCTTGTCTGACCCTGGGTGCATCTCCCAGAGGTTTTGTTTCCTCTTATGAAATTGCCGGCAGATAATGTTCTGCTTGAAGGGGAACCCTCCCATCCTGTTGGTGGGAATGCAAAGTGGTGCAGCCAGTCTAGGAAACAGTGTGGGGGGTCCTCAAAAAGTTAAACATTGAACAACCCCATGATCCAGCTATTGCTCTCCTAGGTATTTACCCAAAGGATACAAAAATGTGGATTCAAAGGGGGTCCATGCACCATGATGTTTAGAGCAGCAATGTCCACAGTAGCCAAATTATGGAGAGAATCCCAAAGTCCATGCACTGATGAATGGATCAAGCAGATGTGGGATACCTATATATAATGGAATATGACCCAGCTTCAAAAAGAATGAAATCTTACCACTTGCAAGGATGTGGATGGACATAGAGTGTATTAAGCTAAGCAAAATCAGTGAGGAAAGACTAATATCCTATCCTCTCACGCTTGTTTAATTTCAGAAAGAAAACAGATGAACAGAGTGTTGGGGTGATGAGAGAGGCAAACAAGGAAATAGACAACCTTGGAGAACAAACTGAGCGTTGCTGCAGGACAGGGGTGTGGGGGGAAGAGTTAAATGGGTGAGGGGTATTAAGGAGGGTACTTGTGATGAGCACCAGGTACTGTATGCAGGTGAGGAATCACTAAATCCTACCCCTGAAGCGAATATTCCATGGCATGTGAACTAACTGGAATTTAAGTAAAAGAAGAAAGGAAAAAGTGTTCTGCATCATGAAGAGTGAGGTAAAATTGTAGTGATTTGGGCTGTACTATTCTATAGAGGATAGATGTAAAACACCCTGTTGTAGGATACACTAGTTTCTTATCACATAAGGAGTCCTCAGAGAGCTGCAATGAAAGATTCAGGTCTCAGAGCATGTTCATGTTCCACTGATATGTTACAGTTTGCACAGGTAGGAAAGAAGGTGGAGAGAAAGGCAACAGAAGGGGAAAGTAGGTGTGAACCTTTCATTAGTTAGCATTATATCTTTCTCATGAAAGCCTTGCGCAAGTGTGATTTTGGAAGAAGAGGGGGAATCCGGGAGCATTGGAGGAGACAGGGGAGTTCCAGGTCTGGGTAAAGCTGACAGGGGTCCCAGATGAGAGCTGAATGCATTCTGCAGCAGGGTGTGGGCAGGGTGGGCTCCAGGGGTGGCTGTGGGTCTCCTGGGTGAGAGTTGTGACAGGTGAGGGCTGTGTGCAAGTTCCTGGCTGAGGACAAGTGAGGCACAGGCGGAGAGCTGGCAGAGAACCTTCTTCTGGGCCACCAGCCTCACCCAACACACACAGCCTCATCTTCTGTCCCTGTCACTCCAATTCAGACTTCTCCGAAGGTGAGTGAGAACACATCAAGAGCATTCTGAACAAAAGGGAAAGCATGTGCAATGTCTCTGGGGCAGGAGATTTCCAGGTATGTCCAGGAGCAACAAGAAGGCCCTGTGGCCACAGGAGACAGCTTAGGACATGAGCTCAGAGAGGTGACAGAAAGCCATTCCAGGGCTATAACCCCATGAGAAGCTGTTTCACTGGGCCATCCTGGCTACAGTGTTGAGAACAGATGACAGAGGGTTGAAGACGGCAAGGCAGGTCAATGACGAGGCTTTTCCAGGAACTCAGGCACTGTGGATCAGACAGGTGGCCTTGGATGGAGTGGTTAGACCTATTCTGGGTCCATTTTGAAGATGGAGCTCACAGGATTTGCTGATGGGTTAGCTATTAGGAGCAGGAGAACGGAGGCGTTGGGGTAACTCCCAGCTGTTGTGGGTTGTCCTGATCGAGGGGAAGGAGAGTGTTTCTGGGGATAGGAGGTAGTCTGTGTTCCGCATCCTGAGGAAGGTGCCTTCCCGGTGGGTCTGCTGATATTTGTTTCTGGGAGAACCTTTCACATCTCCTCCCTCAGAAATGCTCAAGTACAAGTATTCCCCACTTTTTAAGCGTTCACAGTAAGACACTGAGCTTTCTTGAAAGAACTATGTTATTACCCAGCTTCAGTAAGAGGAAGAGACCTGAAGAGGCTTTCCCTCTTATGCAAAAAGGTGAACAGTGAGAATCGCGTTCAGCATCTGTTTTGGGGAGAAGCACAACAGAGGCAGCGTGCACCCCAACCAGCTCCTTCCGCTGGGAACAGCTATCCACATCCAGCCACCAGCACTTTGAATGGTGTCTGTGAGCCTCTGCTGTGCTTTATCTTCATTTATGCTGGGCCTCCCTTAGAAACTTGTGTCCTGAGGCCTAAGAAAAGCCAAAGAGAAGGAATTTTGGAGTCTGAGCACACTGTCTAATTGTTCCGTGTAAATTAATGGCCATTCCTTCTTGACACCATTTCTGCTGTGCAAGGTTTCTCAGAAGCCCTGTACTTTCAAAGAGCAGGGAAACCTATACCCCATGCTGCAGGGTTAGTTTTAGTCTCCATGCTGGACAAAACATTTCATGACTGTCGGATTTTCTCACTTCAACATTGAGACTTTGACCACCTTCACCCGTTTCTACCACCCCATCCCCGAATCTGGCACCTACCAATCTGCTCTCAGGTGTCTATGTGTTCAGTATTTGTTTATTCCTCGTGGAATGTACATGAGAGCATCTGGTATTGGTCTTTCTGTGTCTGAGTTACTTGGGCATAAGGCCCCCAAGGTCTGTGTTTCCATGTCTGGTTCTTGTGAATAATGCTGCAGTGAACGTGGGAGTGCATCTGTCTTTTTGAGGCAGCATTTTTGTGTTCTCCGAATCAATACTCAGTAGAGCCATTACTGGGTCATGGGGTAGTTGCATTAATTTTTTCAGGAACCTCCATACCGTTTGTCACAGTGGCTGCACCAATTTCCATTCTCACCAACAATGCTCAGAGTCCTCTCGTCTGCACACCCTTGGCCCCACCTGGTGTCTGTCTCTGGGACAATAGGTGTTCCAACACTTGTGAGGGAATAACCAGTTGTGGGTTTGACTGATGTTTCCCTGACGATATTTAGTGATGTCGAACAACTTTTTCTGTCTGTTGGTACCTGTGAGCTGTCTTTGGAAAGTATCTATTCACATATTCCCCACATTTTTTATACAGTTTTTTTTGTTTGTTTGTTTTGATTTGTATGAGTGTTGTGTGTATTTTGGATATTAGCCTCTTCTCACAAATATGATTCGCAGATATTTTTTTTCTTATTGGGTCTGTGGCCTTGTAAGTTTTTGCTGGTTTCTTTTTCCGTGTGGAAGATTTCAGTTGAAGTTGTTCCACCTGTTTATTTTTGCTTTTGTTGCCTTTGCATTTGGTGTCCAATCTGAAGACTCTTTGCCAAAACCAATGTCGAGAGACTTAGTACCTGTGTCTTCTTGGAGGTTTATGGATTCAGGTCTTACGTTCATATCATTCATCCATTAAAAATTTTGTGTGTGGTGTAAGAAAGTGACCCAGTTATATTCTTCTGCATTTAGTGTCCAGTTTGCCTGTTACCGCTCACTGAAGAGACAGTCCTTCCCTCATGGCATATCTTCTGCTGCTGTGTCGTAAGTTAGGATCATCTACGTGTGGGTAAGTTTCTGAGCTTTCTGTTCTGTTCCACTGACCTGGTGTCTGTGTTTACGCCAGTACCATCCTGTTTTGATGACAACAGCTTTGTAATCTACCTTGAAATCCAACAGTGTGTTGTCTGCACCTTTCTTTCTTCACGTTGCTTTGGGTATTTGGGGTGTTTTATGATTCCATACAAGTTTGAGGACTGTTTTCTATTTGCTCGAATAATGCCACTGGAATTCAGATAGGGATTTCATCACATGTGTCAATTGCTTTAGGTACGATGGACATGTTCACATAATTAACTCTTCCAGTTAAGGAGCATGGCGTATGCTTCCATTTGTTTGTGTTGCCTTCCAAATCTTTGACCCATACATCCTGCCCCCCTCGACACACATGTTTTTCATTTCTTTTCTGCCATGTGTTGAGTGTACTATGTCTTTCTCATTCTTGGTTGCTTTTATTCCTAAATTTTTTTTGATGCAATTGTAAATGGCATTGCTTTTTTAATTTCTCTTTGCGAAAGTGTGTCATCAGTATACAGAAATGCAAGAAGTTGGGTCATCTGGGTGGCCCCATAGGTGAAGCGTCTGTCTTCAGCTCAGGTCATGAACCCAGAGTTCTGGGTTCGAGCCCCGTGTTGGGCTCCCCGCTTACACAGGGTCTGTTTCTCCCTCTTTCTCACACTCCCCCTGCTCGTGCTTTTTCTCTTCCTGTCAAATAAATAAATAAAATTTGAAAATACATAAAGACAACAGGTCTCTGTATATTGACTTTATATCCTGCAGCTTTCTTGAATTTGTTTATTCTAACAGTTTTTTTTTTCTGTGGAATCATTCGGGATTTCATGTCATTTGCAAATAGTGACAGTTTTCCTGTATGGATTTCATATCTTTCTTTTTTTAAAATGATGTCACCCTACAGTACTTCATTTGTTTTTGATGTAGTGTTCCATGATTCATTGTTTGCATATAACACCAAGTGCTCATTATGACACATGCCCTCCTTTTTTAAAAAAAGAATTTATTTATTTATTCAACAGATATAGAGACTGCCAGCGAGAGAGGGAACACAAGCAGGGGGAGTGGGAGAGGAAGAAGCAGGCTCACAGCGGAGGAGCCTGTTGTGGGGCCCGATCCCATAATGCCGGGATCACACCATGAGCCAAAGTCAGACGCTTAACCGCTGTGCCACCCAGGGGCCCCAACAGGGGCCCTCCTTAATACCCATCACCAGGTTAACCCATTACACTACCCCTCCCTTTCTGCAACCTTCAGTTTGTTTCCCAGTGTCAATAGTCTCTCATGGTTCATCTCCCCCTCTCATTCCCCCCCTTCACTTTTCCCTTCCTTCTTCTAATGTCCTCCATGCTACTCCTTCCGTTCCACATAGGAGTGAAACCATATGATAATTGTCTTTCTCTGCTTGACTTAATTTCACTTAGCATAATCCCCTCCTGGTCCATCCACGTTGGTGCAAATGGGAGGTATTCATCCTTTCTGATGACTGAGTAATATTCCATTGTATAGATGAACCACATCTTCTTTGTCCAATCATCTGCTGAAGGACATCTTGGCTCCTTCCACAGTTAGGCTATTATGGACATTGCTGCTATGTACATTGGGATACAGGTGCCCCTTCTTTTCATTACTCTGTGTCTATGGGGTAAATACCCAGTAGTTCAATTGGTGGGTCTTAGGATAGCTCTGTTTTTAACGTCTTGAGGAACCTCCATATTGTTTTCAAAAGTGGCTGTACCAGCTTGAATTCTCACGAGTAGTGTAAGAGGGCTCCCCTTTCTTCACATACTCTCTGACTTTTTTTTATTTCTGTCTTGTTAATTTTTTTTCAAGATTTTATTTATTCATTCCACAGAGATAGAGACATCCAGCGAGAGAGGGAACACAAACAGGGGAGTGGGAGAGGAAGAAGCAGGCTCATAACGGAGGAGCCTGATGTGGGGTTTGATCCCATAATGCCAGGATCACGCCCTTAGCCGAAGGCAGAGGCTTAACCTCTGTGCCACCCAGGTGCCCCCTGCCTTGTTAATTTTAACATTTCTAACTGGTGTAAGGTGGTATCTCATTGTCATTTTGATTTGTATTTGCCTGATGGCAAGTGATGTGGAGCATTTTTTCATGTGTCTGTTGGCCATTTGTATGTCTTCTCTGGAGAAGTATCTCTTTGTGTCTTCTGCCCATTTTTTTGATGTCGAGTTTGAGGAGTTCTTTATAGATCTTGGATACCAACCCTTTATCTGTAATATCATTTGCAGATATCTTCTTCAATTCCATAGGTTGCCTTTTTGTTATTTGATCATTTGCTTTGCCAAGCAGAAGCCTTTTATCCTGATGAAGTGCCAATAGTTCATTTTTTGCTTTTATTTCCTGTGCCTTTAGAGACGTGGCTTGCAAGAAGTTGTTGTGTCCAAGGTTGAAGAGTTCTTTTGATTTTGATATGAGACAGGAATCCATTATCTTATTTTCCTGATTGTATTCGAGTCCTCTGTCTTTCTTGGTGAGTCTAGCTAAGTTGGTCAGTTTTGTTTATCTTTCCAAAAAAGGCTGCTCTCATTTTCATTTTTTTTTTTTGTCTTTTTAGTCTCCGTTGGATTTATTAATGCATTCCTTTTTGTTATTTCCTTATTTCTACTAATTTGGGGCTTTGTTTGTTGTTTTTTTTTCTACTTATTTACCACATAAAGCAGGTTGTTTATTGGAGAGCATTTTCATGGATTGATGAAGACTTTAATTTCTATGAATGTCCCCCATAAAGCTACTTTTGCTGCATCCCATAAGTTTTTGTAGGTTGTCTTTTTCATCAGTGACCAGGTACTTCTAAAAGTTTTTTGATTTCTTCTTTGACTGTTGGATGTTCAGTAGCATGTTGTTAAATCTCCACATATTTTTAAAGATTATTTTAGTATCTGACAGAGAGTGAGACAGCGAGAGAGGGAACACAAGCAGGGGGTGGGAGAGGGAGAAGCAGGCTTCCCACTGAGCAAGGAGCCTGATTTGGGGCTAGATCCCAGGATCCGGGGTCAAGACCTGAGCTGAAAGCACATCCTTAACGACTGAGCCACCCAGGCCCCAAAAATCTCCACCTATTTTTGACTGTCCCATTTTTTTCTTGAGACTGATTTCTAATTTCCTATCATTGTGGTTGGACAAGATTTGAAGCAGAAGGTGAAAAGAGCATTCAGATGAAAGGTTTGTTTCCTGGAGGGTTTTCTGAGGGCAGACCATGAGTTCAGTGGGGATGGAGGAAGGTTTTGTGAGATGGGGGGTGGGGTTAACCCTCGTTAGAATTACTGACTACTATCATGCAGGCTGTGTGCTACCGTTCACACCATAGTCCTGATGGACTTGTACTTCATTAAATATTTTCTAGGAGGTGTAGGCATAGCCTTTACTTAAAGAAAGGTGCCATGTGGGTTCATGGCATTACCCCAGGTCAGCAACCAGGATGTATGGTATTGTGGGGGATCAGAAGCAGGCTTTCTGTGGGAAGCGACAGAAATAGGGTATGGTGAGCTCCATGACCATAGGTGAGGTCCCTAGTGACCCACTGGGTGTTGTGTTCTGTGGATCTGTCTCATCAGGTGCTGTGGAATTCAGGGACACCCTCCTGTCTGTGGATTTGTGTGGAGACAGGTAGACATCAGTGTCTGGCCAGGCACGAGGGTCGCAATGGACCACCACCAGAAGTGCAGCGTGCGGGGGAGCCACTGCTTGGTTTCCCCGAAAGCTGATCAGGGTCTGTGACCGTGATTCCTAGCAGCTGCAAGGGAAGAGGAGGCCGGGGTGGTGCACACTCCCTAGACTTGTGCTCAGGACTAGTCTGGAGCCCACTGAAGTCAGCCACACCTGGCACAGAAGGCACCCAGTCAGTGTAGCTGTGGGCACTGCTCCCATGGCACTTTTGGGCCGGCTCCATGCTGCCACCTCCTGCTTTTCATCATCATCTTCAAGGTCATGTGCCTCTGCTCTTGCCCCATGGCCTCCGGGGTATTGTCCGTCCTCCATCTGGCCCTCGTCCCTGGTGCCCTGTGCAGTCCGATGACAGGGTAGCCTTCTCGAGACAAACATCTGGCCCTGATGGAAAACTTCCATGGATCTCTTGTGATGCGAGGATGATGCCCTGCCCTGGAAGGGGGCTGCAGGTCCAAAATCAGGAGAGCCATGTCTCCCTTTTCAGCATGGCCTGCACTCCCCTCAGTCTTCTTCAGGGAAGCTCTCCCCACTTCCTGAGCTGACAGCTCTGAACTTAAAAATGAATGTTATTTTACATATCTCTATGCTTTAGTTCATCCATGGCATGTCTTTCAACCCGGTTAGTGGGTTTTTTTTTTTTTTTTTGCAGTTCTGAAGGGCTGTCTGCTCAAGGAGGGGATGACCTGGGCAGGGCAGCTTTCCCTCTCATCTCCCTCAGCATGTCTCTGTGCCCTGGGGCCAGCTGTCCCACTGAGGATTGAGGGACCTGAGCCAGCCCATCCTGAGCCCAGGCTGTGTCAGCTCATAGACTGATGCGTGTCGGAGCGGTGGGCAGCTGGCATGGGCCAGGGGCAGGCAGTGTCTCCTTCTCATTCCTTCCCTCCCTTCCTCACAGAAGTAGCTCAGAGCAGCCTTTAACCCCTGCATCTCCAGATCCCTTGACCTGTGCCTCCTGTGTTCAGCTGGTGACCTTGGAGTTTCGCATGGATTCTACCTCCCGTACCCTCTCCCATAGCAGTTCCTTGATCAGGGGAGGGGTCGGACCCTTGTCTGCTTTTGGTCTTCTTCCTGTCCCGCACCGAGCCCACCGACCGTTTCATCTTCCATGTATGTGCTTGGAAGCAAGCCCATCCACAGAGAACCTATTAGCCAAATGGATCCAGATAATGAACATTGAAGTAGAGATCCAGAATCCATAATAAACCTGCTCTGAAACCTGTCCCAAAGTCTGTGACTCTCTCACACTGAAACAGAAACAATAATATCTTTCTGGACTGTGAAGTGATATGTGTCTCTACTTCCAATCTTGAATGCATAGGTGCTGAACCTGGACAGAAAGGGACCATGGCTCCTGTGGGCTGGGATCCACAGTAAGAACGCAGTGAAATCTGAATTTTAGGCATTAAGTGAATAATTATTGTAGAGTGAATCCCAAGTAGGGCTTTTGCACATTGCACAGGAAAAGCTTTTTCAAAGAGTTTTCTGAAAGAAAAATCTTTTTTTAAAATTTATTTTAATTCCATTAGAGCTAACATACAGTGTTACATTCGTTTCAGGTGTACAGTAGAGTGATTCAGTAATTCTATATATTACAAAGTGGTCATCAAGAAAAGTGTCCTCTTAATCCCCTTCATCTATTTCACTCTTCCCTCTATCCACCTCCTCTCTGGTAACCATCCGTTTGTTCTCTATTGAAAAGAGTTTGTATTTTGGTGTGTCTCCTTTTTCTCTTTTAGTTATTTATTTTTGTTTGTTTTTTAAATTCCCCATTAGAGTGACATCATATGGGATTTGTCTTTCTCTGACTGACTGATTTTAGTTTGGATAATACTCTCTAGCTCCATCCATGTGGCTGCAAATGGCAAGGTTTCATTCTTTTTCAAGCCGAGTAATACTCCATTGTGTGTGTGTGTGTGTGTGTGTGTGTGTGTGTGTGTGTGTGTGTGTGAATACACACATCTATCATCTCATTTGTCAATTTTTCTACAGACACTTGGGTTGCTTCCATATTGTGATATTGTAAATAATAGTGCAAGAAACATAGGGGTGCACGTATCCTTTTTACTTACTGTTTTCCTATTCTTTGGGTAAATACGAGTAGTGTGATTGTTGGATCGTAGGGTAGTTCTATATTTAATTTTTTGAGGAAACTTCATACTGTTTTCCACGGTGGCCACCACAGTTTGCATTCCCACCCACAGTTCAGGAGGATTCCCCTTCATCCACATCCTCCCAACACCTGCTCTTTGTTGTGCTTTTGATGTTAGCCATTCTGACAGGTTTGATGTAATACCTCATTGTCCTTTGGATTTACATTTTCCTGATGATGGGTGATGGTGAACATCTTTTCACGGGACTCTTGGCCATTTGTATTTCTTCTTTGGAGAAATGTCTGTCCATGTCTTCTGCCTATTTTTTAACTGGATTATTTGTTTTTTTGGGGGGTCGAGTAGAATCAGTTGTATATGTTTTGAACACTATTCCTTTATTGCATATGATCTTTGCAAATATCTTCTCCCTTTGAGTAGGTTGTCTTATGATTTTTACGTTTTCGTTGTTCTTCTGCTGTGTGGAAACTTTTTATTTTGCTGTATTCCCAATAGTTTATTTTTGCTTTCATTTCCTTTGCCTCAGGACACAGTCTAGAAAAACGTTGGTATGGTCCATGTCAAGAAGTTACTGTCTTCCCTCCTGTAGGATTTTTATGGATTCAGGTCTCATATTGAGGTCTTGAAACTGTTTTGTGTTTGTCTGTATTGTGTAAGAAAGCAGTCTAATTTCATTCTTTTGTGCGTAGCTGTCTAGTTTTCCCAACACCATTTGCTGTAGAGACTGTCCTTTTCCCTTTTGATATCGTTGCTTGCTTTGTGGAAGATTCATGGCCCACATAATTATGGGTTTCTGTCTGAACTTGTATCCTGTTCCTTTGGTCGCTGTTTCTATTTTTGTGCCGTACTGTCTTGTTAGGATGACTGCAGCTTTGTAGTATAACCTGAAATCTGAAATAGTGAGTCCTCCAGCTTTGTTTTTCTTTTCCACATTGCACTGTCTGTTCGAAATCTTTAGTGGATTCATACAAATGTTTAGGATTGTTTATTCGAGGTCTTTTGTTCTTTAATTTAAATTCAATTAGCCAACTTACAGTACACCATTAGTTTCAGATGTAGTCTTAAATAAATTTTCAGTCGTGTGTAACACCCAGTGCTCATTGTATCATGTGGCCTCCTTAATGCTACTCACCCAGTTACCCCCCCCCCCAACTTCTCCAACAATCATCAGTTTCTTGCGATAGTTAAGAGTCCATCATGGGTTTTCTCCCTCTCTGATGACTTCCCATTCTATTTTCCCTTCCTTCCCCTATGGTCTTCTTCCTTGTTTCTGATATTCCACATAGGAGTGAAAGCATATGATCATTGTCTTTCTTTCATTGACTTATTCCACTCAGCATAATACCCTCCAGCTCCACCCAGGTCGGTGTGATGGTAAGTATTCATCCTTTCTGATGGCTGAGTAATATTCCATTATATATATATATGATCCACATCTTCTTTATCCATTCATCTGTCCATGATCATCTGCACTCCTTCCACAGTTTGTCTATGATGGACATTGCTGCTATGAACACTGGGGTGCATGTGTCCCGTCTTCACTACATCTGTCTCTTTGGGGTCGATACCCCGTAGTGCAATTGCTGGGACATAGGGTAGCTTTATTTATAACTTCTTGAGGAAACTCTGTACCATTTTCAAGAGTGGCTGTACCGCACTGCATTCTTACAGGGGTGTAAGAGGGTTCCCGTTTCTCCACATCCTCTCCAAGATGTGTAGTTTCATGTCTTCTTATTTTTAGATATTCGGCCTCGTGTGGTAGGGCATCTATAGGGGTTTAGATTTCCATTTCCCTGAAGCCAAGTGATATGAAGCATTTATGCATGTATCTTTTGGTCACCAGTATGTCGTCATCATTGAAATGTCTTCCCATTTTAATCCATCTCAAGACCTAAAGCTGGGTAAGGCACTGAAGCTGGATGATGCCATCGGTTGGAAGTGTGGAGAATTTCAAAAGATCTCCGTGGAGAGCAAGTTTAAAGGTCAGTGTGAAGCTACTAATTGGATCCGGGGAGATCTCTGAAAGTGGGGGTTGCCTGGGATGGGCTGAGGGGGGCCCTCCGATTTTCCTATGAATCCTTGCTTCAGCCCCAAATGGACAGTTTCCTCCTGTGGGGCAGGGTGAGTCCTCTAGTCGTACAGAGGTGAGCCCAATGCCTGGTGCCTTGGAGGCAGGCAAACGGGGAGGGACCCTCAGCAGAAGACCCAGAGTTAGGTTAGGCCTCAAGAGACAGCAGGTCCGAACTGCCCAGTGCTCAGAGAACTCCCAGGCCGAGTGAGATGAGGGCACAAGGGCGGGTGAGTGTGAGCCTGAGGTTCCATCCGGAAGGGCCCACAAAGGTCGGGGTTCAGCAGAAGGAGCTCTCAGGGGGTGCCCCAATTCTCTTGCCCTGAATGCTCTGTTGTGCCCCAAAATGGTACAGTTTACTGTGGGTTGCAGGCTGAGTCCTACGGTGGGTCTTGGGTGTCCCCAATCCGCTGGAGTGGGGTGCCAGGACCCCGGGGAGGGGCCCCTCTGTGGCCAACCTTGGGTAAGGGTTAGTGTTCAGGAGCCCGGCAGGGACAATCTGCAGGCTGTGCGGCAAGCTCTGTGGAGGGCTGAGAGGAGGCCATTGGGGAGGGTGCACATGGGCCTCAGGGTTGGGGCACGGGGGGCTGCCAAAGGACGGGGATGGGCTCCGGGGGCCTCCCCAAGTTCTCGTGCCCTGTAGGCTCTGTAGAGCCCCAAGGGGCACGGTTTCCTGTCGGGTGGCAAGCTGAGTCCTGCGGTGGGGCACAGGTATCCCAATTACCCGGGTCTGTGGTGTAAGGCTCCTGGGGAGGCCCCCAAACCCACGGCAGACCTAGGGCTAGGGATAGGCCCAGGAGCCCCGCAGGCCCGATCTGTTGGCTGTATGGCGAGCTACACGGGCTGAGGTGAGGATGTGGGGAGAGTGAGCATGGGCCTCAGGGTTCTGGTGCGGGAGGCCACCGAAGTTCGCTGGTGGCTCAGGAGGGCCCTCCTGGTTCTCCCGCCCTGAATGCTCTATGGCCTCCCAAGGCACACGGTTTCCTGCAGGGTGGCAAACTGAGTCCTGCTGTGGGGCTCAGGTGTCCCGAATCCCCGCGGCTGCGGCTCCAGGCTCCTGGGGAGGGGCCCCTCCACAGATGAACTATGGTTAGGGTTGGGGCCCAGGAATCCCGCAGGCCAGATCTGCCCACTATGTGGCAAGCTCCGCCCTGGGCTGAGTTGAAGGTGCGGGGTGGGGTGAGCATGGGCTTCACGGTTGAGTTTAAGGATCGCCGAAGTTCGCCGGGGGCTCTGGGGGCCCTCCTGGTTCTTCCGCCCTGAATGCTCTACAGCCTCCCAAGGGGCACAGTTTCCCGTGGGCTGGCAGGCTTTATCCTTCAGTGGGGCTCAGGTGTCCCCAGTCCCTGGGGCTGCGGCACCGGGCCCCAGGGGAGGGGCCCTACCCAGCCGACCTAGGGTCAGGTGTAGGCCCCAGGAACCCGGCAGGCCTGATCTGCCGGCTCTGCGACGAGTTCGGTGGCAACCTGAAGGGAAGGCGTGGGGCGGGATGAGTGTGGGCCTCAGGGTTGGGGTGTAGGGGCCACCGAGGATCCCTGGGGGCTCAGGGGGGCCCTACCAGTTCTCTTGCATGGGATGTTCTGTGGCGCCCCAATGGGCATGGTTTCCTGAGGGGTGGCAGGATGAGTCCCGTGGTGGGGCTCAGGTGTACCCAATCCCTGGGGTTAGGGTACAGATTAGGGTATGGGTTGAGGTTAGGGTATGGGTTAAGTTTAGGGTATGGGTTACGGTTAGGGTATGGGTGAGGGTAGGGGTTAGGGTTAGGGTAAGGAGAGGGTACGGGTTAGGGTTGGGTTTTGGGGTTACAGGTTAGAGGTTATGGGTTAGGGTACAGATTAGGGTTTAGGGTACGGGTTAGGGTTTAGGGTTCGGGTTTAGGGTTAGGGTTAGGGTTGGAGTATGGGTTAGGTTTAGGGTATGGGTTAGGTTTAGGGTATGGGTTAGGGTACGCATTAGGGTACGGTTTAGGGTACAGGTTAGGGGACGGTTTAGAGTAAGTGTTGGCGTACGGATTTGGGTACGGCATAGGGTACGGATTAGGGTTAGGGTACGGGTTAGGAAACACGTTAGGGATTGGGATTGGGTACGGTTTAGGGTTAGGGTATGGGTTAGGGTACGGGTTAGGGTACAGATTAGGGTTAGGTATGGGTTAGGGTATGGGTTAGGGTCCAGGTTAGTGATAGGGTACGGGTTAGTTTATGGGTTAGGGTACGGGTTAGGGTATGGGTTAAAGTTAAGGTAAGGGTACTGGTTAGGGTTAGGGTAAGGGTTACAGTTTAGTGTTTAGGGTTACGGTTAGGGTATGGGTTAGGGTTAGGTTATGGGTAGGGTTAGGGTACGGGTTATGGTATGAGTTAGGACTTGGGTTAGTGTCAGGTTTTAAGGTTTAGGTTAAAGTTAGGGTATGGGTTAGGGTACTTGTTAGGGTTACGGTTAGGTTTAGGGTACGGTTTAAGTTACGGGTTAGGGTACAGTTTAGGGTTAGGGTTAGGGTATGGGTTAGAGTACATTTTAGGGTTACGGTTAGGGTTAGGGTACAGGTTAGGTTTAGGGTTAGGGTACGGGTAGGGTTAGGGTTAGGGTACGGGTTAGGGTTAGGTTTAGGGTTAGGTTACGGGTTATGGGTAGGGTTAGCTGAAGGGGTAGGGTTAGGGGTTAGGGTTAGGGGTTAAGTTTTAGGGTTTAAGGTTAGGTGTTAGGGTTTAGGCTTAGGGTTAGACCCCAGTAGGCCAGCAGGACCGATGCGCCTGCTGTGCGGGGAGCGGAGGAGTGGGACGAGGTGAGGGCGCTGGCGAGCAGGAGTATGGTATCCAGCGTTTTGGCGCAGGAGGCCTTTGAACATTGCTAGAGGCTCGGAGGGCCCTGCCCGTTCTCCCGCCCTAAATGACCAGTGACGCCCCAGTGGGCCGATGTCGACGGGGCGGCAGGGTGAGTCCGGCACTGCAGCTCGGGTGTCCCCAATCCCCGGCTTTGGTCACCAGTCCCTTTGTGAGGGCCCCCTCTGGGGCCAATCTAGTGTTAGGGTTAGCCCCCAGGAGGCCAGCAGGCCCCATACGCCAGCTGTGCGGTGAGCGGAGGGGAGGGCCATGGTGAGGGACTGGCGAGCTGGAAGGTGGTACCCAAAATTTTGGCGCCGGGGGCCCTCGAATGTCGCCGGGGACTCAGAGGGCCCTGCCCATTCTCCTGCCCTGAATGAGTGGCGGCTCCACTAGCAGCCCGAGTGGTGGCGGGGCGGCAGGGTGGGTCTGGCGCTGAGGCTCGGGGGTCTCCAATGCCAGACGTTGCAGCACGAGGCCCCTTGGGAGAGGCCCCTTGGGGGCCGACCTAGGGTAAAGGTTAGCTCCTGGAGGCCGTAGGCACAATCCGCAGTCTGGGGCGAATGGAGACGCGGTCGAAGATCAGGGCGCTGGCGAGCAGGAGAGTGGGCCCCAGCCTTTTGGCGCTGGGGGCCTTCGAAGGTCACCGGGGCAGGGAGGGCCCTGCCCATTCTCCAGCCCTGAATGATCGGCGGTACCCTAGTGGCCCGGGTGTGGGTGGGGCGGAACGGTGAGTCCAGCGTTGTGACTCAGGGGTCCCCAATCCCTGGCGTTCGGCGGCAGTCCCTTTGGGAGGGGCCCCTTGGAGGCCGACCTAGGGTTAGGGTTAGCCCCCAGGAGGCTGGCAGGCTCGATCCACCGGCTCCGTGGCAAATGGAGGGGTGGGCCAAGGTGAGGTCGCTGGCGAGTGGAAGCGTGGGCCCCAACATTTTGGCTCGGTGGGCCTTCGAATGTCGCAGGGGGCTCGGAGGGCCCTGCTCGTTCTCCCGCCATGAAGGACCGGCGACGCCCTTAGCTCCCTGGGTGGCAGCGGGGTGGCAGGGTCAGTCCTGCACTGGTGCTTGGGTTTCCCCAATCCCCAGCGTTGCGGCGCCAGGCCCCTTGGGAGGGGCCCCTCGGGGACTGTCCTAGGGTTAGGTTAACCCCCAGGAGGCCACAGTCCAGATCCGCCGGCTGTGCAGTGAGCGGAGGGATTGACCGTGGTAGGGCTCAGTCGAGCGGTAGCGTGGTACCCAGCGTTTTGGCGTGGGGGCCTTCTTATTTTACCAGAGGCTCGGAGGGCCCTGCCGGTTATCCCGCCCTGAATGCCCGGCGGCACCCCTAGCGGCCCACATGGCGGCGGGGCGGCAGGGTGAGCCCGGCGCTGGGGCTTGCAGGTCCCCAATCCCTGCCTTTGCGGCACCAAGCCTCTTGGGAGGGGCCACTCTGGGGCCCACCTAGGGTTACGGTTAGCCCCGAGGAGCCCGGGAGGCAGGATCTGCCAGCTGTGTGGCTAGAGGGGGGGCAGGCCGAGGTGAGGGCGCTGTAGAGCAGGAGCATGGGCCTCAGCGTTTTGGCATGGGGGACCTACGAATGTCGCCGGGGGCTCGGAGGGCCGTGCCCGTTCCCCCACCCTGATTGGCCGGCGGCGCCCCAAGTGCCCCGGGTGGCGGCAGAGGGGCAGGTTGAGTACATCGCTGGGGCTTGTGGGTCCCCAATGTCTGGCGTCGCGGTGCCAGCCCCTTTGGGAGTGCCCTTCGGGGGCCGACCTAGGGTTAGGGTTAGTCCCCAGGAGGCCGGCAGTCCGGATACGATGGCTGTGGGGCGAGCGGAGGGGTGGGCCGAGGTGAGGGTGCTGGGGAGCGGGATTGTGGGCCCCTGCATTTTGGCGCTGGAGGCTTCAAATGACGCTTGTTTCTCAAGGGCCCTGTCCCTTCTACCGCCCTGAAAGAGCAGCGGCGCCCCTAGCGGCCCGTGTGGCAGTGTTGTGGGAGGGTGAGTCTGGCTCTGGGGCTTGGAGTCCCAGATCCCAGGCTTAGTGGCACCAGGACCCTTGGGAGGGGCCCTAGGGTTAGGGTTAGCCCCAAGGAGACCGTCAGGCCCAATCCGCACACTGTGCGGCGAGCGGAGGTGCGGGCCCAGGTGAGGGCGCTGGGGAGCAGGAGCGTGGGAACCAGCGTTTTGGCGTGGGGAGCCTTTGAAGGTCACCGGTGGCTCAGAAGGCCCTGCCCTTCTCTCGCTCTCTATGACCGGCTGCACCCCTAGCGGCCCGGGTGGGTACAGTGCGGCAGGGTGAGTCTGGCTCTGGGGCTCTGAGTCACCAATCCCCAGCATTGCAGAGCCAGGCATCTTGGGATGTCCCCACAGGGCCGACCTAGGTTTTGGTTAGCTGCCAGGAGCCCAGCAGGCCCTATCCACCAGCTCTGAAGCAAGCGGAGGGGCGGGCCGAGGTGAGGGCACTGGCGAGCAGGATCCTGGGAGCCAACGGTTTTGCACGGGGAGCCTTCAATGGTCAGCGTGGGCTTGGAGGGCCCTGCCCGATCTCCTGCCCTGATTGACCGGCGGGGCCTCTAGTGGCTCGGGTGGCTGAAGGGCAGCAGGGTGAGTCCGGCACATGGGCTCGGGGTCCCCATCCCCAGTGTTGCGACGCCAGGCCCCTTGGGAAGGGCCCCTCAGGGGCCGACCTATGGTTAGGGTTAGCCTCCAGGAGCGCCGCAGGCCCGATACACCACCTGTGCGTCGAGCGGAGAGTTGGGCCGAGGTGAGGGTGCTGGTGAACATGAGCCTGGGCCCAAGCGTTTTGGTTCGGTGTGCCTTCGAATGTCGGCAGGGGTTCGGAGGGCCCTCCAGTTCTCCCACCCTGAATGAATGGCGGCGCCCCTAGCGGCCCATGTGGGGTGGGGCGGCAGCGTGAATCCGGCGCTGGGGCTTGGGGGTCCCCAATCCCTGGCGTTGCGGCGTCAGGCCCCTTAGGAAGGGACCTTCAGGGGCTGTCCTAGGGTTAGTGTTAGTGCCCAGGAGGCCGGCAGGCCCGAGTCGCTGGCTCTGCGAAGAGTGGAGGTGTGGGCCGAGTTGAGGGTGATGCAGAGCGGGAGCGTGATCCCCAGCATTTTGGCGCCCTGGGCCTTCGAATGTTGCCATGTCTCGAAGGGCCCTGCCTGTTCTCCTGCCCTGAATAACCAGCAGCGCGCTTTGTGGCTCCGTTGGCGGTGGGGTGGCAGGGTGATTCCCGTGCTGCAGCTCAGGTTTCCCCAATCCCCGGCGTTGCAGCACCACGCCGCTTGGGAAGGGCCCCTCGGTGGTCGACCTAGGGTTAGAATTTGCCCCCAGGAGGCCGGCAGGCCTGATCCGCGGGCTCTACTACGAGCGGAGGTGCGGGCCGAGATGAGGATGCTGGCGAACAGGAGGGTGGGCCCAACCGTTTTGGCGCGGGGGGCCTTCGTAGGTCGCCGGGGGCTCGGAGGGCCCTACACGTTCTCCCGCCCTGAATGACCGGCGGCGCCCCTAGCGGCTCGGCTGCTGGCAGAGTGGTAAGGTTAGTCTGGTGCTGGGGTTCGGGGGTCCCCAATCCCCGCATTGCGGTGCCAGGCCCCTTGGGAAGGGCCCCTCGGTGGTCGACCTAGGGTTAGGGTTAACCCCCAGGGGGCCGGCAGTCCCGATCCACCCATTGGGTGGCGAGCGGAGGGGCGGGATGAAGTGAGGGTGCTGACTAGTGCGAGCCTGGACCCAAGCGTTTTGGTGCGGTGGGCCTTCGAAGGACAAGGGGGGCTCGGAGGCCCCTGCCCGTGCTCACGCCCTGAATGACCAGCGGCGCCTCTAGAGGCCCGGGTGTCAGCGGGGCAGCACGGTCAGTCCGGCGCTGGAGCTCATGGTTCAGCAGTCCCAGGCGTTGAGGCGCCAGGACCCATCGGACGGGTCCCTGGTGGGCCGACCTAGGGTTTGAGTTAGCCCCCAGGAGTCGGGCAGGCCTGATCCGCCCTCTGTCGGGCGAGCGAAGGGGCAGGCCTAGGTGAGGGCGCTGGCGAGCGGGAGCATGGGCCCAAGCGTTTTGGCGCGGGGCGCCTTCAAATGTCACCATGGGCTAGGAGGGCCCTGCCCGTTCTCATACCCTGTATGACCGGCGGCGCCCCTAGAAGCCCAGATGGTGGCGGAGCGGCAGGTTGAGTCCGACGCTAGGGCTCTGGGGTCCCCAATTACCAGCGTTGTGGCCCCAGACCCCTTGAGAGGGCCCCCTTGGGTGCCGACCTAGGGTTAGGGTTACCCCAGGAGGCCAGTAGGCCCGATCTGCCAGCTGTGCAGTGAGCAGAGGGGCGGGTTGAGATGACGGCGTTGGCGAGCGGGAACGTGGGCCCAAAGTTTTGGAGCGAGGGGCCTTCGAAGGTCACCAGGGGCTCAGAGGGTCCTGCCCGTTCTCCTGCCCTGAATGACCGGGGGTGCCCCTTGTGGCCCGGGTGGTGGTGGGGGGCATGGTGAGTCCGGCGCTGGGGCTCAGGAGTCCCCAATCCCCCTCGTTGCAGCGCCAGGCCCCTTGGGAGGGGCCACTAGGGGGCAGACCTAGGGTTTGGGTTAGCCCCCAGAAGGCCCCCAGGCCTGATCCGCCAGCTGTGTGGCGAGCGGGGGGGAGGGCCGAGGTAAGGGCGCTGGCGAGCCAGAGCGTGGGCCCAAGCGTTTTGGTGCGGGGGTCCTTCGAAGGTCGCCGTGGGCTCGGAGGGCCCTGCCCATTCTCCTGCACTGAATGACCAGCGGCACCCCTAGCGGCCCGGGTGGCAGCGGGGCAGCACGGTGATTCCGGTGCTGAGGCTCGGGGGTCCCTAATACCCGGCATTGCGGCGCCAGGCCCCTTGGGACGGGCCCCTCGGGGGCTGACCTAGGGTTAGGGTTAGCCCCCAGGAGACTGGCAGGCTCGTTCCACCCATGTGCAGAGAATGGAGGTGTGGGTCCAGGTGAGGTAGCTGGCGAGCGGGAGCATGGGTCAGAGCATTTGGCTTTGGCTCGGGGTGCCTTCGAAGGTCGTAGGTGGCTCAGAGGGTCCTGCCCGTTCTGTCGCCCTGAAGGACTGGCGACGCCCCTAGCACCCCATGTGGCAGTGGGGCGGCAGGGTGCGTCTGGTGCTGGGACTTGGGGTCCCCAATCCCTGGCATGTGGCACCAGGCCACTTGGGAGGGGGCCCTTGGGGGTGACCTAGGGATAGGGTTAGCCCCCAGGAAGCCAGCAGGCCCGATCCGCCAGCTCTGCAGCGAGCGGAGGGGTGAGCCGAGGTTAGGGCGCTGGCGAGCAGGAGCGTGGAAGCCAGAGTTTTTGTGCGGGCGGCCTTCGAAGGTCACAGGGGGATCAGAGGGCCCTGCCCGTTCTCCCTTCCTGAATGACTTCCCACACCCCTAGCGCCCTGGGTGATTGCGGGGTGGCAGAGTGAGTCCAGCACTGGGGGTCGGGGGTCCCAAACCCCTGGCATTGCGGTGCCAGGCTCCTTGGGAGGGGCCTCTCGGGGGCCGACCTAGGGTAAGTGTTAGCCTCCAGGATTCCAGCAGGCCCCTTCCGCCAGCTCTGCGGCAGGCAGAGGGGCAGGCCGAGGTGAGGGCACTAGCGAGAGGGAGTGTAGGCCCAAGCGTTTTGGCGCGGGTGGCTTCAAAGGTCGCCGGGGGCTTGGAGGGCCCTGCCTGTTCTCTCGCCCTGAAAGACTGGCGGCGCCCCTAGCACCCCGGGTTGCTGGGGGGTGGCAGGGTGACTCCGGCGCTGGGCTCGGGTGTCCACAATCCCCGGTTGTGGCGCCAGGCCCCTTGGAAGGGGCCCCTCGGGGGCCGACCTAGGGTTAGGGTTCATCCCCAGGAGGCCGGCAAGCCCAGCGCTAAGTGGCTCTGGCAATGTAACAAAAATGCCATACACTTATCTGTAAGAAATAACAGTGTACAGGAACCCTCTTAGCCCTAACATCATCCTTTGTGAATATGGAAGCCAGCCCCAAAGTGGTTGTGGAAGTCTGACGAAAAGGCTAAGCACTTTTCTCTGAGTCACCACACTATACAGGAAAGACCAATGTACATCATCTTTCACGAGTAGGAAGCATTAATGAAAAGGTTCTGGAATTTCGAGGACTCTGACCCATCCTTATTGGTAATAAACCACCGTGTACAGGAAAACACCTTCAACTCTCATCAGCCTCCTCAATCCTGATTCCGATTCAACTTTGGGTGTGTAGGACTAGGGAAATGTCCACATCTTATTGCTAAGAAAGAACGATGTCAGGGTAATGCCCTTCAAGTCACCTCAGCCTTCCTGAAGACGGAAGCAGGAATCAAGGTGGTTATGTTACCATGAGGTAAGGAAGATGAGCATATAAGTGAGAAACAACAGTTGGCAGGACCTCTCTTCCAAGGAACAGTATCTTTGCTTAATATTGAATCCCTATGGTAAGTGGTTGTGGGCATTTGTGAGGTCAAAATCTTAAGTGTTTTGTAAAACCTCTTGGCCATTCACAGATGAGACTAAGGTAGTTGGGGACTCCTAGGCAGTGATTTGTCCACTGTCAAAAATATGAAAAGATAAAAGAGACAGATGAGGTCTCCTCAGGCATTGTCCTTTATCCTCATCCTCCGTGAGGATGGCCATCTCCGGACAGCTCAGTGGCAGGGTCTCATTCACAATGGGGACATCTGTTCCTCACAGACATCAGGCAGGGAAATGGATTTGGTTCTCTGTGCCAGCCCAGCCACAGCTGAGTGTCACAGCACCCTCTCGTGGGCTCATAAGAGTTTCACTGTCACCAGGCAGGTCATTGTATTTGATAAACCACTGTGAGAGTTTGCAATTGCCTTCATCTACAACCTCCTAGAGGCAAATGCAGGTGTCTGGTACCATGTGAAGTCATGTGAAGGCATTGTGAGAAATTGTCCTTTTGCTTAAGAAAAACATGGCTGGGGCTCCTGGCTGGCTCAGCCAGTTAAGCATGTGCCTTTGGTTCAGGTTATGATCCCAGGGTTCTGGGATCGAGCCCGGGCTCCCTGCTCAGCTGGAAAGGAGGTAGGGAAATAGCTTAGAACCCACAGAGAATGTGAATAAAGGGGAGTGAAATGGAACTTGGTCTGTGTTTTGCTTTAGGGATTGGAAGTTAGTTTTTTCTCAATTGTGATTATTCTTGAAACAGAAAAGCTGTATTGTTTTTTTTTACCTTTTTTTCTAATAACAATTTTTTATTATGATATGTTAGTCACTATACAGTATTTCCTTAGATTTTGATGTAGTGTTCCGTGATTCATTATTTGCATATAACACCCAGTGCTCCATGCAATATGTACCTTCCTTAATACCCATCACTGGCCCATCCCAATCCCCCACCCCTCTCCCCTCTGAAGTCCTCAGTTTGTTTCCCAGAGTCCATAGTCTCTCGTGGTTCATTCCCCCTTCTGTTTAGGGTCCATTGTCTAAAGGGACAGACAGTGGAAGTTCACCAAATATAAGATCGAAATTTCATTGTTCATTATAGATGCTGCCAAGTAGTTCCCAGACATTTCATTCTACTGTAGTAATTCATTATACCTGTGCAGGTGCATGTGGAAGATAACTGATGCATGTTTAGTGGTAATAAAACACGCCCCTCAGTAGTAAAATAGTAGAGGATGCACATGTGTAAAATTATTCGACTGCAGCTTCCATGCTTTGCCTTTGGTTCCTTATTATCTATGAAATTGGACAATTTTTGTTCTCTAGGCTTAAAACTCATTGTCAGTATTTAGAGTTTTTCAATGCTGATCTTCTCCTGTATAAGTTACCAAAAACCTAAAATATGTATGAACTTTAAAAAACGCTATATTGAAAATGACAGCAGGGAAGTTCCATTTTGTGAATATTGTGTCAATAGATCTCTATTTTGACATCAGTGTTCATTAGAAATGATGACATTTCATGTGAGTATAAATATCAATGTGAAAAAGAAAAGGTAGGAAGAACCTTGAATGTTTAAGTAATTGCTGAAATGACAGGTGTGTGTGTGTGTGTGTGTGTAATTGATTATCAGTGAATGGTTCACCTTCTTGTAGGGCCTCCGAGAGAGCCCAGGTGAACCTTTCAATGAGTTGGTATCTGTTTTCAGAACATGGGAATCTCTTAGTCCAATAGTCAATCAGGCAAGCTTTGAGGTCCTGAAGAGTTTCAGTCCTCAGAGATGGTGTTGCAGACCCTTGTGAGCAAACCCTAGGTATGCTCAGAGCCCTCATTAGCTGGTACCAACGTGTGACGATTTCAGACAACATTTCCCAAAGAAGTACCTCTTGAGTCTCTGTCCTTGTCAGTTCCCTACACTTCCTTACACTAGTTATGTGTTCAGTGTGTTTCAGGATAATCCCCACATGTGATTTTTGCTATTTCCTACTAGTCCTATCTGTTTCTCATCTTCTTCTTTTATGGTAGGGGTTGGGAAGCAACCTGTGTGGTGTAGGAAGGGGTGTGGTAGTTGTCTGCCTTCAGAGGACCGAATGCTGCCTAAAAATTGTACTGTAGTTTGAGGTCAATTGTCCATCCTCTGAGTGTCAGGAATTCCATCACTTTACTTTGATGCTAGTCTGTTCTTCAAGCTTTCCTCAGAAATAAGGACGTCATCCATCTAGGGAATACTGGTTTGTGTGTATGTTTTCATTTTAGGAAAGGCCTTGCTGCTCCTGAAAATAATACTGTAGAGCACCCTTTCCTGTTCTTATTGGCCATCAGTCAATCTTTTGTGAAGTATTTGTTTATAAATAGACTTTTTATGGTTGATGAGCAGGAATTCTTTATTGACAAGTCTTTGTCAGTGTGTGTATTGCAAATCTTTACTTCCCAGCCTGCGGTTCACTTTTTCATTTTCATATGGTCATAAGATAAGGAGAAATGTCACATTTTTATGAAGTCCCACTGAATTCTTTTAAATGGTTAGTGCACCCTATGTCCTACCCCAAGATTGACAGGTTCTATGGTTTCTTTCAGAAACTGTCCAATGGGAAGCTACAATCCATCTCAAATTTATAAATTGCATTTTTAATTCTAAGGGTATTTATAGACTGTTTTGGATTTTCTATGTACACAATCGTATTATCTGTGAATAGTCACAATTATCCCCTCAATTCTTATACTTTTTGTTTCTCTTGCCTTCTAACACTGGTAGACTCTACGATGCCACGTTGAATAGAGCAGCATTGTTGAAGATTTTAATATACCTTTCTCAATATCTGACAGAAAAAGCAGACAAAACATTGGTAACAAATGTGACCTAATTGACATATAGGGAACATTCCATAATAAGTGCAGAATACATTATTTTCAAGTGGTCATAGACTCTTTACCCAAATAGATGATAGGTGGGGCCACGAATCAAGTCTACAAATGTTAAACCCTGAAATTAACTAGATTCTATTCTTAGACCACAGGCGAATTTAGCCACAGTCATAGCGAAAAGAAAACCAGGAAGTCCTTCAATGTTTAAAAATTAAATGGAACTTTGCTACATATCCTAAAGGTGAGAGAGGGAATCTCAATGGAAATTCTGAACCTTTTCTACGTGAGGGCTCACACACAATGGCACTTTCTTTGTGAAGAGCATAATAATAACCTAGCCAGGAGTTGAGCCTTAAGTCAGAGTTCTGCCTGCCCCAGCCACACCTGGCAGCCTTGGCCTGTGGTCCGCCTCAGCTGTGCTTTCTGGTGGCCCTGAGCTAAGGGGGTCAACATGGCCATATGGAAATGGGAAGCTCCCCACTCATAGTGATGGCGGTTCCCCCTCCCCAGCTAACCTTTCTGGTGGCTCTGAGCTAAGGGGGTCAACATGGCCGTATGGAAATTAGAAGCTCCCCACTCTTATTGATGACGTTGCTATCGTATCGTCCTCACCAGTCCAACAACATGATTTCTGAGTGAACTATGACACAAGTGTGACTTCTTGGCCTTCCTTCAGGTTTGAAAATCATCTGGTGAGTCATCTATTAGAAATATGGATTCAACATGTGTTCTTTCTTCTGGAAAAGAAATAGAACCAATAGCAATTAGGGCTTCCTGAGCACCTGTACTTGAGAGACATCATACTGGCTCTTTGTAGCATTCTGCCTCTTAAACTTCTCAACTAGGGTGTAGATATTTTTAGGCACATTTTCAGGTGGTTAGACAGGGACTCGGATGATATGAGTCACAGAGGATTTTAGTGTCAGAAACCTAAGTGGGATCCCCAAATTGACTCCAAATCCCTTGTTGTTTCATACAGGGTACTATTTCCCTCTTATCTCTGGTCTTCTCGATCTGGAAACCTATCAAGTATCAGGATTTTCTTGTCATGTGGACAACTGGAACGAATTCAGCGGGCCTTTCACCTCTGCCAATGGTGATTATTAAGATCATTATCTCAGTGGAGGACCTCTGGGTAAGATACTCAAAGATCCTTAGGAACAGAGACAGTATAATATTTTTCTGGTATTAAAGTTACTGAAACCAACTATCTTTTTTAGTCCATTCAGGCTCTGGTATGTTCAGAGGGTGCTGTAAAACAGGTCTGAAATAGTATTTAAAAACACTCAGCTCAGCCTCTTCTACAAAGTGAGCCAATGCTTATAAACATGGCTAAAATATTCCCTTACCTACGATGACTTCCCAGCCATCGTAGTGTTTATATGGTATGACTGTGACTTACATTAGTCAACATTTGCAGAGAAAGAACTTAGTGCATCCAGTGGGCACTTCATGTTGAAATTAGTTTGTGACAACGAGCTACTGTGTTTTATTCTGCAGTACAAATGAATAGTGCCAGACATCTCTAAGGTGTCTAGCAGTTCTACAATTCTGATTTTAAGTGGTCTGTGTGCTTCAGAGATTTGGGCAGGAGAAGGGCAGGAGCCCAGAGACTGTGAACACTTCTGTTACCTGTGCTGACCATGGAGCAGGTAGCCTTCTGTGGGCATCATTTTGATTTCTTGGTACTCTTGTGAAAGGTGCTTTTGTCTCAAATTCCTCCATTTCAGAAGTAATTATAATGATGAAAGTAATTTTTATCTTATATCATCTGTGGGCGCTGATCCTGGGATCCCAGGGAAGTTATCCCTTTACATTTTACCCGGCTCAAAATGACTAGGCAAAACCTCAAAGCATGGGCCTTGTTTCTGCCCCAAGCATGTTGTACATCTGCTTTGAGAAGAAAACAATAACCAAAAATGCCAACATAAAGATAAGAAAAAATAAAGAACCTCTTTGGCTCCCATAAGATTAAAGTCATACTGACATGTACATACTGAAAACATAAGAAAGAGTCTGTCACTTTCTGGAATCTAAGAAGATCCTCATTGTGGTGTGTAACATTGTATGTAAAACAAAACAGAAAAAAATATATAAGCCTGCCCCAAAAGTTCCTTCCCCGGAGCACTCCCTTCTTGGTGAAGATTGTGTCTCCCAGGCAGCTGTCCTGACTTGGGTTTGAATAAAGGTCTCTTCCTTTCTCTCTAAAATGTTTTTAAAAGTTCATTCATGCAATGTCGACAATAACAGTGTTTTCTATTTAAGTGAGAAATAAATGTTCCACTCTATTTGCATTGGGAATAGACGAATTGAGGGTTTCTTTAGAAGAGTAAGTCTGCTTTCCAGAAAAGGCAAGGACATTGGTCTATTGAGAATGAAGATAATTACTGCTAAACAACAAGTATGTGTTGCCCCTTCGCCCAGAAACCGAAGCAGATGTGCAGGCTTTAGGTTAGAGGTGCCTTCTTCTCCCCAGCTGACAGCACTTCTCTGCTCTGGCTCCAAGAAACCCGAGGTTTTGAACGTCACCATCTGAGTCAGCGAGGAAGCTTGTCACAGGACGCCAGTGTTCAGAGAAAGCACAGGTATGTTTGGCAAAATGTCCTATCTATGTCAGGGCTGGAGGTAAAACCTCTCATTATCCCAAAACCTCCTGGGCTTTTCTCTTTTCTCTAGTTGAGCCACAAAGTAAAATTGAAGTAGCTGTCAGCATTCTGGGTTTGGTGCAAGAATTACTTAGTTTCCCTGCAGGTAGAACTTTGCAGGGGATCACAATTTGTCTGTCCATTTATTGCTTACAAATGTATTTTGACCATCTGTTTCCTAGGAACCCTCTTTTATTAGAAAGGGAAGGTGAGATTCACTCTGTGCCTGTTTGTAACATCTAATTTGTTCCTTCATCTAACAGTGTTTATTCAATTGGGCCTAAGATATGGTTGAGTGGCCAGCATCTAGAGTTAGGTGGCTTTATTCATCTGATATAGACTTGGGTGATGTCATTTGACAAAGGTGATGTTTCATCATTGATTAGTTTATTCATCAGAAGAGTTAAAATTAGGGTGGAGGGAAAATTCAAAATTATCCAAAGCGGCCTGTTCCTGTTTAAAAGTTGAGCTTGACTTTCTAGTTTTACTAAATGTATTATCTCGATATTTTGAGGTGTCATATTCTCTCTGTAGTTTCTTTGGTGGTGGAGTCAGAAGGAGAGTCTGGGAATTCTTTTGGATAGTGGCATGTGGTGGCTTCAAGGGGCTTGGCGTCAGGAGCCTTGGGTTGAAGTCTGCAACTGCTTGCCTGACCCTGGGTGCATCTCCCAGAGGTTTTGTTTCCTCTTATGAAATTGCCGGCAGATAATGTTCTGCTTGAAGGGGAACTCTCCCATCCTGTTGGTGGGAATGCAAAGTGGTGCAACCAGTCTGGGAACCAGTGTGGGGGTTCCTCAAAAAGGTAAACATTGAACAACCACATGATCCAGCAATTGCTCTCCTAGGTATTTACCCAAAGGATACAAAAATGCGGATTCGAAGGGGGAACATGCACCATGATGTTTATAGCAGCATTGTCCACAGTAGACAAACTATGGAGAGAATCCCAAAGTCCATGCACTGATGAATGGATAAAGCAGATGTGGGATACATATATATAACGGAATATGACCCAGCTTCAAAAAGAATGAAATCTTACCATTTGCAAGGATGTGGATGGACCTAGAGTGTATTAAGCTAAGCAAAATCAGTGAGGAAAGACAAATATCCTATGCTCTCACGCTTGTGGAATTTCAGAAAGAAAACAGAGGAACAGAGTTGAGGGGTGGTGAGAGTGGCAAACAAGGAAATAGACTCAACCTTGGAGAACAAACTGAGTGTTGCTGCAGGACAGGGGCGTGGGGGGAAGAGTTAAATCGGTGAGGGGTATTAAGGAGGGCACTTGTGATGAGCACCGGGTACTCCTTGCAGGTGAGGAATCACTAAATCCTACCCCTGAAGCGAATATTCCATCGCATGTGAACTAACTGGAATTTAATAAAAGAAGAAAGGAAAAAGTGTTCTGCTTCATGAAGAGTGAGGTAAAATTGTAGTGATTTGAGCTGTAGTCTTCTATAGATGATATTTGTAAAACACCCTGTTGTAGGATACACTAGTTGCTTATCACATAAGGAGTCCTCAGAAAGCTGCAATGAAAGATTCAGGTCTCAGAGCATGTTCATGTTCCACTGATATGTTACAGTTTGCACAGGTAGGAAAGAAGGTGGAGAGAAAGGCAACAGAAGGGGAAAGTAGGTGTGAACCTTTCATTAGTTAGCGTTATAGCTTTCTCATGAAAGCCTTGCGCCAGTGTGATTTTGGAAGCAGAGAGGTAATCCGGGAGCTTTGCAGGAGATGGGGAGTTGCAGGTCTGGGTAAAGCTGACAGGGGTCCCAGAGGAGAGCTGAATGCATTCTGCAGCAGGGTGTGTTCAGGGTGGGCTCCAGGGGTGGCTGTGGGTCTCCTGGGTGAGACTTGTGACAGGTGAGGGCTGTGTGCAAGTTCCTGGCTGAGGACAAGGGAGGCACAGGCGGAGAGCTGGCAGAGAACCTTTTTCTGGGCCACCAGCCTCACCCAACACACACAGCCTCATCTTCTGTCCCTGTCACTCCAATTCAGACTTCTCCGAAGGTGAGTGAGAACACATCAAGAGCATTCTGAACAAAAGGGAAAGCATGTGCAATGGCTCTGGGGCAGGAGAATTCCAGGTATGTCCAGGAGCAGCAAGAAGGCCCTGTGGCCACAGGAGACAGCTTAGGACATGAGCTCAGAGAGGTGACAGAGGGTGACAGAAAGCCATTCCAGGGCTATAACCCCATGAGACCCTGTTTCACTGGGCCATCCTGGCTACAGTGTTGAGAACAGATGACAGAGGGTTGAAGATGGCAAGGCAGGTCAATGACGAAGGTTTTCCAGTTACTCAGCCACTGTGGACCAGACAAGTGTCCTTGGATGGAGTGGTTAGACCTATTCTGGGTCTATTTTGAAGATGGAGCTCACAGGATTTGCTGATGGGTTAGCTATTAGAAGCAGGAGAATGGAGGAATTGGGGTAACTCCCAGCTGTTGTGGGTTGTCCTGATTGAGGGGAAGGAGAGGGTTTCTGGGGGTAGGAGGTAGTCCGTCTTCTGCATGCTGAGGAAGGTGCCTTTCCCAGTGGATCTGCTGAGGTTTGTGTCTGGAAGAACCTTTAACATCTCCACCCTCATCATTGCTTAAGTACAATTATCCCCCACTTTTTGAACGTTCACAGTAAGACACTGGGCATTCTTGAAAGAACTACGTTTATTACCCAGCTTCAGTAAGAGGAAGATACCTGAAGAGGATTTTCCTCTTATGAAAAAAGGTGAACAGTGAGAATCGCGTTCAGCATCTGTTTTGGGGAAAAGCACAACAGAGGTGGCATGCACCCTAACCAGCTCCTTCTGCTGGGAACCGCTCTCCGCATCCAGCCACCAGAACTTTGAATTGTGTCTGTGAGCCTCTGCTGTGCTTTATCTTCATTTATGCTGGGCCTCCGTTAGAAACTTGTGTCCTGAGGCCTAAGAAAAATAAAAGAGAAGGAATTTTGGAGTCTGAGCACACTAAATGTTCCGTGTAAATTAATGGCCATTCCTTCTTGACACCATTTCTGCTGTGCAAGGTTTGTCAGAAGTCCTGTACTTTTGAAGAGCAGGGAAACCTATACCCCATGCTGTGGATTTAGTTTTAGTCTCCATACTGGACAGAACATTTCATGACTGTCGGATTTTCTCACTCAAACATTGAGACTTGGACCACCTTCACCCGTTTCTACCACCCCATCCCCGAATCTGGCACCTACCAATCTGCTCTCAGTATCTATGCGTTCAGTATTTGTTTATTCCACGTGGAATGTACATGAGAGCATCTGGTATTGGTCTTCCTGTGTCTGAGTTACTTGGCATAAGGCCCCCAAGGTCTGTGTTTCCATGTCTGGTTCTTGTGAATAATGCTGCAGTGAATGTGGGAGTGCATCTGTCTTTTTGAGGCAGTATTTTTGTGTTCTATGGATCAATACTCATTAGAGCCATTACTGGGTCATGGGGTAGTTGTATTTATTTTTTCAGGAACCTCCATACCGTTTGTCACAGTGGCTGCACCAATTTCCATTCCCACCAACAGTGCACAGTGTCTCCTCGTCTGCACACCCATGACCCCACTTTTTGTCTGTCTCTGGGACAATTGCTGTTCCAACAGTTGTGAGGGGATAGCCGATTGTGGGTTTGACTGATGTTTCCCTGACGATGATTAGTGATGTCGAACAACTTTTTCTGTCTGTTGGCACCTGTGTGCCATCTTTGGAAAGTATGTATTCACATATACCCCCCATTTTTATACCTTTTTTTGTTTGTTTGTTTTGATTTGTATGAGTGTTGTGTGTATTTTGGATATTAGCCTCTTCTCACACATATGATTCACAGATATTTTTTTCATATTGGGTCAGTGGCCTTTTAAGTTTTTGCTGGTTTCTTTTGCCGTGTGGAAGATTTCAGTTTGATGTTGTTCCACTGGTTTATTTTTGCTTTTGTTGTCTTTGCATTTGGTGTCCGATCTGAAGACTCTTTGCCAAAACCAATGTCGAGAGACTTAGTACCTGTGTCTTCTTGGAGGTTTATGGATTCAGATCTTATGTTCAAATCATTCATCCATTAAAAATTTTGTGTGTGGTGTAAGAAAGTGACCCAGCTATATTCTTCTGCATTTAGTGTCCAGTTTGCCTGTTACCGCTCACTGAAGAAACAGTCCTTCCCTCATGGCATATCTTCTGCTGCTGTGTCATAAGTTAGGATCATCTACGTGTGGGTAAGTTTCTGAGCTTTCTGTTCTGTTCCACTGACCTGGTGTCTGTGTTTCTGCCAGTACCATCCTGTTTTGATGACAACAGCTTTGTAATCTACCTTGAAATCCAGGAGTGTGTTGACTGCACCTTTCTTTCTCCAGGTTCCTTTGGGTATTTGGGGTCTTTAGTGACTCCATCCAAGTTTGAGGACTGTTTTCTATTTCCTCGAATAATGCCACTGGAATTCAGATAGGGATTTCATCACATCTGTCGATTGCTTTGGGTACGATGGACATGTTCACATAATTAACTCTTCCAGTTAAGGAGCATGGCGTATGCTTCCATTTGTTTGTGTTGCCTTCCAAATCTTTGACCCATACATTCCGCCCCCCTCGACAGATATGTTTTTCATTTCTTTTCTGCCATGTGTTGAGTGTACTATGTCTTTCTCATTTTTGGTTACTTTTATTCCTAGATTTTTTTGATGCAATTGTAAATGGCATTGCTTTTTTAATTTCTCTTTACGATATGTGTCATCAATATACAGAAATGCAAGAAGTTGGGTCATCTGGGTGGCCCCATAGGTGAAGCATCTGCCTTCAGCTCAGGTCATGATCCCAGAGTTCTGGCATTGAGCCCCGTGCTGGGCCCCCGCTTAGCAAGGGTCTGCTTCTCCCTCTTTCTGACACTCCCCCTGCTCGTGGTTTTTCTCTTCCTGTCAAATAAATAAATAAAATCTGAAAAAAAATAAAGACAACAGGTCTCTGTATATTGACATTATATCCTGCAGCTTTCTTGAATTTTTTTATTCTAACAGTTTTTTTTTTTTTTTGTGGAATCTTTCGGGTTTTCATGTCATTTGCAAATAGTGACAGTTTTCCTGTATGGATTTCATATCTTTCTCTATCTTTAAAATGATGTTAGTCACCCTACAGTACTTCATTTGTTTTTGATGCAGTGTTCCATGATTCATTGTTTGCATATAACACCTAGTGCTCATTATGACACGTGCCCTCCTTAATACCCATCACCAGGATAACCCATTCCCCTACCCCTCCCTTTCTGCAACCTTCAGTTTGTTTCCCAGTATCAATAGTCTCTCATGGTTCATCTCCCCCTCTCATTCCCCCTCTTCACTTTTCCCTTCCTTCTCCTAATGTCCTCCATGCTATTCCTTCCATTCCACATAGGAGTGAAACCATATGATAATTGTCTTTCTCTGCTTGACTTAATTTCACTTAGCATAATCCCCTCCTGGTCCATCCATGTTGGTGCAAATGGTGGGTATTCATCCTTTCTGATGACTGAGTAATATTCCATTGTACAGATGACCACATCATCTTTGTCCATTCATCTGCTGAAGGACATCATGGCTCCTTCCACAGTTTGGCTGTTATGGACATTGCTGCTAAGAACATTGGGATACTGGTGCCCCTTCTTTTCATTACTCTGTGTCTATGGGGTAAATACCCAGTAGTACAATTGGTGGGTCGTAGGATAAATCTGTGTTTAACGTCTTGAGGAGCCTCCATATTGTTTTCAAAAGTGGCTGTACCAGCTTGAATTCTCACGAGTAGTGTAAGAGGGTTCCCTTTCTCCACATCCTCTCTGACTTTTTTTTATTTCCTGTCTTGTTAATTTTTTTCAAGATTTTATTTATTTATTCCACAGAGATAGAGACAGCCAGCGAGAGAGGGAACACAAGCAGGGGGAGTGGGAGAGGAAGAAGCAGGCTCATAACGGAGGAGCCTGATGTGGGGCTCGATCCCATAATGCCAGGATCACGCCCCTAGCCAAAGGCAGACACTTAACTGCTGTGCCACCCAGATGCCCCCTGCCTTGTTAATTTTAATCATTCTATCTGGTGTAAGGTGGTATCTCATTGTTTTGATTTGTATTTGCCTGATGGCAAGTGATGTGGAGCATTTTTTCATGTGTCTGTTGGCCATTTGTGTTTCCCCTCTGGAGAAGTATCTCTTTGTGTCTTCTGCCCATTTTTTGGGTGTCGAGTTAGAGGAGTTCTTTATAGATCTTGAATACCAGCCCTTTATCTGTAATATCATTTGCAGATATCTTCTTCGATTCCATAGATTGCCTTTTTGTTTTGTTGATCGTTTGCTTTGCCGAGCAGAAGCTTTTTATCCTGATGAAGTGCCAATAGTTCATTTTTGCTTTTATTTCCTTTGCCTTTAGAGACGTGGCTTGCAAGAAGTTGTTGTGTCCAAGGTTGAAGAGTTCTTTTGATTTTGATATGAGACAGGAATCCATTATCTTCCTTTCCTGATTGTATTGGAGTCCTCTTTCTTGGTGAGTCTAGCTAAGTTTGTCAGTTTTGTTTATCTTTCCAAAAAAGGCAGCTCTCATTTTCGTTGTTTTTTTTTTTTTTTGTCTTTTTAGTCTCCTTTGGATTTATTTATGCATTCCTTTTTGTTATTTCCTTATTTCTACTAATTTGGGGCTTTGTTTGTTGTTTTTTTTTCTACTTCTTTACCACATAAATCAGGTTGTTTATTGGAGAGCATTCTCATGGATTGATGAAGACTTGAATTTCTACGAATGTCCCCCATAAAGCTACTTTTGCTGCATCCCATAAGTTTTTGTAGGTTGTCTTTTGCATCAGTGTCAAGGTACTTCTAAAAATTTTTTGTTTTCTTCTTTGACTGTTGGTTGTTCAGTAGCATGTTGTTAAGTCTCCACATATTTTTTTAAGATTATTTGAGTATCTGACAGAGAGTGAGACTGCGAGAGAGGGAACGCAAGCAGGGGGGTGGGAGAGGGAGAAGCGGGCTTCCCACTGAGCAAGGAGCCTGATTCGGGGCTAGATCCCAGGATCCTGGGATCACGACCTGAGCTGAAAGCAGATCCTTAACGACTGAGCCACCCAGGCCCCCCAATCTCCACCTATTTTTGACTGTCCCATTTTTTTCTTGAGACTGATTTCTAGTTTCATATCATTGTGGTTGGACAAGATTTGAAGCAGAAGGTGAAGAGAGCATTCAGATGAAAGGTTTGTTTCCTGGAGGGTTTTTTGAGGCATACCATGAGTTCAGTGGGGATGGAGGAAGGTTTGTGAGACGGGGGTTGGGGTTAACCCTTGTTAGAATTACTGACTACTACCATGCAGGCTGTGTGCTACTGTTCACACCATAGTCCTGATGGACTTGTACTTCATTAGAAATATTTTCTAGGAGGTGTAGGCATAGCCTTCTCTAAAAGAAAGGTGCCATGTGGGTTTATGGCATGACCCCAGGTCAGCAACCAGGATGTATGGTATTGTGGGGGATCAGAACCAGGCTTTCTGTGGGAAGTGACAGAAATGGGGTATGGTGAGCTCCATGACCATAGGTGAGGTCCCAAGTGACCCACTGGGTGTTGGGTTCTGTGGATCTGTCTCATCAGGTGCTGTGGAATTCAGGGACACCCTCCTGTCTGTGGATTTGTGTGGAAACAGGTAGACATCAGTGTCTGGCCTGGCATGAGGGTCGCACTGGACCGCCACCAGAGGTGCAGCGTGCGGGGGAGCCACTGCTTGGTTTCCATGAAAGCTGACCAGGGTCTGTGACCGTGATTCCTAGCAGCTGCAAGGGGAGAGGAGGCCGGGGTGGTGCACACTTCCTAGACTTGTGGTCAGGACTAGTCTGGAGCCCACTGAAGTCAGCCACACCTGACAAAGAAGGCACCCAGTTAGTGTAGCTGTGGGCACTGCTCCCATGTTACTTTCAGGCTGGCTCCGTGCTGCCACCTCCTGCTTTTCATCATCATCTTCAAGGTCATGTGCCTCTGTTCTTGCCCCATGGCCTCTGGAGTATTGTCCGTCCTCCATCTGGCCCTCGTCCCTGGTGCCCTGTGCAGTCCGATGACAGGGTACCCTTCTCGAGACAAACATCTGGCCCTGATGGAACACTTCCATGGATCTCGTGTGATGCGAGGTTGATACCCTGCCCTGGAAGGGGGCTGCAGGTCCCCAATCAGGAGAGCCATGTCTCCCTTTTCAGCATGGCCTCCCCTCCCCTCAGTCTTCTTCAGGGAAACTCTCCCCACTTCCTGAGATGACAGCTCTGAACTTAAAAATGAATGTTATTTTACATATCTCTATGCCTTAGTTCATCCATGGCATGTCTTTCAACCCCGTTAGTGGTTTTTTTTTTAGCAGTTCTGAAGGGCAGTCTGCTCAAGGAGGGGATGACCTGGGTGGGGCAGCTTTCCCTCTCATCTCCCTCAGCATGTCTCTGAGCCCTGGGGCCAACTGTCCCACTGAGGATTGAGGGACCCGAGACAGCCCATCCTGAGCCCAAGCTGTGTCAGCTGTGTAGACTGATGCGTGTCGGAGCGGTGGGCAGCTGGCATGGGCCAGGAGCAGGCAGTGTCTCCTTCTCATTCCATCCCTCCCTTCCTCCCAGAGGTAGCTCAGAGCAGCCTTCAACCCCTGCATCTCCAGATCCCTTGACCTGTGCCTCCTGTGTTCAGCTGGTGACCTTGGAGTTTCGCATGAATTCTCCCACCTGTACCCTTTCCCGTAGCAGTTCCTGGATCAGGGAAGGGGTCTGACCCTTGTCTGATTTTGGTCTTCTTCCTGTCCCGCAGCAAGCCCACCCACCTTTGCATCTTCCATGTATGTGCTTGGAAGCAAGCCCATCCACAGGAAACCTATTAGCCAAAGGGATCCAGGCAATGAATATTGAAGTAGAGATCCAGGATCCATAATAAACCTGCTCTGAAACCTGTCCCAAAGTCTGTGACTCTCTCACACTGAAACAGAAACAATAATAGCTTTCTGGACTGTGAAGTGACATGTGTCTCTACTTCCAATCTTGAATGCATAGGTGCTGAGCCTGGACTGAAAAGGACCATGGCTCCCGCGGGCTGGGATCCACGATAAGAACTCAGTGAAATCTGAATTTGAGGCATGAAGTGAATAATTATTGTAGAGTGAATCCTCCCAAGTAGGGCTTATGCACATTGCACAGGAAAAGATTTTTCAAAGAGGTTCCTGAAAGAAAAATCTTTTAAAAAATTTATTTTAATTCCAGTAGAGCTAACATACAGTGTTACATTTGTTTCACGTGTACAATAGAATGATTCAGTAATTATATATTACTCAGTGGTCATCAAGAAAAGCGTCCTCTTAATCCCCTTCATCTATTTCACTCATCGCTCTATCCACCTCCTCTCTGGTAACCATCCGTTTGTTCTCTATTGTTAAGAGTTTGTATTTTGGTGTATCTCCTTTTTCTCTTTTAGTTATTTATTTTTGTTTGTTTCTTAAGTTCCCCATTAGAGTGACATTGTATGGGATTTTTCCTTCTCTGCCTGATTTTAGTTAGGATAATTCTCTCTAGCTCCATCCATGTGTCTGCAAATGGCAAGGTTTCATTCTTTTTCAAGCCGAGTAATACTCCATTGTGTGTGTGTATGTGTGTGTGTGTGTGTGTGTGTGTGTGTCCGTGTGTGTGTGTGTGTGTGAATACACACATCTATCATCTCATTTGTCAATTTTTCTACAGACACTTGGGTTGCTTCCATATTGTGATATTGTAAATAATGGTGCAAGAAACATAGGGGTGCACGTATCCTTTTACGTTACTGTTTTCCTATTCTTTGTGTAAATAGGAGTAGTGTGATTGTTGGATCATAGGGTCGTTCTATATTTAATTTTTGAGGAACCTTCGTAGTGTTTTCCACGGTGGCCACCACAGTTTGCATTCCCACCCACTGTTCGCGAGGATTCCCCTTTATCCACATCCTCCCAACACCTGCTCTTTGTTGTGCTTTTGATGTTAGCCATTCTGACAGGTTTGAGGTATTACCTCATTGTCCTTTGGATTTACATTTTCCTGATGATGGGTGATGGTGAACATCTTTTCACGGGACTGTTGGCCATTTGTATTTCTTCTTTGGAGAAATGTCTGTCCATGTCTTCTGCCTATTTTTTAACTGGATTATTTGTTTTTTTGGGGGTCGAGTAGGATCAGTTCTATATGTTTTGGACACTATCCCTTCATTGCATATGATCTTTGCAAATATCTTCTCCCTTTGAGTAGGTTGTCTTATTATTTTTACGTTTTCATTGTTCTTCTGCCGTGTGGAAACTTTTTATTTTGCTGTATTCCCAATAGTTTATTTTTGCTTTCATTTCCTTTGTCAGGACACAGTCCAGAAAACCGTTGGTATGGTCCATGTCAAGAAGTTACTGTCTTCCCTCCTGTAGGATTATTATGGATTCAGGTCTCATATTGAGGTCTTGAAACTGTTTTGTGTTTGTCTGTATTGTGTAAGAAAGCAGTTTAATTTCATTCTTTTGTGCGTAGCTGTCTAGTTTTCCCAACACCATTTGTTGTAGAGACTGTCCTTTTCCCTTTTGATATCGTTGCTTGCTTTGTGGAAGATTCATGGACCACATAATTGTGGGTTTCTGTCTGAACTTGTACCCTGTTCCTTTGGTCGCTGTGTCTATTTTTGTGCCATACTGTCTTGTTAGGATGACTGCAGCTTTGTAGTATAACCTGAAATCTGAAATTGTGAGTCCTCCAGCTTTGTTTTTCTTTTCCACATTGCACTGGCTGTTCGGAATCTTTAGTGGTTCCATACAAATGTTTAGGATTGTTTATTCAAGGTCTTTTGTTCTTTAATTTAAATTCAATTAGCCAACTTACAGTACATCATTAGTTTCAGATGTAGTCTTCAATCAATTTTCAGTTGTGTGTAACACCCAGTGCTCATTGTATCGTGTGACCTCCTTAATGCTACTCACCCAGTTACCCCCCCCAACTTCTCCTCCAACAATCATCAGTTTCTTGTGATAGTTAAGAGTCCATCATGGGTTTTCCCCCTCTCTGATGACTTCCCATTCTATTTTCCCTTCCTTCCCCTATGGTCTTCTTCCTTGTTTCTGATATTCCACATAGGAGTGAAAGCATATGATCATTGTCTTTCTTTCATTGACTTATTCCACTCAGCATAATACCCTCCAGCTCCACCCAGGTCAGTGTGATGGTAAGTATTCATCCTTTCTGATGGCTGAGTAATATTCCATTATATATATGATCCACATCTTCTTTATCCATTCATCTATCCATGGTCATCTGCACTCCTTCCACAGCTTGTCTATTATGGATATTGCTGCTATGAACACTGTGGTGCATGTGTCCCGTCTTCAGTACCTGTCGCTTTGGGGTAAATACCCAGTAGTGCAATTGCTGGGACATAGGGTAGCTTTATTTATAACTTCTTGAGGAAACTCCGTACCATTTTCAGGAGTGGCTGTACCGGACTGCATTCGTATAGGGGTGTAAGAGGTTTCCCGTTTCTCCACATCCTCTCCAACATGCATAGTTTCATGTCTTCTTATTTTTAGATATTCGGCCTCGTGTGATATGGCATCTATAGGGGTTTAGATTTGCATTTCCCTGAAGCCAAGTGATATGAAGCATTTATGCATGTATCTTTTGGTCACCAGTACGTCGTCATCAGTGAAGTGACTTCCCATTTTAATCCATCTCAAGACCTAAAGCTGGGTAAGGCACTGAAGCTGGATAATGCCATCAGTTGGAATTGTGGAGAATTTCAAAAGATCTCCGTGGAGAGCAAGTTCAGTGTGAAGCTACTAATTGGATCCGGGGACATCTCTGAAAGTGGGGTTGCCTGGGATGGGCTGAGGGGGACCCTCTGATTTTCCTATGAATCCTTGCTGCAGCCCCAAATGGACAGTTTCCTGCTGTGGGGCAGGCTGAGTCTTCTAGTCGTGCAGAGGTGAGCCCAATGCCTGGTGCCTTGGAGGCAGGCAAACGGGGAGGGACCCTCAGCAGAAGACCCAGGGTTAGGTTAGGCCTCAAGGACAGCAGGTCTGAACTGCCCAGTGCTCAGAGAGCTCCCAGGCCGAGTGAGATGAGGGCACAAGGGCGGGTGAGTGTGAGCCTTGGGGTTTCATCCGGAAGGGCCCACAAAGGTCGGGGTTCACCAGAAGGGGCTCTCTGGGGGTGCCCCAATTCTCTTGCCCTGACTGCTCTGTTGTGCACCAAAATGGTACAGTTTACTGTGGGCTGCAGGCTGAGTCCTACGGTGGGGCTTGGGTGTCCCCAGTCCCCCGGACTGTGGTGCCAGGACCCTGGGGAGGGGCCCCTCTGTGGCCAACCTAGGGTAAGGGTTAGGGTCCTGGAGCCCGGCAGGGACAATCTGCAGGCTGTGAGGTGAGCTTTGTGGAGGGCTGAGAGGAGGCCATGGGGAGGGTGAGCATGGGCCTCAAGGTTGGGGCACGGGGGGCTGCCAAATGTGGGGACGGGCTCTGAGGGCCTCCCCAAGTTCTCGTGCCCTGTAGGCTCCATAGAGCCCCAAGGGGCAATGTTTCCTGTCAGGTGGCAAGCTGAGTCCTCTGGTGGGGTACAGGTATCCCAATTCCCCGGGGCTGCAGTGTAAGGCTCCTGGGGAGGCCCCCACACCTGCGGCCGACCTAGGGCTAGGGTTAGGCCCCAGGAGCCCCGCAGGCCCGATCTGCTGGCTGTATGGCTAGCTACACGGGCTGTGGTGAGGGTGTGGCGAGGGTGAGCGTGGGACTCAGGGTTGGGGTGTGGGAGGCCGCCAAAGTTCGCTGGTGGCTCAGGAGTGCCCTCCTGGTTCTCCCGCCCTGAATGCTCTATGGCCTCCCAAGGCGCATGGTTTCCTGTGGGGTGGCAGACTGAGTCCTGCTGTGGGGCTCAGGTGTCCCGAATCCCCGTGGCTGCAGCTCCAGGCTCCTGGGGAGGGGCCCCTCCACAGATGAACTAGGGTTAGGGTTGGCGCCCAGGAACCCCGCAGGCCAGATCTGCCCACTATGTGGCGATCTCTGCCATGGGCTGAGGTGAGGGTGCGGGCTGGGGTGAGCATGGACTTCAAGGTTGGGTTTAGGGATCACCAAAGTTCGCCGGGGGCTCTGGGGGCCCTCCTGGTTCTCCCGCCCTGAATGCTCTATAGCCTCCCAAGGGGCACGGTTTCCTGCGGGCTGGCAGGCTTTGTCCTGCAGTGGGGCTCAGGTGTCCCCAGTCCCTGGGGCTACGGCACCGGGCCCCAGGGGAGGGGCCCTACCCAGCTGACCTAGGGTCAGTTGTAGGCCCCAGGAACCCGGCAGGCCTGATCTGCCGGCTCTGCGATGAGCTCGGTGGCAAGCTGAAGGGAAGGCGTGGGGTGGGATGAGCGTGGGCCTCAGGGTTGGGGTGTATGGGTCCGCCGAGGATCGCTGGGGGCTCAGGGGGGCACTACCAGTTCTCCTGCATGGGATGCTCTGTGGCGCCCCAAGGGGCATGGTTTCCTTAGGGCTGGCAGGTTGAGTCCCGTGGTGGTGCTCAGGTGTACCCAATCCCCGGGGTTAGGGTATGGATTAGGGTATGGGTTCAGGTTAGGGTATGGGTTATGGTTAGGGTATGGGTGAGGGTAGAGGTTAGAGTTAGGGGAAGGAGAGGGTACGGGTTAGGGTTGGGTTTAGGGGTTACAGGTTAGAGGTTATGGGTTAGGGTACAGATTAGGGTTTAGGGTACGGGTTAGGGTTTAGGGTTTGGGGTTAGGGTTGGGGTTAGGGTTGGAGTACGGGTTAGGTTTAGGGTATGGGTTAGGTTTAGGGTACGAGTTAGGGTACGCATTAGGGTATAGTTTAGGGTACGTGTTAGGGTACGGTTTAGGGTAAGTGTTGTCGTACGGATTTGGGTACGGTTTAGGGTATGGGTTAGGGTTAGGGTACGGGTTAGGGTTAGGTTACAGTTTAGGGTTATGGTACAGGTTAGGTTATGGTTTAGGGTTAGGGTTAGGGTACGGGTTAGGGAACGGGTTAGGGATAGGTATAGGGTACGGTTTAGGGTTAGGGTATGGGTTAGGGTACAGGTTAGGGTACAGGTTAGGGTTAGGTATGGGTTAGGGCATGGGTTAGGGTCCGGGTTTGGGATAGTGTACGGGTTAGGGTATGGGTTAGTGTACGGGTTAGGGTATGGGTTAAGGTTAAGGTAAGGGTACTGGTTAGGGTAGGGTACGGGTTACGGTTTAGGGTTTAGGGTTACAGTTAGGGTACGGGTTAGGGTTAGGTTATGGGTTGGGTTAGGGTACAGGTTATGGTACGATTTAGGGTATGGGTTAGGGTCAGGGTTTAGGGTTTAGGGTTAAGGTTAGGGTACAGGTTAGGGTACGGGTTAGGTTTAGGTTTAGGGTTAGTTTACGGGTTAGGGGTAGGGTTAGCTGAAGGGGTAGCATTAAGGGTAGGGTTAGGGTTTGGGGTTAGTGGTTAAGGTTTGGGTTTATTGTTTAGGGCTTCGGGATTAGGGTTAGGGTTTAGGGTTTAGTGTTAATGTTAGGGTTTAGGGTTTAAGGATTAGGGGTTATGGTTAGATTTTGGGTAGGGTTAGGGGTTAAGGTTTAGGGTTTAAGGTTAGGGGTTAGGGTTTAGAGTTAGGGTTAGACCTCAGTAGGCCAGCAGGACCAATGCGCCGGCTGTGCGGCGAGCAGAGGAGTGGGCCGAGGTGAGGGCGCTGGCTAGCGGGAGTATGGTATCCAGCGTTTTGGCGCAGGGGCCTTTGAACGTCACTAGAGGCTCAGAGGGCCCTGCCCGTTCTAACACCCTGAATAACCGGCGTGCCCCTAGCGGCTCCGTTGGCGGTGGGGCAGCAGAGTGAGTCCCAAGCTGCGGCTCGGGTAATCCCAATCCCCGGTGTTGCAGTGCCAGGCCCCTTGGGAAGGGCTCCTCGTGAGCCGACCTAGGGTTAGATTTAGACCCCATTAGGCCGGCAGGCATGATCCTCTGGCTAGGCGGCTAGAGGTGGGTGGGCCGAGGTAAAGGTGCTAGGGAGCGGGATGGTGGGCCCCTGCATTTTGGCGCGGGAGGCTTCAAATGTCGCCAGTTTCTCCAGGGCCCTGTCTGTTCTCCCACCCTGAATGACCGGCGGCGCCCCTAGCGGCCCAGGTGGCAGCGATGTGGGAGGTTGAGTCTGGCTCTGGGGCTTGGGGTACCAGATCCCCAGCGTAGTGGCACCAGGACCCTTGGGAGGGGCCCCTGGGGCGACGACCTAGGGTTAAGGTTAGCCCCAAAAAGACCGTCAGGCCCAATCCGCACACTGTGCGGCGAGTGGAGGTGCGGGCCGAGGTGAGGGCGCTGGCGAGCAGGAAAGTGGGCCCAAGCGTTTTAGCGCAGGAGGTCTTCGAAGGTCGCAAGGGGCTCAGAGGGCCCTGCCCCTTCTCCCTCCTTGAATGATCGGCGGCGCCCTTACTGGCCCAGTTGGCGGCAGGGCGGCAGGTAGAGTCTGGTGCTGGGGCTCGGGTGTCCCCAATCCCCGGTGTTGCGGTGCAAGGCCCCTTGGGAGGGGCCCCTCCTGGGCCGACCAAATGTTAGAGTTAGCCCCCAGGATGCGGGCAGGCCTGATCTGCCGGGTGTGCGGCAAGCGGAAGGGCGGGCCGAGATGTGGGTGCTAGCGAGCAGGAGTGTGGGCACAAGCGTATTCGCAAGTTGGACCTTCGAAGGTCTCCAGGGGCTCGAAGGGCCCTGCCTGTTCTCCCGCACTGAATGACCGGCAGCGCCCATAGCGGCTCGGGTGGCATCGGGGCGGCAGGGTGAGTCTGGCGCTGGAGCTCAGGGGTCCCCAATCCCTGGCATTGCTGCGCCAGGCCCCTTGGGAGGTTCCCCTCGGGGGCCAACCTAGGGTTAGGGTTAGCCCCCAGGAGGCCCGCAGGCCCGATCCGCTGGCTGTGCGGCCAGCAGAGGGGCTGGCTGAGGTGAGGGCGCTGGTGAGCGGAAGCATGGGCCGAAGCATTCTGGCGCCTGGGGCCTTAGAAGTTCACTGGGACTGTGAGGGCCCTGTCCATTCTCCCACCCTGAATGACCGGCGGTGCCCTAGCTGCCTAGGTGCCGGCGGGGCAGCAGGGTGAGCCCGGCACTGGGGCTGGGGGTCATCAATCCCCAGTGTTGCGTCGACAGTCCCCTTGGGAGGGGACCCTGGGGGGCCAACCTAGGGTTAGGGTTAGCTCCGAGGAGGCCGGCAGGCCCGATCTGCCAGCTGTGTGGCGAGCGGAGGGGAGGGCCGAGGTGAGGGCGCTGAAGAGCAGGAGCGTGGGCCCAAGCGTTTTGGCGCGGGAAGCCTTCGAAGGTCGCCGGGGGATCGGAGGACCCTGCCCGTTTTCCCGCCCTGAATGACCTGCGGCGCCCCTGGGGCCCGGGTGGCGGCAGGCTGACAGGGTGAGTCCGTCGCTGGGGTTGGGGGGTTCCCAATCCCCGGTGTTGCGGCACCAGGCCCCTTTGCAGGGGCCCCTCGGAGGCTGACCTAGGGTTATGGTTAGCCCCCAGGAGGCCGCAGTCCCAATCCACCGGCTGTGCGGTGAGCAGAGGGGAGGGCCGAGGTGAGGGCGCTGGCGAGCGGTAGCGTAGGCCCATGAGTTTTGGCGCGGGGGGCCTTCGAAGGTCGCCGGGGCTCAAGAAGCCCTGCCCGTTCTCCCGCACTGAATGTCCGGCGGTGCCCCTAGCGGCTCAGTTGCCGGCGGGGGAGCATGGTGAGTCGGATGCTGGGGCTAGCGGTCCGCAAACCCAGGTGTTGCGGTGCCAGGCCCGTTGGGAGGGGCCTCTCGGGGGCCGACGAAGGGATAGGGTTAGCCCCCAGGAGGCTGGCGGGCCCTATCCGCTGGCTGTGCGGCGAGCGGAGGGGCGGGCCGAGGTGAGGGCACTGGCTACCGGGAGAGTGGGCGCAAGCTTTCTGGCGCGGGGGGCCTTTGAAAGAGGCCGGGGGCTCCAAGGGCCCTTCCCGTTCTCCCGCCCTGAATGACCGGTGGTGCCACTAGCGGCCTGTGTGGCGGCGGGGCAGCACGGTGAGTCCAGCACTGTGGCTCGTGGGTCTCCAATGCCCGGCATTGCCGCTCCAGGCACCTTGGGATGAGCCCCTCCGAGGGTGAGCTAGGGTTAGGGTTAGCCCCCAGGAGGCCGGCAGGCCCGATCTGCCAGCTGTGTGGCGAGCGGAGGGGCAGGCCGAGGTGAGGGCGCTGAAGAGCAGGAGCATGGGCCCAAGCGTTTTGGTGCGGGGGCCTTTGAAGGTCACCAGGGGCTCGGAGGACCCTGCCCGTTCTCCCGCCCTGGATGACCGGCGGTGCCCCTAGAGGCCCGGGTGGCAGCGGGGCGGGAGGGTGAGTCTGGCGCTGGGGCTTGTGGGTCCGGAATCCCGGGCATTGCGGCACCAGGCCCCTTGGGAGGGGCCCCTCGAGGGATCGAGCTAGGGTTAGGTTTAGCCCCCAGGGGACCATCAGGCCCAATCCGCCAGTTGTGCAGGGAGCAGAGGGTGGGCTGAAGTGATGGTGCTGGCGAGCGGGAGCGTGGGCCCAAGGGTTTTGGCGCGGAGGGCCTTCAAACGGCACTGGGGGCTCCGAGGGCCCTGTCCGTTGTTCTGCCCTGAATGACCGACAGCTCTCCTACCGGCCCGGGTGGCGGTGGGGCGGCACAGTGCGTCCGGCGCTGGGACTCGGGGGTCACCATTCCCAGGCATTGCAGCGATAGGCCCCTTGGGAGGGGCCCCTTGGGGGCCGACCTAGGGTTCGGGTTAGCCCCCAGGAGGCTGGCAGGCCCGATCCGCCTGCTCTGCCACATGCGGAGGGGCTAGCCGAGGTGAGGGCGCTGGCGAGCGGGAGCATGGCCCCAAGCGTTTTGTCGCGGGGGACCTTCGAAGTTCGCCGGGGGCCCGGGGGGCCCTGCCCATTCTAACGCCCTGAATGAGGACGGCGCCCCTAGCGGGCCGGGTGGTGAGGAGCGGCAGAGTGCGTCCAGCGGTGGGGTTCGGGTGTCCCCAATCCCCAGCGTGGCGGCGCCAGGCCCCTTGGGAGGGGCTCCTCTGGGCCGACCTAGGTTTAGGGTTAGCCCAAAGGAGGCCGGCAGGCCCGAACCGCCGGCTGTGCGGCGAGCAGAGGGGCGGGCCGAGGTGAGGGCTCTGGCGAGATGGAGCGTGGGCCCAGGCGTTTTGGCACGGGGGGCCTTGGATTGTCGCTGGGGGCTTGGAGGGCCCTGCCCATTCTCACACACTAAATGAACGGTGGCGCCCCTAGCGGCCAGGGTGGCGGCGTGTCGGCAGGATGAGTCTGGAGCTGGGGCTCAGTGGTCCCCGATCCCCGGCGCGGTGGCTCCAGGCACTTGGGAGGGGTCCCTCGGGGGCCGACATATGGTGAGTGTTAGCCCAAAGGAGGCCGGCGGGCCCAATCCGCCAGCTGTGCAGCGAGCGGAGGGGTGGGCCGACGTTAATGCGCTGGCAAGCGGTAGCGTGGGCCCAAGCGTTTTGGCATGGGGGGCCTTCGAAGCTCACCGGGGGCTCGGAGGGCCCAGCAAGTTCTCCCGCCCTGAATGCCCGGCGGCTCCCTAGCGGCCAGGGTGGCGGCGGGGAGGCAGGGTGAGTCCGGAGCTCGGGCTCGGGGGTCCCCAATACCCGGCGTGGCATTGCCAGGCCCCTTGAGAGGGGTCCCTCGGGGGCCGAGCTAGGGTTCTCGTTAGCCCAAAGGAGGCCGGCAGGCCCGATTGGCCAGCTGTGCGGTGAGGGGAGGGGTGAGCCGAGGTGAGGGCGCTGGCGAGCGGGAGCTTAGGCCCAAGCGTTTTGGTGCGGGGGGCCTTCAAAGGTCATCGGGGGCTCGGAGGGTCCTGCCCGTACTCCCTCCCTGAATGACCGGTGGCGCCCCTAGCGTCCCGGGTGGCGGCGGGGCGGCAGGGTGAGTCTGGAGTAGGGCTCAGGGGTCCAAATGCCCCAGCGTGGCGGCACCTGGCCCCTTGGGAGGGGTCCCTCGGGGGCCGACCTAGGGTTGAGGTTAACCCAAAGGAGGCCGGGGCCCGATCCGCCGGCTGTGCAGAGAACGGAGGGGCGGGGCGAGGTGAGGGCGCTGGTGAGCGGGAGCGTGAGCCCAAGCCTTTTGGCGTGTCGGGCCTTCGAAGGTCACCGGGGGCTCAGAGGGCCCTGCCCGTTCCCCAGCCCCGAATGAGGACGGTGCCCCTAGCGATCTGGGTCGCAGCGGGGCGACAGGGTGAGTTCAGCCCTGGTGCTCGGGGGTCCCCAATCACCCGCGTGGCGGTGCCAGGCCCCTTGGGATGGGCCCCTCGGGAGCCGACCTAGGGTTAGGGTTAGCCCCAGGAGGCCCTCAGTCCCGATCTGCCGGCTGTGCGGCGAGCGGAGGGGCGGGCTGAGGAGAGGGTGCTGGCGAGCAGGAGCCTAGGCCCAAGCGTTTTGTCACGGGGGGCCTTCAAAGGTCACTGGGGGCTCGGAGGGCCCTGCCCGTTCTCCCGCCCTAAATAACCGGTGGCGCCCCTAGCAGCCCGGGTGGCGGCAGGGCGGCAGGGTAAGTAATGCGCTGGGGCTTGAGGGTCCCCAATCCCCGGCGTGGCATCGCCAGGCCCCTTGGGAGGGGCCCCTCGTGAGCAGACCTAGAGTTAGGGTTAGTTCCCAGGAGGCTGGCAGGCCCAATCCGCTGTCTGTGCGGCGAGAGGGGGGGCGGACCGAGGTGAGGGCGCTTGCTAGCGGGAGCGTGGGCCCAAGCGTTTTGGCGTGGGGGGCCTCAAAGGTCGCCAGGGGCTTGGAGGGCCCTGCCCATTCTCCCGCTCTGAATGACTGGTGGCGTCCCTACTGGCCCGGTAGCTGTGGGGCGGAAGGGTGACTCCGGCGCTGAGGCTTGGGGGTCACCAATCCCCGGCGTTGTGGCACCAGGCCTTTGGAAGTGGCCCCTTGGGGTCTGACCTAGGGTTAGTGTTAGCCCCCAGGAAACAGGCAGGCCTGATCCGCTAGCTGTTCATCGAGTGGAGGGGCGGGCCGAGAAGAGGGCGCTGGCGAGTGGGAGCGTGGGCCCAAGCATTTTGGCGCGAGGGGCCTACGAAGGTCGCGGGGGCTCAGAGGGCCCTGCCTGTTCTCCAGCACTGAATGACCGGCGGCGCCCCTAGCGGACTGGGTGGTGGTGGGGTGGCAGGGAGAGTCCAGCACTGGTGCTCGGGGGTCCCCAATCCCCGGCATTGCGATGCCAGGCCCCTTGGGAGGGGCCCCGTGGGGACAGACCTAGGGTTAGGGTTACACCCAGGGGGCTGACAGGCCCGATCCTACGGCTGTGCGGCGAGCGGAGGGGCGGGCCGAGGTGAGGGCGCTGGCTAGCGGGAGCGTGGGTCAAGTGTTTTGGTGCGGGGGGGCCCTTCGAAGGTCGTGGGGGGATCGGAGGACCCTGCCCGTTCTCCCGCACTGAATGACCGGTGGCGCTCCTAGTGGTGCAGGTGGCAGCGGGGCGGCCAGGTGAGTCCGGCACTGGGGTTCATGGGTCCCCAATCCCCGGTGTTACGACTGCAGGCCCCTTGCTAGGGGCCCCTCGGGGGCTGACATATGGTAAGGGTTAGCCCCCAGGAGGCCCGCAGGCCCGATCCGCCAGCTCTGCGGTGAGTGGAGGGGTGGTCGGAGGTGAGGCCGCTGGCAATCTGGAGAGTGGGCCCAGTCATTTTGGCACGGGGGTCCTTCGAATGTCGCCAGGGGTTCGGACGGCCCTGCCCGTTCTCCCGCCCTGAATGATGGGCGGCTCCCCTAAAAGCCCTGGTGGAGGAGGTGCAGTAGGGTGAGTCGGGCGCTGGGACTCAGGGGTTCCCAATCCCCGGCGTTTTGGCGCCATGCCCCTTGGGAGGGGCCCCTCGGGGACTCACCTAGGGTTAGGGTTAGCTCCGAGGAGGCCGGCAGGCTCGATCCGCCGGCTGTGTGGTGAGCAGAGTGGCAGGCCGAGGTGAGGGCACTTGTGAGCAGGAGCGTGGGCCCAAGCGTTTGGGCGGGGGGGGCCTTCGAATGTGGCCAGAGGCTCTGAGGGCCCTGCACCTTGTCCCGCCCTGAATGACCGGCAGCGCCCCTAGTGGCCCATGTGGCAGCGGGGCAGCCGGTTGTGTCCAGCGCTGGAGCTCGGGGTTCTCCAATCCCCGGTGTTGCGGCTCTAGGCCCCTTGCTGGGGCCCCTAGGGGACCGACCTATGGTTAGATTTAGCCCCCAGGAGGCCGGAAGCCCGATCCGCCAGCTCTGCGGCAAGCAGAGAGGCGGGCGGAGGTGAGGCCGCTGGCGAGCGGGAGCGTGGGCTCAGGCGTTTTGGGGCGGGGGTCCTTCGAAAGTCGCTGGAGGCTTGGAGGGCCCTGTACGTTCTTCTGCCCTGAATGACCGGCGGCTCCCCTAGCGGCCCGGGTGGAGGAGGGGTGTTAGGGTGACTTGGGCGGTGGGGCTTGGGGGTCCCCAATCCTCGGCGTTGGGGCACCAGGCCCCTTTGGAAGGGCTCTAGGGGGCCGACCAAGGGTTATTGTTAGCCCCCAGGGGGCCAGCAGGCCAGATCCGCCGGCTGTGAGGCGAGCGGAGGGGTGGACCCAGGTGAGGGCGCTTGAGAGCAAGAATGTGGACCCAAGCGTTTTGGCACGGGGGGCCTTCGAAGGTCATCGGGGGTTCGGAGGGCCCAACCCGTCCTCCTGCCCTGAATGACCAGCGGCGCTACTAGCGGCCCGGGGGGGCGGGGCGGCAGGGTGAGCCCGGCACTGGGGCTTGGGGGTCCCCAATCCCCGGCGTTGCGGGGGCAGACCCTTGGTAGTGGCCCCTCGGGGGCCGACCTAAGGTTACAGTTAGCCCCCAGGAGGCCGGCAGGCCCGATGTGCCAGCTGTGCGGCGAGCGGAGGGGAGGGCCGAGGTGAGGGCACGGGCGAGCGGGAGCTTGGCCGAAGCGTTTTGGCGCGGGAAGCCTTCGAAGGTCACCGGGGGATCGGAGGACCCTGCCCGTTTTCCCCGCCCTGAATGACCTGCGGCGCCCCTGGGGCCCGGGTGGTGGCAGGGCGACAGGGTGAGTCCGTCGCTGGGGTTGGGGGGTTCCCAATCCCCGGTGTTGCGGCACCAGGCCCCTTTGCAGGGGCCCCTCGGAGGCTGACCTAGGGTTATGGTTAGCCCCCAGGAGGCCGCAGGCCCAATCCACCGGCTGTGCGGTGAGCAGAGGGGAGGGCCGAGGTGAGGGCGCTGGCGAGCGGTAGCGTAGGCCCATGAGTTTTGGCATGGGGGGCCTTCGAAGGTCGCCGGGGCTCAAGAAGCCCTGCCCGTTCTCCCGCACTGAATGTCCGGTGGTGCCCCTAGCGGCTCAGTTGCCGGCGGGGGAGCATGGTGAGTCCGGCGCTGGGGCTCAGGAGTCCCCAATCCCCATCGTTGCGGCGCCAGGCCCCTTGGGAGGGACCACTAGCGGGCCGACCTAGGGTTTGGGTTAGCCTCCAGAAGGCCCACAGGCCCGATTCACCATCTGTGTGGCGAGCGGATGGGAGGGCCGAGGTAAGGGCGCTGGCGAGCGGGAGCGTGGGCCCAAGCGTTTTGGTGCAGGGGGCCTTCGAAGGTTGCCAGTGGCTTGGAGGGCCCTGGCCATTCTCCCTCCCTGAATGAACAGCGGCGCCCCTAGTGGCCCAGGTGGCGGTAGGGCGGGAGGGTCAGCTGGGCGCTGGGGCTCAGGAGTCCCCAGTCCCCAGTGTTGAGGCAATAGGAACCTGGGATGGGCCCCTCGGGGCCCACCAAAGGTTAGGGTAACACCCAGGAGGCTGGCAGTCCTGATCCACCGGCTGTGCAGCGAGCGGAGGGGCGGAACGAGGTGAGGGCGCAGGGGAGTGGGAGCATGGGCCAAAGCATTTTGGCACAGGGGGCCTTTGAAGGTCGCCAGGGGCTCGGAGGGATCTGCCCGTACTCCCTCCCTGAATGACCGACGGTGTTCCTAGTGGCCTGGGTGGTGGCGGAGCAACACGGTGAGTCCGGCGCTGGGGTTCGGGGGTCCCCAATCCCAGGCATTGCGGTGCCAGGCCCCTTTGGAGGGGCCCCTCAGGGGCCAACCTAGGGTTATGGGTAGCCCCAGGAGGCGGGCAGGCCTCATCCACCAGCTCTGCAGCAAGTGGAGGGACGGGCCGAGGTGAGGGCACTGAGGATCAGGAGCGTGGGCTCAAGCGTTTTGGATGGGGGGGCCTTGGAAGGTCGCCGTGGGCTCGGAGGGCCCTGCCTGTTCTCCCACACTGAATGACCAGCGACACCCCTAGCAGCCCGGGTGGTGGAGGGGCAGCAGGGTGAGTCCGGCGCTGGGGCTCGGGGGTCCCCAACCCGGCGTTGCGGTCCCAGGCCCCTTGGGAGGGGCCCCTCAGCGGCCGACCTAGGGTTAGGGTTAGCCCCCTGGAGGCCGGGAGGCCCGATCTGCCAGCTGTGTGGGGAGCGGAGGGGCCGGCCGAGGTGAGGGCGCTGACTAGCGGGAGCGTGGGCGCAAGCGTTGTGGCGCAGGGGGCCTTCGAAGGTCGCCAGTGGCTCAGAGGGCCCTGTCCTTTGTTCCGGCCTGAATGACCTACAGCGCTCCTAGCGGCACGGGTGGTGGCGGAGCGGAAGTGTGAGTCCGGCGCTGAGGCTTGCGGGTCCAGAATCCCTGGCTTGTGGCGCCAGGCCCCTTGGGAGAGGCCCCTCGGGGCCGACCTAGGGTTAGCGTTAGCTCCTAGGAATCCGGCAGGCCCGTATGCCGGCTGTGCAGCGAGCAGAGGGGCGGGACTTGGCGAGGGCGCTGGTGAGCAGGAGCATGGGCCCAAGCATTTTGGCGCAGGGGGCCTCTAATGGTCGCCTTGGCTCGGAGGGCCCTCCCCGTTCTCCCGCCCTGACTGACCGGCAGTGGCCCTAGAGGCCCGGGTGGCGGTGGGGTGGCAATGTGAGTCTGGCGCTGCGGCTCAGGGGTCACCAATTTCCGGCGTTGCAGCGCCAAGCCCCTTGGCAGGAATGACTCGGGGGCTGACCTAGGGTTAGGGTTAGACCTCAGAAGGCCGGCAGGCCTGAAACGCCAGCTGTGCGTAAAGCAGATGGGCGGGCCGAGGTGAGGGCGCTGGTGAGCGGGAGCGTGGGCCCACGCCTTTTGGCATGGGAGGCCTACGAAGGCCGCAGGGGCCTGGGAGGTCCCTGCCTGTTCTCCCTCCCTGAATGACCGGCGTCACCTGCAGCGGCCCTGGTGGCGGCGGGGCTACAGGTTGAGTCCGGTGCTGGGGGTCGGGGGTTCCCAATCCCCAGCATTGTGCCACCAGGCCCCTTGGAAGGGGCCCCTCGGGGGCTGACCTAGGGTTAGGGTCAGCCCCCAGGAGGCCGGCAGGCCCGGGAGGCTGAGCCCAAACGTTTTGGCGCAGGGGGCCTTTGAATGTCGCCGGGGGCTAGGAGGGCCCTGCCAGTTCTCCCGCCCTGAATGACCGGCTGCACCCCTAGCGGCCCGAATGGCAGCAGGGCGGCAGGGTGACTCCGGCACTGCAGCTTGGTCCCCAATCCCCGGCGTTGCAGCGCCAGGCCCCTTGGCAGGGGCCCCTCGGGTCTGACCTAGGGTTAGGGTTAGCCCCCAGGAGGCCTGCAGGCCCAATCCTCCAGCTGTGCAGGAGCAGAGGGGTGGGATGAGATGAGGGCACTGGCGAGCGGGAAGGTGGGGCCAAGCATTTTGGCGCGAGGGGCCTTCAAAGGTTGCCAGGGGCTCGGAGGGCCCTGCCTGTTCTCCTGCCCTGAATGACTGACGGCGCCCTTCGTGGCCCGTTTAGCAGCGGGGCGGCAGGGAGAGTCTGGTGCTGGGGCTCGGGGGTCCCCAATCCCCGGCGTTGCAGCGCCAGGCCCTTTGGGATGGGCCCCTAGGGGGCCTACCTAGGGTAGGGTTAGCCGCCAGGAGGCTAGGATGCCTGATCTGCCGGCTGTGCGGCGAGCGGAGGGGCAGGCTGAGGTAAGGGCGATGGCAAGCGGGACCATGGGCCCTAGTGCTTTGGTGCAGGGGGCCTTCGAAGGTCGTTGGGGGCTCGGAGGGCCCTGCCCATTCTCCCGCACTGAATGACCGGCAGTGCCCCTAGTGGCCTGGGTGGCGGCGGGGGGCATGGTGAGTCCGGCGCTGGGGCTCGGGAGTCCCCTTTCCCCGTCATTGTGGCACCAGGCCCCTTGGGAGGGGCCACTAGGGCCGACCTAGGTTTAGAGTTAGCCGCCAGAAGGCCCACAGGCCCGATCCGCCAGCAGTGAGGCGAGCGGAGGGGAGGGCCGAGGTAAGGGCGCTGGCCAGCGGGAGCGTGGGGCCAAGCGTTTTGGTGCGGGGGGCCTTCGAAGGTCACCGGTCGCTCGGAGGGCCCTGCCCGTTCTCCCTCCCTGAATGAATGGCGGCGCCCCTAGCAGCCCAGGTGGCGGTAGGGCAGGAGGGTGAGTCCGGCACTGGGGCTCGGGAGTCCCCAATCCCAGGCATTGCGGTGCCAGGCCCCTTCGGAGGGGCATCTCAGGGGACAACCTAGGGTTCTGGAGGAGTGCAGGCCTCATCTGCTGGCTCTGTGGCGAGCGGAGGGGCGGGCCGAGGTGAGGGCACTGAGGAGCAGGAGCGAGGTCTCAAGTGTTTTGGATGCGGGGGCCTTCGACGTTCGCCAGGGGCTCGGAGGGCCCTGCCCATTCTCCCGCCCTGAATGGCCAGCGGCACCCCTAGCGGCCCGGGTGGTGATGGGGTGGCAGGGAGACTCCGGCGCTGGTGATCGGGGCTCCTTAATACCCGGCGTTGTGGCCTCAGGTCCCTTGGGACGGGACCCTCGGGGGCCGACCTAGGGTTAGGGTTAGCCCCCAGGAGGCTGGCAGGCTCGTTCCGCCCATGTGCGGTGAATGGAGGTGTGGGTTGAGGTGAGGTAGCTGGCGAGTGGGGGCGTGGGCCAGAGCATTTAGGCTTTGGCTTGGGGTGCCTTCGAAGGTTGCAGGAGGCTTAGAGGGTCCTGCCCGTTCTGTCGCCCTGAAGGACTGGTGATGCCCCTAGTGCCCCATGTGGCGGCAGGGCAGCAGGGTGCATCCGGTGGTGGGACTCGGGGGTCCCCAATCCCTGGCATGCGGCGCCAGGCCACTTGGGAGGGGCCCCTCGGGTGCGACCTAGGCATAGGGTTAGCCCCCAGGAAGCCAGCAGGCCCGATCCGCCAGCTCTGCAGCGAGAGGAGGGGTGGGCCGAGGTTAGGGCGCTGGGGAGCAGGAGCGAGGGAGCCAGAGTTTTTGCACGGGGGGCCTTTGAAGGTCGCAGGGGGATCGGAGGGCCTTGCCCGTTCTCCCTTCTTGAATGACTGGCAACACCCGTAGCGCCCTGGGTGCTTGCGGGGTGGCAGAGTGAGTCCAGCACTGGGGCTCGGGGGTCCCAAATCCCCAGCATTGTGGTGCCAGGCTCCTTGGGAGGGGCCCCTCGGGGGCCGAACTCGGGTTAGGGTTCTTCCACAGGAGGCAGGCAAGCCCGGCGCTAAGTGGCTCTGACAATGTAACAAAAATGCCATACACTTATCTGAAAGAAATAACCGTGTACAGGAACCCTCTTAGCCCTAACATCATCCTTTGTGAATATGGAAGCCAGCCCCAAAGTGGTCGTGGAAGTCTGACGAAAGGGCTAAGCACTTTTCTCTGAGTCACCACACTGTACAGGGAAAGACCAATGTACATCATCATTCACGAGTAGGAAGCATGAATGGAAGGTTCTGGAATTTCGAGGACTCTGACCCATCCTTATTGGTAATAAACCACCGTGTACAGGAAAACACCTTCAACTCTCATCAGCCTCCTCAATCCTGATTCCGATTCAACTTTTGGTGTGTAGGACTAGGGAAATGTCCACATCTTATTGCTAAGAAAGAACGATGTCAGGGCAATGCCCTTCAAGTAACCTCAGCCTTCCTGAAGACGGAAGCAGGAATCAAGCTGGTTATGTTACCATGAGGTAAGGAAGATGAGCATATAAGTGAGAAACAACAGTTGGCAGGACCTCTCTTCCAACGAACAGTATCTTTGCTTAATGTTGAATCCCTATGGTAAGTGGTTGTGGGCATTTGTGAGGTCAAAATCTGAAGTGTTTTGTAAAACCTCTTGGTCATTCACAGATGAGACTAAGGTAGTTGGGGACTCCTAGGCAGTGATTTGTCCACTGTCAAAAATATGAAAAGATAAAAGAGACAGATGAGGTCTCCTCAGGCATTGTCCTTTATCCTCATCCTCCGTGAGGATGGCCATCTCTGGACAGCTCAGTGTCAGAGTCTCATTCACATTGGGGGCATCTGTTCCTCACAGACATCAGGCAGGGAAATGGATTTGGTTCTCTGTGCCAGCCCAGCCACAGCTGAGTGTCACAGCACCCTCTCGTGGGCTCATAAGAGTTTCACTGTCACCAGGCAGGTCATTGTATTTGATAAACCACTGTGAGAGTTTGCAATTGCCTTCACCTGCAACCTCCAGAGGCAAATGCAGATCTCTGGTACCATGTGAAGTCATGTGAAGGCTTTGTGAGAAAGTGTCCTTTTGCTTAAGAAAAACATGGCTGGGGCTCCTGGCTGGCTCAGCCAGTTAAGCATGTGCCTTTGGCTCAGGTTATGATCCCAGGGTTCTGGAATCGAGCCAAGGGTCCCTGCTCAGCAGGAAAGGAGTAGGGAAATAGCTTAGAACCCACAGAGAATGTGAATAAAGGGGAGTGAAATGGAACTTGGTCTGTGTTTTGCTTTAGGGATTGGAAGTTAGTTTTTTCTCAATTGTGATTGTTCTTGAAACAGAACAGCTGTATTGTTTTTTTTTTTACCCTTAATTTTTTTCTAGTAACAATTTTTTATTATTATATGTTAGTCACTATACAGTATTTCCTTAGTTTTTGATGTAGTGTTCCGTGATTCATTATTTGCATATAACACCCAGTGCTCCATGCAATATGTACCTTCCTTAATACCCATCACTGGCCCATCCCAATCCCCCACCCCTCTCCCCTCTGAAGCCCTCAGTTTGTTTCCCAGAGTCCATAGTCTCTCCTGGTTCATTCCCCCTTCTGTTTAGGGTCCATTGTCTAAAGGGACAGACAGTGGAAGTTCACCAAATATAAGATCGAAATTTCATTGTTCATTATAGATGCCGCCAAGTAGTTCCCAGACATTTCATTCTACTCTAGTAATTCATTATACCTGTGCAGGTGCACGTGAAAGATAACTGATGAATGTATACTGGTAATAAAACACGCCCCACAGTAGTAGAATAATAGAGAATGCACATGTGTAAAATTATTCGGCTACGGCTTCCATGCTTTCCCTTTGGTTCCTTGTTATCTATGAAATTGGACAATTTTTGTTCTCTAGGCTTAAAACTCATTGTCAGTATTCAGAGTTTTTCAATGCTGATCTTCTCCTGTATAAGTTACTAAAAACCTAAAATATGTATGAACTTTAAAAAATGCTATATTGAAAATTATAGCAGGGAAGTTCCATTTTGTGAATATTGTGTCAATGGATCTCTATTTTGCCATCAGTGTTCATTAGAAATGATGACATTTCATGTGAGTATAAATATCAATGTGAAAAAGAAAAGGTAGGAAGAACCTTGAATGTTTAAGTAATTGGTGAAATGAAAGGTGTGTGTGTGTGTGTGTGTGTGTGTGTGTGTGTGTGTGTGTGTAATTGATTTTCAGTGAATGGTTTAGGTCCTTGTAGGGCCTCCGAGAGAACCCAGGTGAACCTTTCAATGAGTTGGTATCTGTTTTCAGAACATGGGAATCTCTTAGTCCAATAGTCAATCCGGCAAGCTTTGAGGTCTTGAAGAGTTTCAGTCCTCAGCGATGGTGTTGCAGACCCTTGTGAGCAAACCCTAGGTATGCTCAGAGCCCTCATTAGCTGGTACCAACGTGTGACGATTTCAGACAGCATTTCCCAAAGAAGTACCTCTTGAGTCTCTGTTCTTGTCAGTTCCCTACACTTCCTTACACTAGTTATGTGATCAGTGTGTTTCAGGATAATCCCCACATGTGATTTTTGCTATTTCCTACTAGTTCTATCTGTTTCTCATCTTCTTCTTTTATGGTAGGGGTTGGGAAGCAACCTGTGTGGTGTAGGAAGGGGTGTGGTAGTTGTCTGCCTTCAGAGGACCAAATGATGCCTAGAAATTGTACTGTAGTTTGAGGTCAATTGTCCATCCTCTGAGTGTCAGGAATTCCATCACTTTACTTTGATGCTAGTCTGTTCTTCAAGCTGTCCTCAGAAATAAGGACGTCATCCATCTAGGGAATACTGGTTTGTGTGTATGTTTTCATTTTAGAAAAGGCCTTGCTGTGCCTGAAAATAATACTGTAGAGCACCCTTTCCTGTTCTTATTGGCCATCAGTCAATCTTTTGTGAAGTATTCGTTTATAAATAGACTTTCTATGGTTGATGAGCAGGAATTCTTTATTGACAAGTCTTTGTCAGTGTGTGTATTGCAAATCTTTACTTCCCAGCCTGCGGTTCACTTTTTCATTTTCTTATGGTCATAAGATAAGGAGAAATGTCACATTTTTATGAAGTCCCACTGAATTCTTTTAAATGGTTTGTGCACCCTATGTCTTACCCCAAGATTGACAGGTTCTACTTTTTCTTTCAGAAACTGTCCAATGGGAAGCTACAATCCATTTTCTCTGTCCATTTATTGCTTACAAATTTCACATTTTTATGAAGTCCCACTGAATTCTTTTAAATGGTTAGTGCACCCTATGTCCTACCCCAAGATTGACAGGTTCTACGTTTTCTTTCAGAAACTGTCCAATGGGAAGCTACAATCCAATTTCTCTGTCCATTTATTGCTTACAAATGTATTTTGACCATCTGCTTCCTAGGAAACCTCTTTTGTTATTATTATTATTATTATTATTATTATTATTATTATTATTATTATTTTAAATTGCATTTTTAATTCTAAAAGGGTATTTATAGACTGTTTTGAATTTTCTATGTACACAATCGCGTTATCTGTGAATAGTCACTATTATCCCCTCAATTCTTATACTTTTTGTTTCTCTTGCCTTAAAACACTGGTAGATTCTCCGATGCCACGTTGAATAGAGCAGCATTGTTTAAAGATTTTCATATACCTTTCTCAATATCTGACAGAAAAAGCAGACAAAACATTGGTAACAAATGTGACCAAATTGACATATAGGGAACATTCCATAATAAGTGCAGAATACGTTATTTTCAAGTGATCATAGACTCTTTACCCAAATAGATGATAGGTGGGGCCACGAATCAAGGCTACAAATGTTAAACCCTGAAATTAACTAGATTCTATTCTTAGACCACAGGGGAATTGAGTCACAGTCATAGCGAAAAGAAAACCAGGAAGTCCTTCAATGTTTAAAAATTAAATGGAACTTTGCTACATATCCTAAAGGTCAGAGAAGGAATCTCATTGGAAATTCTGAACCTTTTATACATGAGGGCTCACACACAATGGCACTTTCTTTGTGAAGAGCATAATAATAACCTAGACAGGAGTTGAGCCTTAAGTCAGAGTTCTGCCTGCCCCAGCCACACCTGGCAGGCTTGGCCTGTGATCTCCCTCAGCTGTCCTTTCTGGTGGCCCTGAGCTAAGGGGGTCAACATGGCCATATGGAAATGGGAAGCTCCCCTCTCATAGTGATGGCAGTGCCCCCTCCCCAGCTGCCCTTTCTGGTGGCTCTGAGCTAAGGGGGTCAACATGGCCGTATGGAAATTAGAAGCTCCCCACTCTTAGTGATGACATTGCTATCGTATCGTCCTCACCAGTCCAACAACATGATTTCTGAGTGAACTATGACACAAGAGCGACTTCTTGGCCTTCCTTCAGGTTTGAAAATCATCTGGTGAGTCATCTATTAGAAATAGGATTCAACATGTGTTCTTTCTTCTGGAAAAGAAATAGACCCAATAGCAATTATGGCTTCCTGAGCACCTGTTCTTGAGAGACATCATACTGGCTCTTTGTAGCATTCTGCCTCTTAAACTTCTCAACTAGGGTGTAGATATTTGTAGGCACATTTTCAGGTGGTTAGACAGGGACTCGGATGATATGAGTCACAGAGGATTTTAGTGTCAGAAACCTAAGTGGGATCCCCAAATTGACTCCAAATCCCTTGTTGTTCCATACAGGGTACTATTTCCCTCTTATCTCTGGTCTTCTCGATCTGGAAACCTATCAAGTATCAGGATTTTCTTGTCATGTGGACAAATGGAACGAATTCAGCGGGCCTTTGCACCTCTGCCCATGGTGATCATTAAGATCATTATCTCAGTGGAGGACCTCTGGGTAAGATACTCAAAGATCCTTAGGGATACAGACAGTATAATATTTTTCTGGTATTAAAGTTCCTGAAACCAACTATCTTTTTTAGTCCATTCAGGCTCTGGTATGTTCAGAGGGTGCTGTAAAACAGGTCTGAAATAGTATTTAAAAACACTCAGCTCAGCCTCTTCTACAAAGTGAGCCAATGCTTATAAACATGGCTAAAATATTGCCTTACCTACGATGACTTCCCAGCCATCATAGTGTTTATATGGTATGACTGTGACTTACATTAGTCAACATTTGCAGAGAAAGAACTTAGTGCATCCAGGGGGCACTTCATGTTGAAATTAGTTTGTGACAACGAGCTACTGTGTTTTCTTCTGCAGTCCAAGGGAATGGTGCCAGACATCTCTAAGGTGTCTAGCAGTTTTACAATTCTGATTTTAAGTGGTCTGTGTGCTTCAGCGATTTGGGCAGGAGAAGGGCAGGAGTCCAGAGACTGTGAACACTTCTGTTACCTGTGCTGACCATGGAGCAGGTAGCCTTCTGTGGGCATCATTTTGATTTCTTGGTACTCTTGTGAAAGGTGCTTTTGTCTCAAATTCCTCCTTTTTAGGAGTAATTATAATGATGAAAGTAATTTTTATCTTATATCATCTGTGGGCCCTGATCCTGGGCTCCCAGGGAAGCTATCCTTTAACATTTTAACTGGCTCAAAATGATTGGGCAAAAACTCAAAGCATGAGCCCTATTTCTGCCCCAAGTACATGTTGTACATCTGCTTCATGAATAAAACAATAACCAAAAATGACAACATGAAAATAAGAAAAAATAAAGAACCTCTTTGGCTCCCATAAGATTAAAGTCATACTGACATGTACATACTGAAAATGCATGAAATCATTGCATTTCCTAAAGCCCAAGCCTTGGAGGGTCTGAGAACCACTGACATTGCCCAGAACCAGGCACACCCCAGCAGGGAGGGGTGGTGCAGAAAGGGAAGGGGCAGGACTCTGAGGGAGGTCTGCAGCTAGAGGGGTCCCTGGAAGGGGCCAGGTGTGTGTGGGGAGCCTGGCCCAGGACCCCAACCATGCTTGTGCTGGGTGTTGGGTAGAGGAGGCGCCTCTTGGACTCCCTGCACTTTCAGGGTTCCAGGGGCTTGAGGGCGGGTTGCCTGGCATCCCAGGGGCTGGGGCACCACCCTCCCTGACCAATCACCCCTTGGGGGTGGAGCTACATCTCTGTGGGCTGTTCCAGAGTTGCAGTGGGGTGCAGACCTGGGGCAGAAGAAGGGGCACTGGGAGAGAGAGAGTTGCCCTGTGGAGGTCCCAGCTGCTGAGTGAGCAGAATGCACCAGGGGCGGGGGGGTTCGGGGGTAGGGTGCGACCCAGGTGGGAGGCAGGGTTCTCGAAGGGCACTTGGAGAGGGTTCATTGTGGGGACTCAGGTGAGTTTTCTTTTCCTCTTTAAAGTCTCTTCTGCCCCATGTCCTCAACTGGCCTTATTCCCCATACCCGTGAACTCCAGGGCGCCCAATCACCTGCGCTTTTGTGGGATGGGTTGCAGAATTTCAGGGTTTCCCCTGTTCCCTGGAAAAGTGTGGGTAAGGACCTCACAGAGTCCCCACCTTCAGTGATGTGTCCCCCTGTTCTCTGACACAGTGCAGGTGATGCATCTTGAGCAGTACCCCGAGTTCAGCAGGGTGTGCCCTGGTCCCCCAGGCACAGGTGTGGCAGTAGCAAGCCCCAGAGCCATACCCAACTTCAGCATTATGCCCCGTGTGCCCCCAGGTTAGTGGTCATTGGCTGTTGGAATCATACAGGAAAATTCTCCAGGTGGGGGCCTGGAAGTGGGTGTAAATCAGACCCCAGTCTAGTTGCACTGGGAATAGACAAACTGAGGGTTTCCTTAGAAGAGTAAGTCTGCTTTCCAGAAAAGGCAAGGTCATTGGTCTATTGAGAATGAAGATAATTACTGCTAAACAAGAAGTATGTGTTGCCCCTTTGCCCAGAAACCGAAGCAGGTGTGCAGGCTTTAGGTCAGAGGTGCCTTCTTCTCCACAGCTGACAGCACTTCTCTGCTCTGACTCCAAGACACCCGAGGTTTTGAACGTCAGTATCGGAGTCAGCAAAGCAGCTTGTCACAGGACCCCAGTGTTCAGAGAAAGCACAGGTATGTTTGGCAAAATGTCCTATCTATGTCAGGGCTAGAGGTAAAACCTCTCATTATCCCAAAACCTCCTGGGCTTTTCTCTTTTCTCTAGTTGAGCCACAAAGTAAAATTGAAGTAACTGTCATCATTCTGGGTTTGTTGCAAGAATTACAATTTTCCCTGCTGGTAGAACATTGCAGGGGATCACAATTTCTCTGTCCATTTATTGCTTACAAATGTATTTTGACCATCTGTTTCCTAGGAACCCTCTTTTATTAGAAAGGGAAGGTGAGATTCACTCTGTGCCTGTTTGTAACATCTAATTTGTTCCTTCATCTAACAATGTTTATTCAATTGGGCCTAAGACATGTTTGAGTGGCCAGCATCTAGAGTTAGGTGGCTTTTTTCATCTGATACAGCCTTGGATGATGTCATTTGACAAAGGTGATGTTTCATCATTGATTAGTTTATTCATCAAAAGAGTTAAAATTAGGGTGGAGGGAAAATTGAAAATTATCCAAAGCGGCCTGTTCCTGTTTAAAAGTTGAGCTTGACTTTCTAGTTTTACTAAATGTATTATCTCGATATTTTGAGGTGCCATATTCTCTCTGTAGTTTCTTTGGTGGTGGAGTCAGAAGGAGAGTCTGGGAATTCTTTTGGATAGTGGCATGCTGGTGGCTTCAAGGGGCTTGGCGTCAGGAGCCTTGGGTGAAGTCTGCAACTGCTTGTCTGACCCGAGGAGCATCTCCCAGAGGTTTTGTTTCCTCTTATGAAATTGCCGGCAGATAATGTTCTGATTAAAGGGGAACCCTCCCATCCTGTTGGTGGGAATGCAAAGTGGTGCAGCCAGTCTGGGAAACAGTGTGGGGGTTCCTCAAAAAGTTAAACATTGAACAACCCCATGATCCAGCAATTGCTCTCCTAGGTATTTACCCAAAGGATACAAAAATGCAGATTTAAAGGGGGAACCTGAACCATGATGTTTATAGCAGAAATGTCCACAGTAGCCAAACTATGGAGAGAATCCCAACATCCATGCACTGATGAATGGATAAAGCAGATGTGGGATACATATATATAATGGAATATGACCCAGCTTCAAAAAGAATGAAATCTTACCATTTGCAAGGATGCGGATGGATCTAGAGTGTATTAAGGTAAGCAAAATCAGTGAGGAAAGACAAATATCCTATGCTCTTACGCTTGTGGAACTTCGGAAAGAAAACAGATGAACAGAGTGGAGGGGCGATGAGAGAGGCAAACAAGGAAATAGACTCAACCTTGGAGAACAAACTGAGTGTTACTGCAGGACAGGGGCATGGGGGGAAGAGTTAAATGGGTGAGAGGTATTAAGGAGGGCATTTGTGATGAGCATCGGGTACTGTATGCAGGTGAGGAATCGCTAAATCCTACCCCTGAAGCAAATGTTCCATGGCATGTGACTAACTGGAATTTAAGTAAGAGAAGAAAGGAAAAAGTGTTCTGCTTCATGAAGAGTGAGGTAAACTTGTAGTAATTTGGGCTGTACTATTCTATAGATGAGAGTTGTTAAACACCCTGTTGTAGGATACACTAGTTGCTTATCACATAAGGAGTCTTCAGAAAGCTGCAATGAAAGATTCAGGTGTCAGAGTATGTTCATGTTCCACTGATATGTTACAGTTTGCACAGGTAGGAAAGAAGATGGAGAGAAAGGCAACAGAAGGGGAAAGTAGGTGTGAACCTTTCATTACTTAGCATTATAGCTTTCTCATGAAAGCCTTGCGCCAGTGTGATTATGGAAGCAGAGGGGAATCCGGGAAATTTGCAGGAGACGGGGGAGTTCCAGATCTGGGTAAAGCTGCCAAGGGTCCCAGAGGAGAGCTGAATGCATTCTGCAACAGGGTGTGGGCGGGGTGGGCTCCAGGGGTGGCTGTGGGTCTCCTGGGTGAGAGTTGTAACAGGTGAGGGCTGTGTGCAAGTTCCTGGCTGAGGACAAGTGAGGCACAGGTGGAGAGCTGGCAGAGAACCTTCTTCTGGGCCACCAGCCTCACCCAACACACAGCTTCATCTTCTGTCCCTTTCACTCCAATTCAGACTTCTCAGAAGGTGAGTGAGAACACATCAAGAGCATTCGAAACAGAAGGGAAAGCATGTGGAAAGGCTCTGGGGCAGGAGAATTCCAGGTATGTCCAGGAGCAGCAAGAAGTCCCTGTGGCCACAGGAGACAGCTTAGGACATGAGCTCAGAGAGGTGACAGATGGTGACAGAAAGCCATTCCAGGGCTATAACCCCATGAGACCCTGTTTCACTGGGCCATCCTGGCTACAGTGTTGAGAACAGATGACAGAGGGTTGAAGATGGCAAGGCAGGTCAATGACGAAGCTTTTCCAGGAACTCAGGCACTGTGGTCCAGACAGGTGGCCTTGGATGGAGTGGTTAGACCTATTCTGGGTCCATTTTGAAGATGGAGCTCACAGGATTTGCTGATGGGTTAGCTATTAGGAGCAGGAGAACAGAGGAATTGGGGTAACTCCCAGCTGTTGTGGGTTGTCCTGATCGAGGGGAAGGAGTGGGTTTTTCGGGTGGTAGGAGGTAGTCCGTGTTCTGCATGCTGAGGAAGGTGCCTTTCCCAGTGGATCTGCTGAGGTTTGTGTCTGAGAGAACCTTTCACTTCTCCTCCCTCAGCAATGCTCAAGTACAAGTACCCCCCACTTTTTAAACGTTCACAGTAAGACACTTGGTTTTCTTGAAATAACTACGTAATTACCCATCTTCAGTAAGAGGAAGAGACCTGAAGAGGATTTCCCTCTTATGAAAAAAGGTGAACTGTGAGAATCGCGTTCATCATCTGTTTTGGGGAGAAGCTCCTTCCGTTGGGAACCGCTTTCCGCATCCAGCCACCAGCACTTTGAATGGTGTCTGTGAGCCTCTATTGTGCTTTATCTTCATTTATGCTGGGCCTCCGTTAGGTACTTGTGTCCTGAGGCCTAAGAAAAGCCAAAAGAAGGAATTTTGGGGTCTGAGCACACTGTCTAATTGTTCCGTGTAAATTAATGGCCATTCCTTCTTGACACCATTTCTGCTGTGCAAGGTTTCTCCGAAGCCCTGCACTTTCAAAGAGCAGGGAAACCTATACCCCATGCTGCGGGGTTAGTTTTAGTCTCCATGCTGGACAGAACATTTCATGACTGTCAGATTTTCTCACTCAAACATTGAGACTTTGACCACCTTCACCCATTTCTACCACCCCATCCCCGAATCTGGCACCTACCAATCTGCTATCAGTATCTATGCGTTCAGTATTTGTTTATTCCACGTGGAATGTACATGAGAGCATCTGGGATTGGTCTTTCTGTGTCTGAGTTACTTGGAATAAGGTCCCCAAGGTCTGTGTTTCCAGGTCTGATTCTTGTGAATAATGCTGCAGTGAACGTGGGAGTGCATCTGTCTTTTTGAGGCAGTATTTTTGTGTTCTCCGAATAAATACTCAGTAGAGCCATTACTGTGCCATGTGGTAGTTGCATTTATTTTTTCAGGAACCTCCATACCATTTGTCACAGTGGCTGCACCAATTTCCATTCCCACCAACAGTGCACAGTGTCTCCTCCTCTGCAAACCCTTGACCCCAACTGGTGTCTGTCTCTGGACAATTGGTGATCCAACTGTTGTGAGGGGATAGCCGATTGTGGGTTTGACTGATGTTTCCCTGACGATTTTTAGTGATGTCTAACAACTTTCTCTGTCTGTTGGCACCTGTGTGCCATCTTTGGAAAGTATCTATTCACATATCCCCCACGTTTTTTTATACAGTTTTTTTTGTTTCTTTTGATTTGTATGAGTGTTGTGTGTATTTTTGATATTAGCCTCTTCTCACACATATGATTCGCAGATATTTTTTTCTTATTGGGTCAGTGGCCTTTTAAGTTTTTGCTGGTTTCTTTTGCCGTGTGGAAGATTTCAGTTTGATATTGTTCCACTTGTTTATTTTTGCTTTTGTTGCCTTTGCATTTGGTGTCCGATCTGAAGACTCTTTGCCAAAACCAATGTCGAGAGACTTAGTACCTGTGTCTTCTTGGAGGTTTATGGATTCAGGTCTTATGTTCAAATCATTCATCCATTAAAAATTTTGTGTGTGGTGTAAGAAAGTGGATCAGTTATATTCTTCTGCATTTACTGTCCAGTTTGCATGTTACCGCTCACTGAAGAGACGGTCCTTCCCTCATGGCATATCTTCTGCTGCTGTGTCGTAAGTTAGGATCATCTACGTGTGGGTAAGTTTCTGAGCTTTCTGTTCTGTTCCACTGAACTGGTGTCTGTGTTTATGCCAGTAAAATCCTGTTTTGATGACAACAGCTCTATAATCTAGCTTGAAATCCAGGAGTGTGTTGACTGCACCTTTCTTTCTCCAGGTTGCTTTGGGTATTTGGGGTCTTTTGTGATTCCATACAAGTTTGAGGACTGTTTTCTATTTGCTCGAATAATGCCACTGGAATTCAGATAGGGATTTCATCACATCTGTCGATTGCTTTGGGTACGATGGACATGTTCACATAATTAAATCTTCCAGTTAAGGAGTATGGCGTATGCTTCCATTTGTTTGTGTTGCCTTCCAAATCTTTGACCCATACATTCTGCCCCCCCTCGACACACATGGTTTTCATTTCTTTTCTGCCATGTGTTGAGTGTACTATGTCTTTCGCATTTTTGGTTACTTTTATTCCTAGATTTTTTTTGATGCAATTGTAAATGGCATTGCTTTTTTAATTTCTCTTTGTGAACGTGTGTCATCAGTATACAGAAATGCAAGAACTTGGGTCATCTGGGTGGCCCCATAGGTGAAGCGTCTGCCTTCAGCTCAGGTCATGATCCCAGAGTCCTGGATCGAGCCCCATGTTGGGCTCCCCGCTTATCGAGGGTCTGCTTCTCCCTCTTTCCTACACTCCCCCTGCATGTGCTTTTTCTCTTCCTCTCAAATAAATAAATAAAATCTGAAAAAAATAAAGACAACAGGTCTCTGTATATTGACTTTATATCCTGCAGCTTTCTTGCATTTGTTTAAACTAACTGTTTTTTTTGTGTGTGTGTGTGTGTAATCTTTCGGGATTTCATGTCATTTGCAAATAGTGACAGTTTTCCTGTATGGATTTCATATCTTTCTCCTTTTTTAAAATGATGTTAGTCACCCTACAGTACTTCATTTGTTTTTGATGAAGTGTTCCATGATTCATTGTTTGTATATAACACCTAGTGCTCATTATGACACGTGCCCTCCTTAATACCCATCACCAGGATAACCCATTCCCCTACCCCTCCCTTACTGCAACCTTCAGTTTGTTTCCCAGTGTCAACAGTCTCTCATGGTTCCTCTCCCCCTCTCATTCCCCCCCTTCACTTTTCCCTTCCTTCTTCTAATGTCCTCCATGCTATTCCTTCCATTCCACATAGGAGTCAAACCTTATGATAATTCTCTTTCTGTGCTTGCCTTAATTTCACTTAGCATAATCCCCTCCTGGTCAATTCACATTGGTGCAAATGGTGGGTATTCATCCTTTCTGATGACTGAGTAATATTCCATTGTATAGATGAACCACATCTTCTTTGTCCATTCATCTGCTGAAGGACATCTTGGCTCCTTCCACAGTTTGGCTATTATGGACATTGCTGCTATGAACATTGAGATACAGGTGCCCCTTCTTTTCATTACTCTGTGTCTATGGGGTAAATACCCAGTAGTGCAATTGTTGGGTCATAGGATAGCTCTGTGTTTAATGTCTTGCGGAACATCCATATTGTTCAAAAGTGGTTATACCAGTTGAATTCTCACGAGTAGTGTAAGAGGGCTCCCCTTTCTCCACATCATCTCTGACTTTTTGTAATTTCCTGTCTTGTTAATTTTTTTCTCAAGATTTTATTTATTTATTTGATAGAGATAGAGACAGCCAGCGAGAGAGGGAACACAAGCAGGGGAAGTGGGAGAGGAAGAAGCAGGCTCATAGCGGAGGAGCCTGATGTGGGGCTCGATCCCATAATGCCAGGATCACGCCCTTAGCCGAAGGCAGATCCTTAACCTCTGTGCCACCCAGGTGCCCCCTGCCTTGTTAATTTTAACCATTCTAACTGGTGTAAGGTGGTATCTCATTGTCGTTTTGATTTGTATTTGCCTGATGGCAAGTGATGTGGAGCATTTTTTCATGTGTCTGTTGGCCATTTGTAAGTCTTCTCTAGAAGTATCTCTTTGTGTCTTCTGCCCATTTTTTGTGTGTCGAGTTTGAGGAGTTCTTTATAGATCTTGGATACCAGCCCTTTATCTGTAATATCATTTGCAGATATCTTCTTCTTTTCCATAGGTTGCCTTTGTGTTTTGTTGATCGTTTGCTTTGCTGTGCAGAAGGTTTTTATCTTGATGAAGTGCCAATAGTTCATTTTTGCTTTTATTTCCTTTGCCTTTAGAGACATGGCTTGCAAGAAGTTGTTGTGTCCAAGGTTGAAGAGTTCTTTTGATTTGGATATGATACAGGAATCCATTATCTTTCTTTCCTGATTGTATTCGATTCCTCTGTCTTTCTTGGTGAGTCTAGCTAAGTTTGTCAGTTTTATTTATCTTTCCAAAAAAGGCACCTTTCAATTTCATTGTTTTTGTTGTTTTTTTTTTTTTTTGGTCTTTTTAGTCTCTGTTGGATTTATTTATGCATTCCTTTTTGTTATTTCCTTATTTCTACTATACTGGGTCTTTGTTGTTTTATTTTTTACTTCTTTACCACATAAATCAGGTTGTTAATGGAGACCCTTCTCATGGATTGATGAAGACTTGAGTTTCTATGAATGTCCCCCATAGAGCTACTTTTGCTGCATCCCATAAGTTTTTGTAAGTTGTCTTTTTCATCAGTGTCAAGGTACTTCTAAAATCTTTTTTGATTTCTTCTTTGACTGTTGGTTGTTCGGTAGCATGTTTTTAATTCTCCACATATTTTTTTGAGATTATTTAAGTATCTGACAGAGAGTGAGACAGTGAGAGAGGGAACGCAAGCAGGGGGGGTGAGAGAGGGAGAAGCGGGCTTCCCACTGAGCAAGGAGCCTGATTCCAACCTAAATCCCAGGATCCTGGGATCAGGACCTGAGCTGAAGGCAGATCCTTAACAACTGATCCACCCAGGCTCCCCAATCTCCACCTATTTTTGACTGTCCCATTTTTTTCTTGAGACTGATTTCTAGTTTCATATCTTTGTGGTTGGACAAGATTTGAAGCAGAAGGTGAAGAGCATTCAGATTAAAAGTTTGTTTCCTGGAGGGATTTCTGAGGGCAGACCATGAGTTCTGTGGGGACGGAGGAAGGTTTTGTGAGACGGGGGTGGGGTTAACCCTTGTTAGAATTACTGACTACTACCATGCAGGCTGTGTGCTACTGTTCACACCGTAGTCCTGATGGACTTGTACTTCATTAGGAACATTTTCTAGGAGGTTTAGGCATAGCCTTCTCTTAAAGAAAGGTGCCATGTGAGTTCATGGCATGACCCCAGGTCAGCAACCAGGATGTATGGTATTGTGGGGGATGAGAAACAGGCTTTCTGTGGGAAGTGACAGAAATAAGGTATGGTGAGCTCCATGACCATAGGTGAGGTCCTGAGTGACCCACTGGGTGTTGGGTTCTGTGGATCTGTCTCATCATGTTCTGTGGAAATCAGGGACACCCTCCTGTCTGTGGATTTGTGTGGAGACAGGTAGACATCAGTGTTTGGCCAGGCACAAGGGTCACACTGGACCACCACCAGAGGTGCAGCGTGTGCGGGAGCCACTGCTTGCTTTCCACGAAAGCTGACCAGGGTCTTTGACTGTGATTTCTAGCAGCTGCAAGGGGAGAGGAGGCCGGGGGTGGTGCACACTTCCTAGAGTTGTGGTCAGGACTAGTCTGGAACCCACTGAAGTCAGCCACACTGGGCACAGAAGGCCCCCAGTCAGTGTAGCTGTGGGCACTGCTCCCATGGTACTTTCGGGCCGGCTCCATGCTGCCACCTCCTGCTTTTCATCATCACCTTCAAAGTCATGTGCCTCTGCTCTTGCCCCATGGCCTCCGGGGTATTGTCAGTCCTCCATCTGGCCCTCGTCCCTGTTGCCCTGTGCAGTCCGATGCCAGGATAGCCTTCTCGAGACAATCATCTGGCCCTGATGGAACACTTCCATGGATCTCGTGTGATGCAAGGATGAAGCCCTGCCCTGGAAGGGGGCTGCAGGTCCCCAATCAGGAGAGCCATGTCTCCCTTTTCAGCATGGCCTGCCCTCCCCTCAGTCTTCTTCAGGGAAGCTCTCCCCACTTCCTGAGATGACAGCTCTGAACTTAAAAATGAATGTTATTTTACATATCTCTATGCCTTAGTTCATCCATGGCATGTCTTTCAACCCCGTTAGTGGGGTTTTTTTTTTAGCAGTTCTGAAGGGCTGTCTGCTCAAGGAGGGGATGACCTGGGTGGGGCAGCTTTCCCTCTCATCTCCCTCAGCATGTCTCTGAGCCCTGGGGCCAACTGTGCCACTGAGGATTGAGGGACCCGAGCCAGCTCATCCTGAGCCCAGGATGTGTCAGCTGTGTAGACGGATGCGTGTCAGAGTGGTGGGCAGCGGCATGGGCCAGGGGCAGGCAGTGTCTCCTCATTCCTTCCCTCCCTTCCTCACAGATATAGCTCAGAGCAGCCTTCAACCCCTGCATCTCCAGATCCCTTGACCTGTGCCTCCTGTGTTCAGCTGGTGACCTTGGAGTTTTGCATTGATTCTACCTCCCATACCCTCTCCTGTAGCAGTTCCTGGATCAGGGGAGTGGTGGGACTCTTGTCTGCTTTTGATCTTCTTCCTGTCCCGCACCAAGCCCACCCACCTTTGCATCTTCCATGTATGTGCTTGGAAGCAAGCCCATCCACAGGGAACCTATTAGCCAAATGGATCCAGGCAAAGAACATTGAAGTAGAGATCCAGGATCCATAATAAACCTGCTCGGAAACTTGTCCCAAAGTCTGTGACTCTCTCACAATGTAACAGAAACAATAATAGCTTTCTGGACTGTGAAGTGACATGTGTCTCTACTTCTAATCTTAAATGCATAGGTGCTGAGCCTGGACTGAAAAGGACCATGGCTCCCGTGGGCTGGGATCCACAGTAAGAACTCAGTGAAATCTGAATTCAAGGCATAGAGTGAATAATTATTGTAGAGTGAATCCTCCCAAGTAGGGCTTATGAACAATGCACAGGAAAAGCTTTTTCAAAGAGGTTTCTGAAAGAAAAATCTTTTTTAAAAATTTATTTTAATTCCAGTAGAGCTAACCTACAGTGTTACATTCGTTTCAGGTGTACAATAGAGTGATTCAGTAATTCTATATATTACTCAGTGGTCATCAAGAAAAGTGTCCTCTTAATCCGCTTCATCTATTTGACTCATCCCTCTATCATCCTCCTCTCTGGTATCCATCCGTTTGTTCTCTATTGTTAAGAGTTTGTATTTTGCCACACCCATACTCAGGCAACCCTGTTTGGGTAGAGTTGCCCTGTCCCCTGCGAGGGGGGATGGGTGTGGGAACGCTGTGAGCCAGTATTTCCAGGCTTTTGTTCCCTGGCATCTTTCTCTGGCGGTCTGCTGTGCCTCTTCTGAGAGTCAGAGCAGCAGAGGCTGAATTGTCACAGAACAGAGGGATTGCGGCATGTTCTTCACGGATGTTCTGGCCACTTTAACTCCGTTACTGTTGGTGCTGCTCAACCCCATAGCGTCCCTGGATGTGTGCCCCACACCTGGTGTCCCTGTCCTCACTTCCAGGGCAGGTGCATCTCTGTCCTTTGTGTTTCTAAGGCCACCAGCCACCAGCCGTCCCCTGGAGCTCCCAGATCTCCAGGTCTCAGTCTGGATCCCGTGAGCACACCAGGATTACGGAGTTTCCTGAGAAGCCTGGTGGCATACCACCTCCTTCAGGGTCTCAGTCTGCTGTTTCCTGGGTGCCAACCACGAGTTCGCCCGCTGCCCCATGCAGGTGGCCCACCAGCCGCCAGCCGCCCCGCGTGCTCCCGGGTCTCTGGGTCTGTCTATTCCCGGTGAGCACACTGGGATTCCGGAGTTCCGTGAGAAGCCTGGTGGTGGGCGCACCTGGTTCAGGGTCTCAGTCTGCTGTTTCCTGGGTTCTGACCATGAATCTGCCCTCTCCCCTGTGCAGGTGGCCTGCCAGCCTCCAGTGGACCCGCACGCGCTCCAGGAGCTCTCATTCTCATTCTGGATCCCATGAGCACACTGGGATTCCTGTGTTCTGGGAGATGCCTAGTGGTGTGCTCTCTGGGCTCACCAGTCTCAGTCCTCTATCTAGGGGTGCCTTCTGTGAATCTGCCAGCTCCCCTGTGCAGGTGGCTGCTACTTCCTGGCGCCCAAATGCGGTGGCTCCCTCCCCCTTCCTTTTATCTTCCAGTATCTGTGCCAGGTTTCAGGACTCCCCGCTTCCTACCTCAATACACAGCGCTGGAGATGTTCATTTGTAGAGATCCAGATATATCTTCCTGCCTCTCAGGCTGATTCCGTGGTTGTTTAGGCTGGCCTGCTACCTATCCAGCAGGACTCAGGGGATCTGCGGAAAAAGGAGTCCCCTACTCCTCCACCATCTTAACTCCTCTCTTGTACCTGAAATAGTATTTAAAAACACTCAGCTCAGCCTCTTCTACAAAGTGAGCCAATGCTTATAAACCTGGCTAAAATATTCCCTTACCTACGTTGACTTCCCAGCCATCCTAGTGTTTAAATGGTGTGACTGTGACTTACATTAGTCAACATTTGCAGAGAAAGAACTTAGTGCATCCAGGGGGCACTTCATGTTGAAATTAGTTTGTGACAACGAGCTACTGTGTTTTCTTCTGCAGTCCAAGGGAATGGTGCCAGACATCTCTAAGGTGTCTAGCAGTTCTACAATTCTGATTTTAAGTGGTCTGTGTGCTTCAGAGATTTGGGCAGGAGAAGGGCAGGAGTCCAGAGACTATGAACACTTCTGTTACCTGTGCTGACCATGGAGCAGGTAGCCTTCTGTGGGCATCATTTTGATTTCTTGGTACTCTTGTGAAAGGTGCTTTTGTCTCAAATTCCTCCATTTAGTAGTCATTATAATGATGAAAGTAATTTTTATCTTATATCATCTGTGGGCCCTGATCCTGGGCTCCCAGGGAAGCTATCCTTTAACATTTTAACTGGCTCAAAATGATTGGGCAAAAACTCAAAGCATGGGCCCTATTTCTGCCCCAAGCACATGTTGTACATCTGCTTTGAGAAGAAAACAACCAAAAATGCCAACATGAAGATAAGAAAAAATAAAGAACCTCTTTGGCTCCCATAAGATTAAAGTCATACTGACATGTACATACTGAAAATGCATGAAACCATTGCATTTCCTAAAGCCAAAGCCTTGGAGGGTCTGAGAGCCACTGACCTTGCCCAGAACCAGGCACACCCCAGCAGGGAGGGCTGGTGCAGAAAGGGAAGGGGCAGGACTCTGAGGGTGGTCTGCAGCTAGAGGGGTCCCTAGAAGGGGCCAGGTGTGTGTGGGTGCCCTGGCCCACGACCCCACCCATTCCTGTGCCGGGTGTTGGGTAGAGGAGGCACCTCTTGGGCCCCCTGCACTTTCAGGGTTCCAGGGGCTTGAGGGCGGGTTGCCCAGCATCCAAGGGGCTCAGGCACCAACCTCCCCAACCATTCACTGCTTGGGGGTGGAGATGTCTCTGTGGGCAGTCCCAGATTTGCAGTGGGTTGCAGAATTGGGGCAGAAGAAGGGGCACTGAGAGAGAGAGAGTTGCCCTGTGGAGATCCCTGCTGGTGAGTGAGCAGCTTGCACTGGGGTGGGGGTCTGGGGGTAGGGTGTGCCCCAGGTGGGAGGCAAGGTTTTGGAAGGGCACGTGGAGAGGGTTCATTGTGGGTACTCAGGTGAGTTTTCTTTTTCCCTTTAAAGTCTCTTCTGCCCCATGTCCTCAACTGACCTTATTCCCCATACCCGGGAACTCCAGGGCACCCACTCACCTGAGCTTTTGTGGGATGGGTTGCAGAATTTCAGGGTTTCCCCTGTTCCCCTGGAAGAGTGCGGGTAACGACCTCACACAATCCCCACTTTCAGTTCTCTGACACAGTGCAGGTGATGCATCTTGAGCAGTACCCTGAGTTCAGCAGGGTGTGTCCTGGTCCCCCAGGCACAGGTGTGGCAGTATCAAGCCCCAGAGCCATCCCCCAACTTCAGCATTATGCCCCGTGTGCCCCTGGGTAGTGGTAATTGGCTATTAGAATCATGCAGGAATATCCTCCAGGTGGGGGCCTGGAGGCGTGCGTAAACCAGACCCCACTCTAGTTGCATTGGGAATAGACGAATTGAGGGTTTCTTTAGAAGAGTAAGTCTGCTTTCCAGAAAAGGCAAGGTCATTGGTCTATTGAGAATGAAGATAATTACTGATAAACAACAAGTATGTGTTGCCCCTTCGCCCAGAAACCGAAGCAGGTGTGCAGGCTTTAGGTCAGAGGTGCCTTCTTCTCCCCACCTGACAGCAATTCTCTGCTCTGGCTCCAAGAAACCCGAGGTTTTGAACGTCAGCATCAGAGTCAGCGAGGCAGCTTGTCACAGGACGCCAGTGTTCACAGAAAGCAAAGGTATGTTTGGCAAAATGTCCTATCTATGTCAGGGCTGGAGGTAAAACCTCTCATTATCCCAAAACCTCCTGGGCTTTTCTCTTTTCTCTAGTTGAGCCACAAAGTAAAATTGAAGTAGCTGTCAGCATTCTGGGTTTGGTGCAGGAATTACTTAGTTTCCCTGGAGGTAGAACGTTGCAGGGGATCACAATTTCTCTGTCCATTTACTGCTTACAAATGTATTTTGACCATCTGTTTCCTAGGAACCCTCTTTTATTAGAAAGGGAAGGTGAGATTCACTCTGTGCCTGTTTGTATCATCTAATTTGTTCCTTCATCTAACAGTGTTTATTCAATTGGGCCTAAGATATGGTTGAGTGGCCAACATCTAGAGTTGGGTGGCTTTTTTCATCTGATACAGACTTGGATGATGTCATTTGAAAAAGGTGATGTTTCATCATTGATTAGTTTATTCATCAGAAGAGTTAAAATTAGGGTGGAGGGAAAATTGAAAATTTTCCAAAGCGGCCTGTTCCTGTTTAAAAGTTGAGCTTGACTTTCTAGTTTTACTAAATGTATTATCTCGATATTTTGAGGTGCCATATTCTCTCTGTAGTTTCTTTGGTGGTGGAGTCAGAAGGAGAGTCTGGGAATTCTTTTGGATAGTGGCATGCTGGTGGCTTCAAGGGGCTTGGCGTCAGGAGCCTTGGGGTGAACTCTGCAACTACTTGTCTGACCCTAGGTGCATCTCCTAGAGGTTTTGTTTCCTCTTATGAAATTGCTGGCAGATAATGTTCTGCTTAAAGGGGAAGCCTCCCATCCTGTTGGTGGGAATGCAAAGTGGTGCAGCCAGTCTGGGAAACAGTGTGGGGGTTCCTCAAAAAGTTAAAAATTGAACAACCCCATGATCCAGCAATTGCTCTCCTAGGTATTTACCCAAAAGATACAAAAATGTGGATTCGAAATGGGTACATGCACCATGATGTTTATAGCAGAAATGTCCACAGTAGCCAAACTATAGAGAGAATCCCAACGTCCATGCACTGATGAATGGGTAAAACAGCTGTGGGATACATATATATACACTGGAATATGACCCAGATTCAAAAAGAATGAAAACTTACCATTTGCAAGGATGTGGATGGACCTAGAGTGTATTAAGCTAAGCAAAATCATTGAGGAAAGACAAATATCCTATGCTCTCATGCCTGTGGAACTTCAGAAAGAAAACAGATGAACAGAGTTGAGGAGTGATGAGAGAGGCAAACAAGGAAATAGACTCAACCTTGGAGAACAAACTGAGTGTTGCTGCAGGACAGGGGCATGGGGGGAAGAGTTAAATGGGTGAGGGGTATTAAGGAGGGCACTTGTGATGAGCACCGAGTTCTGTATGCAGGTGAGGAATCACTAAATCCTACCCCTGAAGCGAATATTCCATGCCATGTGAACTAACTGGAATTTAAGTAAGAGGAGAAAGGTAAAAGTGTTCTGCTTCATGAAGAGTGAGGTAAAATTGTAGTGATTTGGGCTGTACTATTCTATAGATGAGAGTTGTAAATCACCCTGTTGTAGGATACACTAGTTTCTTATCACATAAGGAGTCCTCAGAAAGCTGCAATGAAAGATTCAGGTCTCAGAGCATGTTCATGTTCCACTGATATGTTACAGTTTGCACAGGTAGGAAAGAAGGTGGAGAGAAAGGCAACAGAAGGGGAAAGTAGGTGTGAACCTTTCATTAGTTAGCGTTATAGCTTTCTCATGAAAGCCTTGCGCCAGTGTGATTTTGGAAGCAGAGAGGTAATCCGGGAGCTTTGCAGATGGGGGAGTTCCAGGACTGGGTAAAGCTGACAGGGGTTCCAGAGGAGAGCTGAATGCATTCTGCAGCAGGGTGTGGGCAGGGTGGGCTCCAGGGGTGGCTGTGGGTCTCCTGGGTGAGACTTGTTACAGGTGAGGGCTGTGTGCAAGTTCCTGGCTGAGGACAAGTGAGGCACAGGCGGAGAGCTGGCAGAGAACCTTCTTCTGGGCCACCAGCCTCACCCAACACACACAGCCTCATCTTCTGTCCCTGTCACTCCAATTCAGACTTCTCCGAAGGTGAGTGAGAACACATCAGGAGCATTCTGAACAGAAGGGAAAGCATGTGCATAGCTCTGGGGCAGGAAAATTCCAGCTATGTCCTGGAGTAGCAAGATGGCCCTGTGGCCACAGGAGACAGCTTAGGACATGACCTCAGAGAGGTGACAGAAAGCCATTCCAGGGCTATAACCCCATGAGACCCTGTTTCACTGGGCCATCCTGGCTACAGTGTTGAGAACAGATGACAGAGGGTTGAAGATGGCAAGGCAGGTCAATGACGAAGCTTTTCCAGGAACTCAGGCACTGTGGTCCAGACAGGTGGCCTTGGATGGAGTGGTTAGACCTATTCTGGGTCCATTTTGAAGATGGAGCACACAGGATTTGCTGATGGGTTAGCTATTAGGAGCAGGAGAACAGAGGAACTGGGGTAACTCCCAGCTGTTGTGGGTTGTCCTGATCGAGGGGAAGGAGAGGGTTTCTCGGGTGGTAGGAGGTAGTCCGTGTTCCACATGCTGAGGAAGGTGCCTTTCCCAGTGGATCTGCTGAGGTTTGTGTCTGGGAGAACCTTTCACATCTCCTCCCTCAGCAATGCTCAAGTACAAGTATCCCCCACTTTTTAAACGTTCACAGTAAGACACTGGGCTTTCTTGAAAGAACTACGTTATTACCCAGCTTCAGTAAGAGGAAGAGACCTGAAGAGGATTTCCCTCTTATGAAAAAAGGTGAACAGTGAGAATCGCGTTCAGCATCTGTTTTGGGGAGAAGCACGACAGAGGCGTCGTGCACCCCAACCTGCTCCTTCCGCTGGGAACTGCTCTCCGCATCCAGCCACCAGCACTTTGAATGGTGTCTGTGAGCCTCTGCTGTGCTTTGTCTTCATTTATGCTGGGCCTCCATTAGAAACTTGTGTCCTGAGGCCTAAGAAAAGCCAAAGAGAAGGAATTTTGGAGTCTGAGGACACTATCTAATTGTGCCTTGTAAATTAATGGCCATTCCTTCTTGAACACCATTTCTGCTCTGCAAGGTTTCTCAGAAGCCCTGTACTTTCAAAGAGCAGGGAAACCTATACCCCATGCTGCGGGTTTAGTTTTAGTCTCCATACTGGACGGAACATTTCATGACTGTCGGATTTTCTCACTCAAACATTGAGACTTTGACCACCTTCACCCATTTCTAACACCCCATCCCCGAATCTGGCACCTACCAATCTGCTATCAGTATCTATGCATTCAGTAATTGTTTATTCCACGTGGAATGTACATGAGAGCATCTGGGATTGGTCTTTCTGTGTCTGAGTTACTTGGAATAAGGCCCCCAAGGTCTGTGTTTCCATGTCTGGTTCTTGTGAATAATGCTGCAGTGAACGTGGAAGTGCATCTGTCTTTTTTAGGCAGTATTTTTGTGTTCTCCAAATCAATACTCAGTAGAGCCATTAATGGGTCATGTGGTAGTCGCATTTATTTTTTCAGGAACCTCCATACCGTTTGTCACAGTGGCTGCACCAATTTCCATTCCCACCAACACTGCACAGTGTCTCCTCGTCTGCACACCCTTGACCCCACCTGGTGTCTGTCTCTGGGACAATTGCTGTTCCAACTGTTGTGAGTGGATAGCCGATTGTGGGTTTGACTGATGTTTCCCTGATGATGATGAGTGATGTCTAACAACTTTCTCTGTCTGTTGGCACCTGTGTGCCATCTTTAGAAAGTATCTATTCACATATTCCCCACATTTTTTATACAATTTTTTTTTGTTTTGATTTGTATGAGTGTTGTGTGTATTTTGGATATTAGCCTCTTCTCACACATATGATTCGCAGATATTTTTTTTCTTATTGGGTCAGTGGCCTTTTAAGTTTTTGCTGGTTTCTTTTGCCGTGTGGAAGATTTCAGTTTGATGTTGTTCCACTTGTTTATTTTTGCTTTTGTTGCCTTTGCATTTGGTGTCCGATCTGAAGACACTTTGCCAAAACTAATGTCGAGAGACTTAGTACCTGTGTCTTCTTGGAGGTTTATGGATTCAGGTCTTACATTCATATCATTCATCCATTAAAAATTTTGTGTGTGGTGTAAGAAAGTGGACCAGTTATATTCTTCTGCATTTAGTGTCCAGTTTGCCTGTTACCGCTCACTGAAGAAACAGTCCTTCCCTCATGGCATATCTTCTGCTGCTGTGTCGTAAGTTAGGATCATCTACGTGTGGGTAAGTTTCTGAGCTTTCTGTTCTGTTCCACTGACCTGGTGTCTGTGTTTCTGCCAGTACTATCCTGTTTTGATGACAACAGCTTTGTAATCTAGCTTGAAATCCAGGAGTGTGTTGACTGCACCTTTCTTTCTCCAGGTTGCTTTGGGTATTTGGGGTCTTTTGTGATTCCATACAAGTTTGAGGACTGTTTTCTATTTGCTCGAATAATGCCGCTGGAATTCAGATAGGGATTTCATCATATCTGTCGATTGCTTTGGGTACGATGGACATGTTCACATAATTAAATCTTCCAGTTAAGGAGCATGGCGTAAGCTTCCATTTGTTTGTGTTGCCTTCCAAATCTTTGACCCATACATCCTGCCCCCCTCGACACACATGTTTTTCATTTCTTCTCTGCCATGTGTTGAGTGTACTATGTCTTTCTCATTTTTGGTTACTTTTATTCCTAGATTTTTTTTTGATGAAATTATAAATGGCATTGCTTTTTGAATTTCTCTTTGCAAAAGTGCGTCATCAGTATGCAGAAATGCAAGAAGTTGGGTCACCTGGGTGGCCCCATAGGTGAAGCTTCTGCCTTCATCTCAGGTCATGAACTCAGCGTTCTGACATTGAGCCCTGTGTTGGGCTCCCCGTTTAGCGAGGGTCTGCTTCTCCCTCTTTCGGACACTCCCCCTGCCCTTGCTTTTTCTCTTCCTCTCAAATAAATAAATAAAATATGAAAAAAAAAAGAGAACAGGTCTCTGTATATTGACTTTATATCCTGCAGCTTTCTAGAATTTGTTTATTCTAACAGTTTTTGTGTGTGTGTGTGTGTGTGTAATCTTTCAGGATTTCATGTCATTTGCAAATAGTGACAGTTTTCCTGTATGAATTTCATATCCTTCTATTTTTTTAAAATGATGTTAATCACCCTACAGTACTTCATTTGTTTTTGATGAAGTGTTCCATGATTCATTGTTTGCATATAACACCTAGTGCTCATTATGACACGTGCCCTCCTTCTTTTTAAAAAGAATTTATTTATTTATTCGACAGATAGAGACAGCCAGCGAGAGAGGGAACTCAAGCAGGGGGAGTGGGAGAGGAAGAAGCAGGCTCACAGCGGAGGAGCCTGTTGTGGAGTTCGATCCCCTAATGCCGGGATCACGCCCTGAGCCGAAGGCAGATGCTTAACCGCTGTGCCACCCAGGTGCCCCAACACGTGCCCTCCTTAATACCCATCACCAGGATAACCCATTCCCCTACCCTCCCTTTCTGCAACCTTCAGTTTGTTTCCCAGTGTCAGTAGTCTCTCATGTTTCATTTCCCCTCTCATTACCTCACTTCACTTTTCCCTTCCTTCTTCTAATGTCCTCCATGCTATTCCTTCCATTCCACATAGGAGTGAAACCATATGATAATTGTCTTTCTCTGCTTGCTTTAATTTCACTTAGCATAATCCCCTCCTGGTCCATGCACGTTTGTGCAAGTGGTGGGTATTCATCCTTCTGACGACTGAGTAATAGTCCATTGTATAGATGAACCACATCTTCTTTGTCCATTCATCTGCTGAAGGACATCTTGGCTCCTTCCACAGTTTGGCTATTATGGACATTGCAGCTATGAACATTGGGATACAGGTGCCGCTTCTTTTCATTACTCTGTGTCTATGGGGTAAATACCCAGTAGTGCAATTGGTGGGTCGTAGGATATCTCTGTGGTTAACGTAGTGAGGAACATCCATATTGTTTTCAAAAGTGGCTGTACCAGCTTGAATTATCACGAGTAGTGTAAGAGGGCTCCCCTTTCTCCACATCCTCTCTGACATTTTTTTTATTTCTGTCTTGTTAATTTTTTTTCAAGATTTTATTTATTTATTCCACAGAGATAGAGACAGCCAGCGAGAGAGGGAACACAAGCAGGGGGAGTGGGAGAGGAAGAAGCAGCATCATAAGGGAGGAGCCTGATGTGGGGCTCGATCCCATAATGCCAGGATCATGCCCTGAGCCGAAGTCAGGCGCTTAACCGCTGTGCCACCCAGGTGCCCCCTGCCTGGTTAATTTTAACCATTCTATCTGGTGTAAGGTGGTATCTCATTGTCGTTTTGATTTGTATTTGCCTGATGGCAAGTGATGTGGAGCATTTTTTCATGTGTCTGTTGGCCATTTGTATGTCTTCTCTGGAGAAGTATCTCTTTGTGCCTTCTGCCCATTTTTTGGGTGTCGAGTTTGAGGAGTTCTTTATAGATCTTGGAAACCAGCCCTTTATCTGTAATATCATTTGCAGATATCTTCTTCGATTCCATAGGTTGCCTTTTTGTTTTTTGATCATTTGCTTTGCCAAGCAGAAGCTTTTTATCCTGATGAAGTGCCAATAGTTCATTTTTGCTTTTATTTCCTTTGCCTTTAGAGACGTGGCTTGCAAGAAGTTGTTGTGTCCAAGGTTGAAGAGTTCTTTTGATTTTGATATGAGACAGGAATCCATTATCTTATTTTCCTGATTGTATTCGAGTCCTCTGTCTTTCTTGGTGAGTCTAGCTAAGTTTGTCAGTTTTGTTTATCTTTCCAAAAAAGGCCGCTCTAATTTTCATTGTTTTTTTTTTTTGTCTTTTTAGTATCCATTGGATTTATTTATGCATTCCTTTTTGTTATTTCCTTATTTCTACTAATTTGGGGCTTTGTTTGTTGTTTTTTTTTTCTACTTCTTTACCACATAAATCAGGTTGTTTATTGGAGACCATTCTCATGGAATGATGAAGACTTGAATTGCTATGAATGTCCCCCATAAAGCTACTTCTGCTGCATCCCATAAGTTTTTGTAGGTTGTCTTTTTCATCAGTGTCAAGGTACTTCTAAAATTTTTTTGATTTCTTCTTTGACTGTTGGTTGTTCAGTAGCATGTTGTTAAATCTCCACATATTTTTTTAAGATTATTTAAGTATCTGACAGAGAGTGAGACAGCGAGAGAGTGAACACAAGCAAGGGGGTGGGAGAGGGAAAAGTGGGCTTCCCACTGAGCAAGGAGCCTGATATGGGGCTAGATCCCAGGATCCTGGGATCAAGACCAGAGCTGAAAGCAGATCCTTAACGACTGAGCCACCCAGGCCCCAAAAATCTCCACCTATTTTTGACTGTCCCATTTTTTTCTTGAGACTGATTTCTAGTTTCATATCATTGTGGTTGGACAAGATTTGAAGCAGAAGGTGAAAAGAGCATTCAGATGAAAGGTTTGTTTCCTGGAGGGTTTTCTGAGGGCAGACCATGAGTTCAGTGGGGATGGAGGAAGGTTTTGTGAGACGGGGGGTGGGGTTAACCCTTGTTAGAATTACTGACTACTACCATAAAAGCTGTGTGCTACCGTTCACACCATAGTCCTGATGGACTTGTACTTCATTAGAAATATTTTCTAGGAGGTGTAGGCATAGCCTTCACTTAAAGAAAGGTGCTATGTGGGTTCATGGCATGACCCCAGGTCAGCAACCAGGATGTATGGTATTGTGGGGGATCATAACCAGGCTTTCTGTAGTAAGTGACAGAAATAGGGTATGGTGAGCTCCATGACCATAGGTGAGGTCCCGAGTGATCCACTGGGTGTTGGTTTCTGTGGATCTGTCTCATCAGGTCCTGTGGAATTCAGGGACACCCTCCTGTCTGTGGATTTGTATGGAGACAGGTAGACATCAGTGTCTTGCCAGGCACAAGGGTCGCACTGGACCAACACCAGAGGTGCAGCGTGTGCGGGAGCCACTGCTTGCTTTCCACGAAAGCTGACCATTGTCTGTGAACGTGATTCCTAGCAGCTGCAAGGGGAGAGGAGGACGGGGGTGGTGCACACTTCCTAGAGTTGTGGTCAGGACTAGTCTGGAGCCCACCGACGTCAGCCACACCTGGCACAGAAGACACCCATTCAGTGAAGCTGTGGGCGCTGCTCCCATGATACTTTCGGGACGGCTCCATGCTGCCACCTCCTGCTTTTCATCATCATCTTCAAGGTCCTGTGCCTCTGCTCTTACCCATGGCCTCCGGGGTATTGTCCGTCCTCCATCTGGCCCTCGTCCCTGGTGCCCTGTGCAGTCCAATGCCAGAGTAGCCTTCTCGAGACAAACATCTGGCCCTGATGGAACACTTCCATGGATCTCTTTTGATGTGAGGATGATGCCCTGCCCTGGAAGGGGGCTGCAGGTCCCCAATCAGGAGAGCCATGTCTCCCTTTTCAGCATGGCCTGCCCTCCCCTCAGTCTTCTTCAGGGAAGCTCTCCCCACTTCCTGAGATGACAGCTCTGAACTTAAAAAGGAATGTTATTTTACATATCTCTATGCTTTAGTTCATCCATGGCAAGTCTTTCAACCCCGTTAATGGGTTTTTTTAGCAGTTCTGAAGGGCTCTTTGCTCAAAGAGGGGGTGACCAGGGTGGGGCAGCTTTCCCTCTCATCTCCCTCAGCATGTCTCTGAGCCCTGGGGGACAGCTGTCCCACTGAGGATTGAGGGACCCGAGCCAGCCCATCCTGAGCCCAGGCTGTGTCAGCTGTGTCGACTGATGCGTGTCGGAGCGGTGGGTAGCTGGCATGGGCCAGGAGCAGGCAGTGTCTCCTTCTCATTCCATCCCTCCCTTCCTCCCAGAGGTAGCTCAGAGCAGCCTTCAACCGTTACATCTCCAGATCCCTTGACCTGTGCCTCCTGTGTTCAGCTGGTGACCTTGGAGTTTCGCATGAATTCTCCCACCTGTACCCTCTCCCATAGCAGTTCCTGGATCAGGGGAGGGGTCAGACCCTTGTCTGTTTTTGGTCTTCTTCCTGTCCCGCACCAAGCCCACCCACCTTTGCATCTTCCATGTAAGTGCTTGGAAGCAAGCCCATCCACAGGGAACCTATTAGCCAAATGGATCCAGGCAATGAACATTGAAGTAGAGATCCAGGATCCATAATAAACCTGCTCTGAAACCTGTCCCAAAGTCTGTGACTCTCACACTGAAACAGAAACAATAATAGCTTTCTGGACTGTGAAGTGACATGTGTCTCTACTTCCAATCTTGAATGCATAGGTGCTGAGCCTTGACAGAAAAGGACCATGGCTCCCGTGGGCTGGAATCCACGGTAAGAACTCAGTGAAATATGAATTTGAGGCATGGAGTGAATAATTACTGTAGAGTGAATCCTCCCAAGTAGGGCTTATGCACAGTGCACAGGAAAAGCTTTTTCAAAGAGGTTCCTGAAAGAAAAATCTTTTTTAAAATTTATTTTAATCCCAGTAGAGCTAACATACAGTGTTACATTCATTTCAGGTGTACAAGAGAGTGCTTTAGTAATTCTATATATTACTCAGTGGTCATCAAGAAAAGCGTCCTCTTAATCCCCTTCATCTATTTCACTCATCCCTCTATCCACCTCCTCTCTGGTAACCATCCGTTTGTTCTCTATTGTTAAGAGTTTGTATTTCGGTGTGTCTCCTTTTTCTCTTTTAGTTACTTATTTTGTTTGTTTTGTAAATTCCCCATTAGAATGACATCGTATGGGATTTGTCTTTCTCTGACTGACTGATTTTAGTTAGGATAATACTCTCTTGCTCCATCCATGTGTCTGCAAATAGCAAGGTTTCATTCTTTTTCAAGCCGAGTAATACTCCATTGTGTGTGTCTGTGTGTGTGTGTGTGTGTGTGTGTGTGTGTGTGTGTGAATACACACACCTATCATCGCATTTGTCAATTTTTCTACAGACACTTGGGTTGCTTCCATATGGTGATATTGTAAATAATGGTGCAAGAAACATAGGGGTGCACGTATCCTTTTATGTTACTGTTTTCCTATTCTTTGGGTAAATACGAGTAGTGTGATTGTTGGATCATAGGGTAGTTCTATATTTAATTTTTTGAGGAACCTTCATACTGTTTTCCACGGTGGCCAACACAGTTTGCATTCCCACCCACAGTTCGCTAGGATTCCCCTTTATCCACATCCTCCCAACACCTGCTCTTTGTTGTGCTTTTGATGTTAGCCATTCTGACAGGTTTGAGGTATTACCTCATTGTCCTTTGGATTTACATTTTCCTGATGATGGGTGATGGTGAACATCTTTTCATGGGACTGTTGGCCATTTGTATTTCTTCTTTGGAGAAATGTCTGTCCATGTCTTCTGCCTATTTTTTAACTGGAGTATTTGTTTTTTGGGGGGTCGAGTAGTATCAGTTGTATATGTTTTGGACACTATCCCTTTATTGCATATGATCTTTGCAAATATCTTCTCCCTTTGAGTAAGTTGTCTTATTATTTTTACGTTTTCATTGTTCTTCTGCCATGTGGAAACTTTTTATTTTGCTGTATTCCCAATAGTTTATTTTTGCTTTCATTTCCTTTGCCTCAGGACACAGTCTAGAAAAATGTTGGTATGGTCCATGTCAAGAAGTTACTGTCTTCCCTCCTGTAGGATTTTTATGGATTCAGGTCTCATATTGAGGTCTTGAAACTGTTTTCTGTTTGTCTGTATTGTGTAAGAAAGCAGTCTAATTTCATTCTTTTGTGCATAGCTGTCTAGTTTTCCCAACACCATTTGTTGTAGAGACTGTCCATTTCCCTTTTGATATCGTTGCTTGCTTTGTGGAAGATTCACGAACCACATAATTGTGGGTTTCTGTCTGAACTTGTATCCTGTTCCTTTGGTCGCTGTGTCTATTTTTGTGCCGTACTGTCTTGTTAGGATGACTGCAGCTTTGTAGTATAACCTGAAATCTGAAATTGTCAGTCCTCCAGCTTTGTTTTTCTTTTCCACATTGCACTGGCTGTTCGGAATCTTTAGTGGTTCCATACAAATGTGTAGGATTGTTTATTCGAGGTCTTTTGTTCTTTAATTTAAATTCAATTAGCCAACTTACAGTACATCATTCGTTTCAGACGTAGTCTTCAATAAATTTTCAGTCATGTGTAACACCCAGTGCTCATTGTATCGTGTGACCTCCTTAATGCTACTCACCCAGTTACCCCCCCCCCCCAACTTCTCCTCCAACAATCATCAGTTTCTTGTGATAGTTAAGTGTCCATTATGGGTTTTCTCCCTCTCTGATGACTTCCCATTCTATTTTCCCTTCCTTCCCCTATGGTCTTCTTCCTTGTTTCTGATATTCCACATAGGAGTGAAAGCATATGATCATTGTCTTTCTTTCATTGGCTTATTCCACTCAGCATAATACCCTCCAGCTCCACCCAGGTCGGTGTGATGGTAAGTACTCATCCTTTCTGATGGCTGAGTAATATTCCATTATATATATGATCCACATCTTCTTTATCCATTCATCTATCCATGGTCATCTGCACTTCTTCCACAGCTTGTCTATTATGGTTATTGCTGCTATGAACACTGGGGTGCATGTGTCCCGTCTTCACTACCTCTGTCTCTTTGGGGGTAAATAGCCAGTAGTGCAATTGCTGGGACATAGGGTAACTTTATTTATAACTTCTTGAGGAAACTCCGTACCATTTTCAAGAGTGGCTGTACCGGACTGCATTCGTACAGGGGTATAAGAGGGTTCCTGTTTCACCACATCCTCTCCAACATGTATAGTTTCATGTCTTCTTATTTTTAGATATTCAGCCTCGTGTGATATGGCATCTATAGGGGTTTAGATTTGCATTTCCCTAAAGCCAAGTGATATGAAGCATTTATGCATGTATCTTTTGGTCACCAGTACGTCGTCATCAGTGAAGTGACTTCCCATTTTAATCCATCTCAAGACCTAAAGCTGGGTAAGGCACTGAAGCTGGATGATGCCATCGGTTGGAAGTGTGGAGAATTTCAAAAGATCTCTGTGGAGAGCAAGTTTAAAGGTCAGTGTGAAGCTACTAATTGGATCCGGGGAGATCTCTGAAAGTGGGGGTTGCCTGGGATGGGCTGAAGGGGGCCCTCCTATTTTCCTATGAATTCTTGCTGCAGCCCAAAATGGACAGTTTCCTGCTGTGGGGCAGGCTGAGTCCTCTAGTCGTGCTGTGGTGAGCCCAATGCCTGGTGCCTTGGAGGCAGGCAAACGGGGAGGGACCCTCAGCAGAAGACCCAGGGTTAGGTTAGGCCTCAAGAGACAGCAGATCTGAACTGCCCAGTGCTCAGAGAACTCTCATGCCGAGTGAGATGAGGGCACAAGGGCGGGTGAGTGTGAGCCTTGGGGTTTCATCTGGAAGGGCCCACAAAGGTCGGGGTTCACCAGAAGGGGCTCTCAGGGGGTGCCCCAAATCTCTTGCCCTGAATGCTCTGTTGTGTCCCAACATGGTACAGTTTACTGTGGGTTGCAGGCTGAGTCCTGCGGTGGGGCTTTGGTGTCCCCATCCCCTGGAGTTGGTTGCCAGGACCCTGGGGAGGGGCCCCTCTCTGCCCAACCTAGGGTAAGGGTTAGGGTCCCGGAGCCCAGCAGGGATAATCTGCAGGCTGTTAGGCGAGCTCTGTGGAGGGCTGAGAGGAGGCCATGGGGGAGGGTGAGCATGGGCCTCAGGGTTGGGGCATGGGGGGCTGCCAAAGGATGGGGATGGGCTCCGGGGGCCTCCCCAAGTTCTCGTGCCCTGTAGGCTCCTTAGAGCCCCAAGGGGCAATGTTTCCTGTCGGGTGGCAAGCTGAGTCCTGCAGTGGGGCACAGGTATCCCAATTCCCCGGGGCTGCGGTGTAGGGCTCCTGGGGAGGCCCCCATACCCACGGCCAACCTAGGGCTAGGGTTAGGCCCAGGAGCCCCGCAGGCCCGATTTGCTGGCTGTATGGCGAGCTACACGGGCTGAGGTGAGGGTGTGGGGAGGGTGAGCATGGGCCTCAGGGTTCCGGTGCAGGAGGCCGCCGAAGTTCGCTGGTGGCTCAGGAGGGCCCTCCTGGTTCTCCCGCCCTGAATGCTCTATGGCCTCCCAAGGGGCACGGTTTCCTGCGGGGTGGCAGACTGAGTGCTGCTGTGGGGCTCAGGTGTCCCAAATGCCCGCAGCTGTGGCTCCAGGCTCCTGGGGAGGGGCCCCTCCACAGATGAATGAGGGTTAGGGTTGGCGCCCAGGAACCCCGCAGGCCAGATCTGCCCACTATGTGGCGAGCTCCGCCATGGGCTGAGGTGAGGGTGTGGGGTGGGGTGAGCATGGGCTTCAAGGTTGGGTTTAGGGATTGCCGATGTTCGCTGGGGGCTCTGGGGGCCCTCCTGGTTCTCCCCCCCTGAATGCTCTACAGCCTCCCAAGGGGCACGGTTTCCTGCGGGCTGGCAGGCTTTGTCCTGCAGTGGGGCTCAGGTGTCCCCAGTCCCTGGGGCTGCGGCACCGGGCCCCAGGGGAGGGGCCCTACCCAGCTGACCTAGGGTCAGTTCTAGGCCCCAGGAACCCGGCAGGCCTGATCTGCTGGCTCTGCGACGAGCTCGGTGGCAAGCTGAAGGGAAGGTGTGGGGCGGGATGAGCGTGGGCCTCAGGGTTGGGGTGTATGGGGCCGCCGAGGATCGCTGGGGGCTCAGGGGGGCCCTACCAGTTTTCCTGCACGGGATGCTCTCTGGCGCCCCAAGGGGCATGGTTTCCTGAGTGGTGGCAGGCTGAGTCCCATGGTGGGGCTCAGGTTTACTAATCCCCGGGGTTAGGGTACGGTTTAGGGTATGGGTTAAGGTTAGGGTATGGGTTTCGGTTAGGGTATGATTGAGGGTAAGGGTTAGGGTTAGGGTAAGGAGAGGGTACGGGTTAGGGTTGGGTTTAGGGGTTACAGTTTAGAGGTTACGAGTTAGGGTACAGATTAGGGTTTAGGGTAAGGGTTAGGGTTTAGGGTTAGGGTTAGGGTTGGAGTACGGGTTAGGTTTAGGATACGGGTTAGGGTTAGGGTATGGGTTAGGGTACACATTAGGGTACAGTTTAGGGTACGGGTTAGGGTACGGTTTAGGGTAAGTGTTGGTGTACGGATTTGGGTACGGCTTAGGGTACGGGTTAGGGTTAGGGTTAGGGTACGGGTTAAGGTACAGATTAGAGTATGTGTTAGGGTTACGTTTAGGGTTAGGGTACAGGTTAGGGTAGGATTAGGGTTAGGTTTAGGGTTAGGTTATGGTTTACGGGTAGGGTTAGGGGTATGGTAGGGCCGGGTAGGGTTAGGGTTTAGGGTTAGGGTTTGGGGTTTGGAGTTAGTGGTTAAGGTTAGGGTTTAGAGTTTAAGGTTTCGTGATTAGGGTTAGGGGTTAGGGTTTAGGGTTTAGTGTTAATGTTAGGGTTTAGGGTTTAAGGATTAGGGTTTATTGTTAGGTTTAGAGTAGGGTTATGGTTAGGGTAAGGGTTAGAAGTTAGAGTTAGGGTTAGGTTTAGGGGTTAAGGTTTAGGGTTTAAGGTTAGGGGTTAGGGTTTAGGGTTAGGGTTAGACCCAGTAGGCCAGCAGGACCCATGTGCCAGTTGTGCGGGGAGTGGAGGAGTGGGATGAGGTGAGTGCGCTGGCGAGCAGGAGTATGGTATCTAGCGTTTTGGCGCAGGGGGCCTTTGAAAGTCGCTAGAGGCTCGGAGGGCCCTGTCCGTTCTCCCGCCCTGAATGAGCGGCGGCGCCCCTAGCGCCTGGGTGGTGGCAGGTTGGCAGTGTGAGTCTGGCTTTGCGGTTTGGGGGTCCCCAATGCCATGCATTGCAGCGCAAGGCCCCTTGGGAGGGGCCCCTCTGGGGCCATCCTAGGGTTACTGTTAGCACCCAGGATTCCAGTAGACATTATCTGCCAGCTGTGCGGTAGCGGAGGGCCAGGCCGAGGTGAGGGCGCCGGCGAACTGGAGCGTGGGCCCAAGCATTTTGTCACGGGGGGCCTTGGAAGGTCGCTGGGGTCTCGAGGGCCCTGCCTGTTCTCCCACCCTGAATGAACAGTAATGCCCCAGCGTGCCCGGTGTCAGCGGGGCGGCACGGAGAGTATGGTGCTGGGGCTCGGGGGTCCCCAATCCCTGGCGTTGCTGTGCCAGGCCCCTTGGGAGGTTCCCCTTGGGGGCCAACCTAAGGTTAGGGTTAGCCCCCAGGAGGCTGGCAGACCTGATCAGCTGGCTGTGCGTCGAGCAGAGGGGCGGGTCGAAGTGAGGGCGCTGCTTAGCGGGAGCATGGGCCCAAGCATTTTGGAACATGGGCCCTTAGAAGTTCACCAGGACTCAGAGGGCCCTGCCCATTCTCCCGCCCTGAATGACCAGTGGCGCCCCTAGTGGCCTGGGTGCCAGCGGGGCAGCAGGGTGAGTCCAGCGCTGGGGCTTAGGGGTCATCAATCCCCGGTGTTGCGGCGACAGGCCCCTTGGGAGGGGCCCCTTGGGGGCCAACCTAGGGTTAGGTTTAGCCCCCAGTAGCCCGGCAGGCCCGATCCACCTGCTGAGTGGCGAGCAGTGGGGCGGGCCGAGGTGAGTGCGCTGGCGAGCGGGAGCGTGGTCCCAAGAGTTTTGGAGCAGGGGGCCTTCGAAAGTCACTGGGGGCTCGGAGGGCCCTGCTCGTTCCCTCACCTGGATGACCGGCGGCGCCCCTAGCGGCCCGGGTGATGGCGGGGCGGCAGGGTGAGTCCAGTGCTGAGGCTCCGGCTTCCCTATACCCGACGTTGCAGTGCGAGGCCCCTTGGGAAGGGCCCCTCTGGGGCCAAGGTAGGGTTAGAGTTAGCCCTCAGGAGGCCGTCAGGCTCGATCCACCATCTTGAGGTGAATGGAGTCGCGGTCCGAGGTGAGGCCGCTGGCGAGCGGAGCGTGGGCCCCAGCGTTTTGGTGCTGGGGCCTTCAAAGTTCACCGAGGCTCAGAGGGCCCTGCCCGTTCTCCCGCCCAAAACGATCTGTGGCGCCCTAGCACCACTGGTGTCAGCGGGGCAGCAGGGTGAGTCCGGCATTACGACTCGAGGGTCCCCAATCCCCGGCGTTGTGGCGGCAGGCCCCTTCAGAGGGGCCCCTCTGGGGCCAACCTAGGATTAGAGTTAGCCCCCAGGAGGCCGGCAGGCCTGATCTGCCAGCTGTGCAGAGGGCGGAGGGGCAGGCTGAGGTGAAGGCGCTGGCGAGCTCCAGCGTGGGCCCCAGCATTTTGGCGCGGATGGCCTTCAATATTCACCGGAGTCTCGAGGGCCCTGCCCATTCTCCCACCCTGAAGGACCAGTGATGCCCCAGAGAGCCTGATGTCGACAGGACGGCAGGGTGAGTCCGGCGCTGCGGCTCGGCTGTCCCCAATCCCCAGCTTTGGTCACAAGTCCCCTTGGGAGGGGCCCCTCTGGGCCAACCTAGGGTTAGGGTTAGCCCCCAGGAGGCCGGCAGGCCCGATATGCCAGCTAGACTGTGAGAGGAGGGGCGGGCCAAAGTAAAGGTGCTGGCGAGCAGGAGCCTGGGCACCAGCGTTTTGACTTGGGGCTTTCAAAGGTCGCCGGGGTCTCGAGGGCCCTGCCTGTTCTCCCACCCTGCATGAACGGCGGTGCCCCTAGCGGCCCGGGTGGTGAGGGGTGGCAGGGTGAGTCAGGCCCTGAGGCTCAGGTATCTCCAATCCCCAGCGATGCGGCACCAGGCCCCTTGGGAGGGGCCCCTCGGATGACAACTTAGGGTTAGGTTTAGCCCCTAGGAACTCGGCAGTTCCTATTCGCCAGCTGTGTGGAGAGTGGAGTGGCGGACCTAGGTGAGGGTGCTGGTGTTTGGGAGCGTGGGCCCAGGCATTTTGGCGCGGGGGGGATTCAAAGGACACCGTGTATCGGAGGGCCCTGCCCGTTCTCCCGCCCTGAATGAACGGCAGCACCCCAAGCCCCTGGGTGGCGGCTGGGTGGCAGGGTGAGTCAGGTGCTGAGGCTCAGGGTCCCCAATCCCCTGTGTTGCAGCGCCAGGCCCCTTGGGAGGGGCCCCTCAAGGGTCGATCTAGGGTTACGGTTAGCCCCCCGGATGCCGGTGGACCCGATCAGCGTCTGTGCGGCACGCAGCAGGGTGGGCCGAGGTGAGGGCGCTGGCGAGCCTAAGCATGAGCCCAAGCGTTTTAGCGTGGGGGGCTTTCGAAGGTCAGTGGGGGCTCGGAGGGACCTGCCCGTTCTCCCGCTCTGAATGACCAGCGGGGTCCCTAGTGGCTCAGGTGGCTGAAGGGCAGCAGGGTGAGTCTGGCACTTGGGCTCGGTTGCCCCATCCCCGGCGTTGGGGCGCCAGGCCACTTGAGAAGGGCCCCTCAGGGGCCGACCTACTGTTAGGGTTAGCCCCCAGGAGGCCGGCAGGCCCTATACACCGCCTGTGCGTGGAGCGGAGAGTTGGGCCGAGGTGAGGGTGCTGGTGAACATGAGCCTGGGCACAAGCATGTTGGTTCTGGGAGCCATTGAAGGTGGGTGGGGGTTTGGAGGCCCCTGCCAGTTCTCCCGCCGAGAATGAATGGCGGCGCCCCTAGCGGCCCGTGTGGGGCGGGATTGCAGGGTGCACCCGGCGCTGGGGCTTGGGGGTCGCCAATCCCTGGCGTTGCACCGCAAGGCTCCTTAGGAAGGGACCCTCAGGGGCCGTCCTAGGGTTAGGGTTAGCGCCCAGGAGGCCGGCAGGCCCGAGTCGCCGACTGTGCGAGTAGCGGAGGTGTGGGCTGAGTTGAGGGGGATGCAGAGCGGGAGCGTGGGCCCCAGCGTTTTGGCGCCCTGGGCCTTCGAATGTGCCATGTCTCGGAGGGCCCTGCCCATTCTCCTGCTCTGAATAACCAGTGACACCCCTAGCGGCTCTGTTGGCAGTGGGGTGGCAGGGTGAATCCCACGCTGTGGCTCGGGGATCCCCAATCCCCGGTGTTGCGGTGCCAGGCCCCTTGGGAGGGGCTCCTCCTGGGCCGACTTAGGGTTAGAGTTAGCCCCCATGAGGATGGCAGGCCTGATCCTCTGGCTGGGTGGCGAGAGGTGGGTGGGCCGAGCTAAAGGCGCTGGGGAGCGGGATTGTGGGCCCCTGCATTTTGGCGCTGGAGGCTTCAAATGTCCCGGTTTCTCCAGGGCTCTGTCCATTCTCCCGCCCTGAATGACCGGCGGCGCCCCTCGCGGCCCGGGAGGCAGCGTTGTGGGAGGGTGAGTCTGGCTCTGGGGCTTGGGGTCCCAGATCCCCGGTGTAGTGGCACCAGGACCCTTGGGAGGAGCCCCTGGGGCGCCGACCTAGGGTTAGGGTTAGCCCCAAGGAGACCTTCAGGCCCAATCCGCACACTGTGCGGCGAGCGGAGGTGCAGGCCGAGGTGAGGGCGCTGGGGAGGGGGAGCGTGGGCACCAGTGTTTTGGCACGGGGAGCCTTTGAATGTCACTGGTGGCTCAGAAAGCCCTGCCCTTCTCTCGCCCTCTATGACCTGCGGCGCCCCTAGCGGCCCGGGTGGGGACAGTGCGGCAGGGTGAGTCTGGCTCTGGGGCTCTGAGTCATCAATCCCCAGCATTGCAGAGCCAGGCCTCTGGGGATGTCCCCACAGGGCCAACCTAGGGTTTTGGTTAGCTGCCAGAAGCCCAGCAGGCCCTATCCACCAGCTCTGAAGCAAGCAGAGGGGCGGGACGAGGCGAGGGCGCTGGTGAGCAGGATCCTGGGAGCCAACGTTTTTGCGCAGGGAGCCTTCAAAGGTCAGTGTGGGCTCGGAGGGCCCTGCCCGATCTGCCCTGATTGACCGGCGGGGCATCTAGCGGCTCCAGTGGCTGAAGGGCAGCAGGGTGAGTCCGGCACATGGGCTCAGGATCCCCATCCCCAGCGTTGTGATGCCAGGCCCCTTGGGTAGAGCCCCTCGGGGGCCGACCTATGGTTAGGGTTAGCCTCAAGGAGCCCCACAGGCCCGATACACCACCTGTGCGTCGAGCAGAGAATTGAGGCGAGGTGAGGGTGGTGGTGAACATGAGCCTGGGTCCAAGCTTTTTGGTTCGGTGCGCCTTCGAATGTCGGCAGGGGTTCGGAGGGTCCTCCAGTTCTCCCACCCTGAATGAATGGCGGCGCCCCTAGCAGCATGTGTGGGGCGGGCGGCAGCATGCATCTGGCACTGGGGCTTGGGGGTCCCCAATCCCTGGTGTTGCGTCGCCAGGCCCCTTAGGAAGGGACCTTCAAGGGCTGTCCTAGGGTTAGGGTTAGCGCCCAGGAGGCCGGCAGGCCCGAGTCGCTGGCTCTGCGAAGAGCGGAGGTGCGGGCCAAGTTGAGGGTGATGCAGAGTGGGAGCGTGGTCCCCAGCGTTTTTGCACCCTGGGCTTTTGAATGTTGCCATGTCTCAGAGGGCCCTGCCCATTCTCCTGCCCTGAATAACCAGCGGCGCGCTTTGTGGCTCCGTTGGAGGTGGGGCGGCAGCGTGAGTTCCGCACTGCAGCTCAGGGATCCCCAATCCCCAGCATTGAGGGGCCAGGCCCCTTGGGAGCGGCTCCTCATGGGCGGACCTAGGGTTAGAGTTAGCACCCAGGAGGCCGGCAGGCCCAATCCTCTGGCTGGACGGCGAGAGGTGCACGGGCCGAGGTAAAGGCTCTGGCGAGCAGGAGCGTGGGCCCCTGCATTTTGGCGCAGGAGGCTTCAAATGTCGATGGTTTCTCCAGGGCCCTGTCCGTTCTCCCACCCTGAATGAGCGGCGGCGCCCCTAGCGGCCTGGGTGGGAACAGTGCGGCAGGGTGAGTCTGGCTCTGGGGCTCTGAGTCACCAATCCCCAGCGTTGCAGAGCTAGGCCCCTTGGGTTGTGCCCCACGGGGCCGACCTAGGATTTCAGTTAGCCCCCAGGATCCTGGCAGGCACTATCCACTGGCTCTGCAGCAAGCGGAGGGGCGGGCTGAGGTGAGGGCGCTGGCGAGCAGGAGGATGGGAACCAATGTTTTTGCACGGGGGGGGCTTCGAAGGTCAGCAGGGGCTCCGAGGGCCTGCCCATTCTCCCGCCCTGATTGACCAGTGGTCTCTAGCAGCTCAGGTGGCTGAAGGGCAGCAGGGTGAGTCTGGCACTTGGACTCGGGGTCCCCATCCCCAGCGTTGTGATGCCAGGCCCCTGGGAAGTGCCCCTCGGGGGCGGAACTATGGTTAGGGTTAGCCCCCAGGAGGCCGGCAGGCCCGATACACCACCTGGGCGTTGAGCGGAGAGTTGGGCTGAGGTGAGGGTTCTGGTGAATATGAGCCTGGGCCCAAGCATTTTGGTTCGGGGTGCCTTCGAAAGTTGGCGGGGATTCGGAGGGCCCTGTCCATCCTCCCATGGTGAATGAATGGCGGCGCCCCTAGCGGCCTGGGTGGGGAGGGGCGGCAGGGTGCATCCGGCACTGGGGCTTGGGGGTCCCCAATCCCCGGCGTTGTGGCACCAGGCCCCTTGGGAGGGGCCCTTCGGGGCCCAACCTAGGGTTAGGTTTAGCCCCTAGGAGGCCAGCAGGCCCTATTCGCCAGCTGTGTGAAGAGAGGAGTGGCAGACCTACGTGAGGGCGCTGGTGAGTGGGAGGGTGGGCCTGGGCGTTTTGGCGCGGGAGGCCTTCGAAGTTCACCGTGTCTCCGAGGGCCCTGCCCGTTCTCCCGCCCTGAATGAACGGCAGCACCCCAAGCCTCCGAGTGGCGGCTGGGCGGCAGGTGAGTCAGGTGCTGGCGCTCGGGGTCCCCAATCCCCGGCGTTGTGGCGCGAGGCCCCTTGGGAGGGCCCCCTCAGGTGCTGACCTAGGGTTAGGGTTACCCCCAGGAGGCCAGGAGACCCAATCTCCCGGCTGTGCGGTGAGCGGAGGGGCGGGTTGAGATGAGGGTATTGGCGAGCGGGAAAGTGGGCCCAAAGTTTTGGAGCGAGGGGCCATCGAAGGTCACCAGGGGCTCAGAGGGTCCTGCCTGTTCTCCCGCCCTGAATGACCGGGGGTGCCCCTTGTGGCCCAGGTGGCGGTGGGGGGCATGGTGAGTCCGGCGCTGGGGCTCAGGAGTCCCCAATCCCTGTCGTTGAGGCTCCAGGCACCTTGGGAGGGGCCACTAGGGGGCCGACCTAGGGTTTGGGTTAGCCCCCAGAAGGCCCGCAGGCCCAATCAGCCAGCTGTGCGGCGAGCGGGGGGGAGGGCCGAGGTAAGGGCGCTGGCCAGCGGGAGCGTGGGCCCAAGCGTTTTGGTCGGGGGGCCTTCGAAAGTCGCCGGTGACTTGGAGGGCCCTTGCCATTCTCCCTCCCTGAATGAAAGCGGCGCCCCTAGCGGCCCAGGTGGCAGTAGGGCAGGAGGGTGAGTTGGGCGCTGGGGCTCGGGAGTCCCCAATCCCCGGTGTTGCGGCAATAGGAACCTGGGATGGGCCCCTCGGGGGCCCACCAACGGTTAGGGTAACACCCAGGAGGCTGGCAGTTCAGATCCACCGGCTGTGCAGCGAGCGGAGGGGTAGACCGAGGTGAGGGTGCAGGCGAGCAGGAGCATGGGCCCAAGCGCTTTGGCACGGGGGGGCCTTCGAAGGTCGCCAGGGGCTCAGAGGGATCTGCCCATTCTCCCTCCCTGAATGACCGACGGTGCTCCTAGGGGCCCGGGTGGTGGCGGGGCAACATAGTGAGTCTGGCACTGGGGCTCGAGGGTCCCCAATCCCAGGCATTGCGGTGCCAGGCCCCTTCGGAGGGGCCCCTCAGGGGCCAACCTAGGGTTATGTGTAGCCCCAGGAGGAGGGCAGTCCTCATCCCCCAGCTCTGCAGGGAGTGGAGGAGTGGGCCAAGGTGAGGGTGCTGAGGATGGGGAGCATAGGCTCAAGCGTTTTGGATGTGGGGGCCTTCGAAGGTCGCCGTGGGCTCGGAGGGCCCTGCCATTCTCCTGCACTGAATGACCAGGGACACCCTAGCGGCCCGGGTGGTGGTGGGGCAGCACGGTGAGTCCGGCGCTGGGGCTCGGCAGTCCCTGATACCCGGCGCTGCGGCGCCAGGCCCCTTGGGACGGGCCCCTCGGGGACTGACCTAGGGTTAGGGTTAGCCCCCAGGAGACTGGCAGGCTCGTTCCGCCCATGTGCAGTGAATGGAGGTGTGGGTCGAGGTGAGGTAGCTGGTGATCGGGAGCGTAGGCCATAGCATTTGGCTTTGGCTCGGGGTGCCTTCGAAGATTGCAGGTGGCTCAGAGGGTCCTGCCCATTCTGTCGCCCTGAAGGACTGGCGACGCCCCTAGCACCCCAGGTGGCGGCGGGGTGGCAGGGTGCGTCTGGCGCTGGGACTTGGGGGTCCCCAATCAATGGCATGCAGCGCCAGGCCACTTGGGAGGGGCCCCTCGGGGGCGACCTAGGGATAGGGTTAGCCCCCAGCAAGCCAGCAGGCCTGATCCGCCAGCTCTGCAGCAAGCTTAGGCATGGGCCGAGGTTAGGGCGCTGGCGAGCAGGAGCATGGGAGCCATAGTTTTTGCACGGGGGGCCTTCGAAGGTCGCAGGGGGATCGGAGGGCCCTGCCCGTTCTCCCTTCCTGAATGACTGGCAACGCCCCTAGCGCCCTGGGTGCTTGCGAGGTGGCAGAGTGAGTCCAGCACTGGGGCTCGGGGGTCCCAAATCCCCGGCATTGCGGTGCCAGGCCCCTTCGGAGGGGCCCCTCAGGGGACAACCTAGGCCCCTCAGGGGACACCCTAGGAGGGCAGGCCTCATCCGCCGGCTCTGCGGCGAGCGGAGGGGAGGGCCGAGGTGAGGGCGCTGAGGAGCCAGAGCGAGGGCTCAAGTGTTTAGGATGGGGGGCCTTCGAAGATTGCCATGGGCTCGGAGGGCCCTGCCCATTCTCCCGCCCTGAATGACCAGCGGCGCCCCCAGCGGCCGGGTTGGCGGCGGGGCAGCAGGGTGAGTCCGGCGCTGGGGCTTGGGTGTCAGCAATCCCAGGCGTTTTGGCACCAGGCCCCATCGGACGGGCCCCTCGGGGGCCGACCTACGGTTAGGGTTAGCCCCCAGGAGGCTGGCAGGCCTGATCCACCAGCTGTGAGGTGAGTGGAGGGGCGGGCCAAGGTAAGGGCACTGGCAAGCGGGAGCGTGGGCCGAAGCATTTTGTCGCTGGGGGCCTTCAAAGGTCTCCGGGGGCTCAGAGGGCCCTGCCCATTCTCCCACACTGAATGACTGGCAGTGCCCCTAGCGGCCCGGGTACAGTGGGGCAGCAAGGTGAGTCCGGCGCTGCGGCTCGGGGGTCACCAATCTCCAGCGTGCAGTGCCAGGCCCCTTGGGATGTACGCCTCGGGGGCTGTCCTAGGGTTAGGGTTAGACCGCAGGAGGCTGGCAATCCCGAAATGTCAGTTGTGCGGCGAGCGGATCGGTGTTCTGAGGTGAGGGCGCTGGCGAGGGGGACCATGGGAGCATTTTGGGGCGGGGCACTTTCGAATGTCGCCTTGGGCTCGAAGGGCCCTGCCTGTTCTCCCACACTGAATGAACGGCGGCTCCCCTAGCAGCCCGGGTGGCGACGGGACGACAAAATGAGTCCTGGCTGGGGCTCTGGGGTCCCCAATCCCCGGCGTTGTGGGGCCAGGCCCCTAGGTTAGTGTTAGCCCCCAGGAGGCCGGCAGGCCCGGGAGCCTGGGCCCAAATGTTTTGGTGCAGGGGGACTTCGAATGTCGCCGGGGGCTAGGAGGGCCCTGCCCATTCTCCCGCCCTGAATGACAGGCTGTACCCCTAGCGGCCCGAATGGCGGCGGGGCGGCAGGGTGAGTCCAGCGCTGCAGCTTGGGTGTCCCCAATCCCCGCGTTGCGGCGCCAGGCCCCTTGGCAGGGGCCCCTTGGGTCTGACCTAGGGTTAGGGTTAGCCCCCAGGAGGCCGGCAGGCCCGATCCTCCGGCTGTGCACGAGCGGACGGGTGGGATGAGATGAGGGCGCTGGCGAGCGGGAAGGTGGGCCCAAGCATTTTGGCGTAAGGGGACTTCAAAGGTTGCCAGGGGCTCGGAGGGCCCTGCCTGTTCTCCTGCCCTGAATGACCGACAGCGCCCCTCGCGGCCCGTTTAGCAGCGGGGCGGCAGGGAGAGTCTGGCGTTGGGGCTCAGGGGTCCCCAATCCCCGGTGTTGCAGCGCCAGGCCCTTTGGGATGGGCCCCTAGGGGGCCTACCTAGGGTTAGGGTTAGCCACAAGGAGGCTAGGATGCCTGATTCGCCGGCTGTGTGGGAGCGGAGGGGCAGGCCGAGGTAAGGGTGATGGGAGCGGGAGCATGGGCCCTAGTGCTTTGGTGCAGGGGGCCTTCGAAGGTCGCCGTTCGCTGGGAGGGTCTTGCGCGTTCTCCCGCCCTGAATGACCGGCGGTGCCCCTAGTGGCCCGGGTGGCGGCGGGGGGCATGGTGAGTCCAGCGCTGGGGCTCAGGAGTCCCCTTTCCCCGTCGTTGCAGCGCCAGGCCCCTTGGGAGGGGCCACGAGGGGGCCAACCTAGCTTTAGGGTTAGCCCCCAGAAGGCCCCCAGGCCCGATCCGTCAGCTGTGCGGCGAGCGGAGGGGAGGGCCGAGGTAAGGGCGCTGGCCAGCGGGAGCATGGGCCCAAGCATTTTGGTGCGGGGGGCCTTCGAAGTCTCCGGTCGCTGGGAGGGCCCTGCCCGTTCTCCCTTCCTGAATGAACGGCGGTGCCCCTAGCGGCCCAGGTGGCGGTAGGGCGGGACGATGAGTCTGGCGCTGAGGCTCCGGAGTCCCCAATCCCCAGTGTTGCGGCAATAGGAACCTGGGATGGGCCCCTTGGGGGCCCACCAAAAGTTAGGGTAACACCCAGGAAGCCTGCAGTCCCGATCCACTGGCTCTACAGTGAGCGGAGGGGCGGACCGAGATGAGGGCGCAGGTGAGCGGGAGCATGGGCCCAAGCGTTTTGGCGCGGGGGGCCTTCGATGGTCACCAGGGGCTTGGAGGGATCTGCCCATTCTCCCTCCCTGAATGACCGACGGTGCTCCTGGCGGCCCGGGTGGCGGTGGGGCGATAAGGTGAGTCCGGCGCTGGGGCTCGGGGGTCCCCAATCCCAGGCATTGCAGTGCCAGGCCCCTTCGGAGGGGCCCCTCAGGGGACAACCTAGGGTTCTGGGTAGCCCCCAGGAGGAGGGCAGGCCTCATCCGCAGGCTCTGCGGCGAGTGGAGGGGCGGGCCGAGGTGAGGGTGCTGAGGAGCGGGAGCATGGGATCAAGCATTTTGGATGGGGGGGCCTTCGAAGGTCCCGCGGGCTCGGAGGCCCCTGCCCATTCTCCCGCCCTGAATGACCAGTGGCACCCCTAGCATCCCGGGTGGCGGCGGGGCGGCAGGGTGAGTACGGCGCTGGGGATCGGGGCTCCCTAATACCCGGTGTTGCGGCCTCAGGCCCGTTGGGACGGGCCCCTTGGGGGCCGACTTAGGGTTAGGGTTAGCCCCCAGTAGGCTGGCAGGCTCGTGCCGCCCATGTGCGGTGAATGGAGGTGTGGGTCGAGGTGAGGTAGCTGGCAAGCAGGGGCGTGGGCCAGAATATTTTGGCTTTGGCTCGGGGTGCATTTGAAGGTCGCAGGTGGCTTGGAGCGTCCTGCCAGTTCTGTCGCCCTGAAGGACTGGTGACGCCCCTAGCGCCCCATGTGGCGGCCGGGCGGCAGGGTGCTTCCAGTGCTGGGACTTGGGGGTCCCCAATCCCTGGCATGCGGCGCCAGGCCACTTGGGAGAGTCCCCTTAGGGGCGACCTAGGGATAGTTTTAGCCCCCAGGAAGGCAGCAGGCCCGATCCACCAGCTCTGCAGCGAGCTTAGGGGTGGGCCGAGGTTAGGGCGCTGGGGAGCAGGAGCGTGGGAGCCAGAGTTTTTGCGCGGGGAGCCTTTGAAGGTAGCAGGGGAATCAGAGGGCCCTGCCTGTTCTCCCTTCTTGAATGACTGGCAACACCCCTAGCACCCTGGGTGCTTGTGGGGTGGCAGAGTGAGTCCAGCACTGGGGCACGGGGGTTCAAAATTCCCCGGCATTGCGCTGCCAGGATCCTTGGGAGGGGCCCCTCGGGGGCCGACCTAGGTTAAGTTTTAGGCCCCAGGAGTCCAGCAGGCCCCTTCTGCCAGCTCTGCGGCAGGCGGAGGGGCAGGCCGAGGTGAGGGCGCTGGCGAGAGGGAGTGTGGGCCCAAGCATTTTGGCGCGGGGGGCCTTCGAAGGTCACCGGGGGCTTGGAGGGCCCTGCCCATTCTCTCGCCCTGAAAGACTGGCGGCGCCCCTAGCAGCCTGGGTTGCTGCGGGGCGGCAGGGTGACTCCGGCGCTGGGCTCGGGGGTCCCCAATCCCCGGCGTTGTGGCACCAGGCCCCTTGGAGGGGCCCCTCGGGGGCCGACTAGGGTTAGGGTTCGTTCCCAGGAGGCCGGCAAGCCCAACGCTAAGTGGTTCTGGCAATGTAACAAAAATGCCATACACTTATCTGTAAGAAATAACAGTGTACAGGAACCCTCATAGCCCTAACATCATCCTTTGTGAATATGGAAGCCAGCCCCAAAGTGGTCGTGGAAGTCTGACGAAAAGGCTAAGCACTTTTCTCTGAGTCACCACACTATACAGGGAAAGACCAATGTACATCATCTTTCACGAGTAGGAAGCATTAATGAAAAGGTTCTGGAATTTCGAGGACTCTGACCCATCCTTATTGGTAATAAACCACCGTGTACAGGAAAACACCTTCAACTCTCATCACCTCCTCAATCCTGATTCCGATTCAACTTTGGGTGTGTAGGACTAGGGAAATGTCCACATCTTATTGCTAAGAAAGAACGATGTCAGGGTAATGCCCTTCAAGTCACCTCAGCCTTCCTGAAGACGGCAGCAGGAATCAAGGTGGTTATGTTACCATGAGGTAAGGAAGATGAGCATATAAGTGAGAAACAACAGTGGGCAGGACCTCTCTTCCAAGGAACAGTATCTTTGCTTAATGTTGAATCCCTATGGTAAGTGGTTGTGGGCATTTGTGAGGTCAAAATCTTAAGTGTTTTGTAAAACTTCTTGGCCATTCACAGATAAGACTAAGGTAGTTGGGGACTCCTAGGCAGTGATTTGTCCACTGTCAAAAATACGAAAAGATAAAAGAGACAGATGAGGTCTCCTCAGGCATTGTCCTTTATCCTCATCCTCTGTGAGGATGGCCATCTCTGGACAGCTCAGTGGCAGGGTCTCATTCACAGTGGGGGCATCTGTTCCTCACAGACATCAGGCAGGGAAATGGATTTGGTTCTCTGTGCCAGCCCAGCCACAGCTGAGTGTCACAGCACCCTCTCGTGGGCTCATAAGAGTTTCACTGTCACCAGGCAGGTCATTGTATTTGATAAACCACTGTGAGAGTTTGCAATTGCCTTCATCTGCAACCTCCTAGAGGCAAATGCAGGTGTCTGGTACCATGTGAAGTCATGTGAAGGCATTGTGAGAAAGTGTCCTTTTGCTTAAGAAAAACATGGCTGGGGCTCCTGGCTGTCTCACCAGTTAAACATGTGCCTTTGGCTCAGGTTATGATCCCAGGGTTCTGGGATCGAGCCCGGGCTCCCTGCTCAGCAGGAAAGGAGGTTGGGAAATAGCTTAGAACCCACAGAGAATGTGAATAAAGGGGAGTGAAATGGAACTTGGTCTGTGTTTGGCTTTAGGGATTGGAAGTTAGTTTTTCTCAATTGTGATTGTTCTTGAAACAGAACAGCTGTATTTTTTTTTACCTTTAATTTTTTTCTAATAATTTTTTATTATGATATGTTAGTCACTATACAGTATTTCCTTAGTTTTTGATGTAGTGTTCCGTGATTCATTATTTGCATATAATACCCAGTTCTCCATGCAATATGTACCTTCCTTAATACCCATCACTGGCCCATCCCAAGCCCCCACCCCTCTCCCCTCTGAAGCCCTCAGTTTGTTTCCCAGAGTCCATAGTCTCTCGTGGTTCATTCCCCCTTCTGTTTAGGGTCCATTGTCTAAAGGGACAAACAGTGGAAGTTCACCAAATATAAGATCGAAATTGAATTGTTCATTATAGATGCCACCACGTAGTTCCCAGACATTTCATTCTACTGTAGTAATTCATTATACCTGTGCAGGTGCACGTGGAAGACAATTGATGCATGCAGAGTGGTAATAAAACACGCCCCTCAGTAGTAGAATAATAGGGGATGCATATGTGTAAAATTATTCGACTACAGCTTCCATGCTTTCCCTTTGGTTCCTTATTATCTATGAAATTGGACAATTCTTGTTCTCTAGGCTTAAACCTCATTGTCAGTATTTAGAGTTTTTCAATGCTGATCTTCTCCTGTATAAGTTACCAAAAACCTAAAATATGTATGAACTTTAAAAAACGCTATATTGAAAATGACAGCAGGGAAGTTCCATTTTGTGAATATTGTGTCAATGGATCTCTATTTTGCCATCAGTGTTCATTAGAAATGATGACATTTCATGTGAGTATAAATATCAATGTGAAAAAGAAAAGGTAGGAAGAACCTTGAATGTTTAAGTAATTGGTGAAATGACAGGTGTGTGTGTGTGTGTGTGTGTGTGTGTGTGTGTGTAATTTATTTTCAGTGAATGGTTCAGCTACTTGTAGGGCCTCCGAGAGAGCCCAGGTGAACCTTTCAATGAGTTGGTATCTGTTTTCAGAACATGGGAATCTCTTAGTCCAATAGTCAATCAGGCAAGCTTTGAGGTCTTGAAGAGTTTCAGTCCTCAGCGATGGTGTTGCAGACCCTTGTGAGCAAACCCTAGGATATGCTCAGAGCCCTCATTAGCTGGTACCAACGTGTGACGATTTCAGACAACATTTCCCAAAGAAGTACCTCTTGAGTCTCTGTCCTTCTCAGTTCCTTACACTTCCTTACACTAGTTATGTGATCAGTGTGTTTCAGGATAATCCCCACATGTGATTTTTGCTATTTCCTACTAGTCCTATCTGTTTCTCATCTTCTTTTATGATAGGGGTTGGGAAGCAACCTGTGTGGTGGAGGAAGGGGTGTGGTAGTTGTCTGCCTTCAGAGGACCGAATGATGCCTAGAAATTGTACTGTAGGTTGAGGTCAATTGTCCATCCATCCTCTGAGTGTCAGGAATTCCATCACTTTACTTTGATGCTAGTCTGTTCTTCAAGCTGTCCTCAGAAATAAGGACGTCATCCATCTAGGGAATACTGGTTTCTGTGTATGTTTTCATTTTAGGAAAGGCCTTGCTGTTCCTGAAAATAATACTGTAGAGCACCCTTTCCTATTCATATTGGCCATCAGTCGATCTTTTGTGAAGTATTTGTTTATAAATAGACTTTTTATGGTTGATGAGCAGGAATTCTTTATTGACAAGTCTTTGTCAGTGTGTGTATTGCAAATCTGTACTTCCCAGCCTGCGGTTCACCTTTTCATTTTCTTGTGGTCATAAGATAAGGAGAAATGTCACATTTTTATGAAGTCCCACTGAATTCTTTTAAATGGTTAGTGCACCCTATGTCCTACCCCAAGATTGACAGGTTCTACATTTTCTTTCAGAAACTGTCCAATGGGAAGCACAATCCATCTCAAATTTATAAATTGCATTTTTAATTCTAATAGGGTATATAGACTGTTTTGGATTTTCTATGTATACAATCGTATTATCTGTGAATAGTCACAATTATCCCCTCAATTCTTATACTTTTTGTTTCTCTTGCCTTCTAACACTGGTAGACTCTCCGATGCCATGATGAATAGAGCAGCATTGTTTGAAGATTTTAATATACCTTTCTCAATATCTGACAGAAAAAGCAGACAAAACATTGGTAACAAATGTGACCTAATTGACATATAGGGAACATTCCATAATAAGTGCAGAATACATTATTTTCAAGTGGTCATAGACTCTTTACCCAAATAGATGATAGGTGGGGCCATGAATCAAGTCTACAAATGTTAAACCCTGAAATTAACTAGGTTCTATTCCTAGACCACAGGGGAATTGAGCCACAGTCTTAGCGAAAAGAAAACCAGGAAGTCTTTCAATGTTTAAAAATTAAATGGAACTTTGCTACATATCCTAAAGGTCAGAGAGGGAATCTCAATGGAAATTCTGAACCTTTTCTACAGGAGGGCTCACACACAATGGCACTTTCTTTGTGAAGAGCATAATAATAACCTAGACAGGAGTTGAGCCTTAAGTCAGAGTTCTGCCTGCCCCAGCCACACCTGGCAGCCTTGGCCTGTGGTCCCCCTCAGCTGTCCTTTCTGGTGGCCCTGAGCTAAGGGGGTCAACATGGCCATATGGAAATGGGAAGCTCCCCACTCATAGTGATGGCAGTGCCCCCTCCCCAGCTGTCCTTTCTGGTGGCTCTGAGCTAATGGGGTCAACATGGCCGTATGGAAATTAGAAGCTCCCCACTCTTAGTGATGACGTTGCTATTGTATCGTCCTCACCAGTCCAACAACATGATTTCTGAGTGAACTATGACACAAGAGCGACTTCTTGGCCTTCCTTCAGGTTTGAAAATCATCTGGTGAGTCATCTATTAGAAATATGGATTCAACATGTGTTCTTTCTTCTGGAAAAGAAATAGACCCAATAGCAATTATGGCTTCCTGAGCACCTGTTCTTGGGAGACATCATACTGGCTCTTTGTATCATTCTGCCTCTTAAACTTCTCAACTAGGGTGTAGATATTTTTAGGCACATTTTCAGGTGGTTAGACAGGGACTCGGATGATATGAGTCACAGAGGATTTTAGTGTCAGAAACCTAAGTGGGATCCCCAAATTGACTCCAAATCCCTTGTTGTTCCATACAGGGTACTATTTCCCTCTTATCTCTGGTCTTCTCGATCTGGAAACCTATCAAGTATCAGGATTTTCTTGTCATGTGGACAACTGGAACGAATTCAGCGGGCCTTTTCACCTCTGCCCATGGTGATCATTAGGATCATTATCTCAGTGGAGGACCTCTGGGTAAGATACTCAAAGATCCTTAGGAATAGAGACAGTATAATATTTTTCTGGTATTAAAGTTACTGAAACCAACTATCTTTCTTAGTCCGTTCAGGCTCTGGTATGTTCAGAGGGTGCTGTAAAACAGGTCTGAAATAGTATTTAAAAACACTCAGCTCAGCCTCTTCTACAACGTGAGCCAATGCTTATAAACATGGCTAAAATATTCCCTTACCTACGATGACTTCCCAGCCATCCTAGTGTTTATATGGTATGACTGTGACTTACATTAGTCAACATTTGCAGAGAAAGAACTTAGTGCATCCAGGGGACACTTCATGTTGAAATTAGTTTGTGACAATGAGCTACTGTGTTTTCTTCTGCAGTCCAAGGGAATGGTGCCAGACATCTCTAAGGTGTCTAGCAGTTCTACAATTCCGATTTTAAGTGGTCTATGTGCTTCAGAGATTTGGGCAGGAAAAGGGCAGGAGTCCAGAGACTGTGAACACTTCTGTTACCTGTGCTGACCATGGAGCAGGTAGCCTTCTGTGGGCATCACTTTGATTTCTTGGTACTCTTGTGAAAGGTGCTTTTGTCTCAAATTCCTCCTTTTTAGGAGTAATTATAATGATGAAAGTAATTTTTATCTTATATCATCTGTGGGCCCTGATCCTGGGATCCCAGGGAAGCTGTCCTTTAACATTTTACCTGGCTCAAAATGACTAGGCAACACCTCAAAGCATGGGCCTTGTTTCTGCCCCAAGCACGTTGTACATCTGCTTTGAGAAGAAAACAATAACCAAAAATGCCAACATAAAGATAAGAAAAAATAAAGAACCTCTCTGGCTCCCATAAGATTAAAGTCATACTGACATGTACATAGTGAAAACATAAGAAAGAGTCTGTCACTTTCTGGAATCTAAGAAGATCCTCATTGTGGTGTGTAACTCTGTATGTAAAACAAAACAGAAAAAAATATATAAGCCTGCCCCAAAAGTTCCTTCCCCGGAGCACTCCCTTCTTGGTGAAGATTGTGTCTGCCAGGCAGCTGTCCTGACTTGGGTTTGAATAAAGGTCTCTTCCTTTCTCTCTAAAATGTTTTTAAAAGTTCATTCACGCAATGTCGACAATAACAGTGTTTTCTATTTAAGTGAGAAATAAATGTTCCACTCTAGTTGCATTGGGAATAGATGAATTGAGGGTTTCTTTAGAAGAGTAAGTCTGCTTTCCAGAAAAGGCAAGGTCATTGGTCTATTGAGAATGAAGATAATTACTGCTAAACAACATATATGTGTTACCCCTTCGCCCAGAAACCGAAGCAGGTGTGCAGGCTTTAGGTCAGAGGTGCCTTCTTCTCCCCACCTGACAGCAATTCTCTGCTCTGGCTCCAAGAAACCCGAGGTTTTGAACATCACCATCTGAGTCAGTGAGGCAGCTTGTCACAGGACGCCAGTGTTCAGAGAAAGCGCAGGTATGTTTGGCAAAATGTCCTAACTATGTCAGGGCTGGAGGTAAAACCTCTCATTATCCCAAAACCTCCTGGGCTTTTCTCTTTTCTCTAGTTGAGCCACAAAGTAAAATTGAAGTAGCTGTCAGCATTCTGGGTTTGGTGCAAGAATTACTTAGTTTCCCTGCAGGTAGAACTTTGCAGGGGATCACAATTTCTCTGTCCATTTATTGCTTACAAATGTATTTTGACCATCTGTTTCCTAGGAACCCTCTTTTATTAGAAAGGGAAGGTGAGATTCACTCTGTGCCTGTTTGTAACACCTAATTTGTTCCTTCATCTAACAGTGTTTATTCAATTGGGCCTAAGATATGGTTGAGTGGCCAGCATCTAGAGTTATGTGGCTTTATTCATCTGATACAGACTTGGGTGATGTCCTTTGACAAAGGTGATGTTTCATCATTGATTAGTTTATCCATCAGAAGAGTTAAAATTAGGGTGGAGGGAAAATTCAAAATTATCCAAAGCGGCCTGTTCCTGTTTAAAAGTTGAGCTTGTCTTTCTAGTTTTACTAAATGTATTATCTCGATATTTTGAGGTGCCATATTCTCTCTGTAGTTTCTTTGGTGGTGGAGTCAGAAGGAGAGTCTGGGAATTCTTTTGGATAGTGGCATGCTGGTGGCTTCAAGGGGCTTGGCGTCAGGAGCCTTGGGGTGAACTCTGCAACTGCTTGTCTGACCCTAGGTGCATCTCCTAGAGGTTTTGTTTCCTCTTATGAAATTGCTGGCAGATAATGTTCTGCTTAAAGGGGAAGCCTCCCATCCTGTTGGTGGGAATGCAAAGTGGTGCAGCCAGTCTGGGAAACAGTGTGGGGGTTCCTCAAAAAGTTAAACATTGAACAACCCCATGATCCAGCAATTGCTCTCCTAGGTATTTACCCAAAGGATACAAAAATGTGGATTCGAAATGGGTACATGCACCATGATGTTTATAGCAGAAATGTCCACAGTAGCCAAATTATAGAGAGAATCCCAACGTCCATGCACTGATGAATGGGTAAAACAGATGTGGGATACATATATATACACTGGAATATGACCCAGATTCAAAAAGAATGAAAACTTACCATTTGCAAGGATGTGGATGGACCTAGAGTGTATTAAGCTAAGCAAAATCATTGAGGAAAGACAAATATCCCATGCTCTCATGCCTGTGGAACTTCAGAAAGAAAACAGATGAACAGAGTTGAGGAGTGATGAGAGAGGCAAACAAGGAAATAGACTCAACCTTGGAGAACAAACTGAGTGTTGCTGCAGGACAGGGGCATGGGGGGAAGAGTTAAATGGGTGAGGGGTATTAAGGAGGGCACTTGTGATGAGCACCGAGTTCTGTATGCAGGTGAGGAATCACTAAATCCTACCCCTGAAGCGAATATTCCATGCCATGTGAACTAACTGGAATTTAAGTAAGAGGAGAAAGGTAAAAGTGTTCTGCTTCATGAAGAGTGAGGTAAAATTGTAGTGATTTGGACTGTACTATTCTATAAATGAGAGTTGTAAATCACCCTGTTGTAGGATACACTAGTTTCTTATCACATAAGGAGTCCTCAGAAAGCTGCAATGAAAGATTCAGGTCTCAGAGCATGTTCATGTTCCACTGATATGTTACAATTTGCACAGGTAGGAAAGAAGGTGGAGAGAAAGGCAACAGAAGGGGAAAGTAGGTGTGAACCTTTCATTAGTTAGCGTTATAGCTTTCTCATGAAAGCCTTGCGCCAGTGTGATTTTGGAAGCAGAGAGGTAATCCGGGAGCTTTGCAGATGGGGGAGTTCCAGGACTGGGTAAAGCTGACAGGGGTTCCAGAGGAGAGCTGAATGCATTCTGCAGCAGGGTGTGGGCAGGGTGGGCTCCAGGGGTGGCTGTGGGTCTCCTGGGTGAGAGTTGTGACAGGTGAGGGCTGTGTGCAAGTTCCTGGCTGAGGACAAGTGAGGCACAGGTGGAGAGCTGGCAGAAAACCTTCTTCTGGGCCACCAGCCTCACCCAACACACAGCCTCATCTTCTGTCCCTGTCACTCCAATTCAGACTTCTCCGAAGGTGAGTGAGAACACATCAGGAGCATTCTGAACAGAAGGGAAAGCATGTGCATAGCTCTGGGGCAGGAAAATTCCAGCTATGTCCTGGAGTAGCAAGATGGCCCTGTGGACACAGGAGACAGCTTAGGACATGACCTCAGAGAGGTGACAGAAAGCCATTCCAGGGCTATAACCCCATGAGACCCTGTTTCACTGGGCCATCCTGGCTACAGTGTTGAGAACAGATGACAGAGGGTTGAAGATGGCAAGGCAGGTCAATGACAAAGCTTTTCCAGGAACTCAGGCACTGTGGTCCAGACAGGTGGCCTTGGATGGAGTGGTTAGACCTATTCTGGGTCCATTTTGAAGATGGAGCTCACAGGATTTGCTGATGGGTTAGCTATTAGGAGCAGGAGAACAGAGGAACTGGGGTAACTCCCAGCTGTTGTGGGTTGTCCTGATCGAGGGGAAGGAGAGGGTTTCTCGGGTGGTAGGAGGTAGTCCGTGTTCCACATGCTGAGGAAGGTGCCTTTCCCAGTGGATCTGCTGAGGTTTGTGTCTGGGAGAACCTTTCACATCTCCTCCCTCAGCAATGCTCAAGTACAAGTATCCCCCACTTTTTAAACGTTCACAGTAAGACACTGGGCTTTCTTGAAAGAACTACGTTATTACCCAGCTTCAGTAGTGGAAGAGACCTGAAGAGGATTTCCCTCTTATGAAAAAAGGTGAACAGTGAGAATCGCGTTCAGCATCTGTTTTTGGGAGAAGCACGACAGAGGCGTCGTGCACCCCAACCTGCTCCTTCCGCTGGGAACTGCTCTCCGCATCCAGCCACCAGCACTTTGAATGGTGTCTGTGAGCCTCTGCTGTGCTTTGTCTTCATTTATGCTGGGCCTCCATTAGAAACTTGTGTCCTGAGGCCTAAGAAAAGCCAAAGAGAAGGAATTTTGGAGTCTGAGGACACTATCTAATTGTGCCGTGTAAATTAATGGCCATTCCTTCTTGAACACCATTTCTGCTGTGCAAGGTTTCTCAGAAGCCCTGTACTTTCAAAGAGCAGGGAAACCTATACCCCATGCTGCGGGGTTAGTTTTAGTCTCCATACTGGATGGAACATTTCATGACTGTCGGATTTTCTCACTCAAACATTGAGACTTTGACCACCTTCACCCATTTCTAACACCCCATCCCCGAATCTGGCACCTACCAATCTGCTATCAGTATCTATGCATTCAGTAATTGTTTATTCCACGTGGAATGTACATGAGAGCATCTGGGATTGGTCTTTCTGTGTCTGAGTTACTTGGAATAAGGTCCCCAAGGTCTGTGTTTCCATGTCTGGTTCTTGTGAATAATGCTGCAGTGAACGTGGAAGTGCATCTGTCTTTTTTAGGCAGTATTTTTGTGTTCTCCAAATCAATACTCAGTAGAGCCATTAATGGGTCATGTGGTAGTCGCATTTATTTTTTCAGGAACCTCCATACCGTTTGTCACAGTGGCTGCACCAATTTCCATTCCCACCAACACTGCACAGTGTCTCCTCGTCTGCACACCCTTGACCCCACCTGGTGTCTGTCTCTGGGACAATTGCTGTTCCAACTGTTGTGAGTGGATAGCCGATTGTGGGTTTGACTGATGTTTCCCTGATGATGATGAGTGATGTCTAACAACTTTCTCTGTCTGTTGGCACCTGTGTGCCATCTTTAGAAAGTATCTATTCACATATTCCCCACATTTTTTATACAATTTTTTTTGTTTTGATTTGTATGAGTGTTGTGTGTATTTTGGATATTAGCCTCTTCTCACACATATGATTCGCAGATATTTTTTTTCTTATTGGGTCAGTGGCCTTTTAAGTTTTTGCTGGTTTCTTTTGCCGTGTGGAAGATTTCAGTTTGATGTTGTTCCACTTGTTTATTTTTGCTTTTGTTGCCTTTGCATTTGGTGTCCGATCTGAAGACACTTTGCCAAAACTAATGTCGAGAGACTTAGTACCTGTGTCTTCTTGGAGGTTTATGGATTCAGGTCTTATGTTCAAATCATTCATCCATTAAAAATTTTGTGTGTGGTGTAAGAAAGTGGACCAGTTATATTCTTCTGCATTTAGTGTCCAGTTTGCCTGTTACCGCTCACTGAAGAGACAGTCCTTCCCTCATGGCATATCTTCTGCTGCTGTGTCCTAAGTTAGGATCATCTACGTGTGGGTAAGTTTCTGAGCTTTCTGTTCTGTTCCACTGACCTGGTGTCTGTGTTTATGCCAGTACCATCCTGTTTTGATGACAACAGCTTTGTAATCTAGCTTGAAATCCAGGAGTGTGTTGACTGCACCTTTCTTTCTCCAGGTTGCTTTGGGTATTTGGGGTCTTTTGTGATTCCATACAAGTTTGTGGACTGTTTTCTATTTGCTCGAATAATGCCACTGGAATTCAGATAGGGATTTCATCATATCTGTCGATTGCTTTGGGTACGATGGACATGTTCACATAATTAACTCTTCCAGTTAAGGAGCATGGCGTAAGCTTCCATTTGTTTGTGTTGCCTTCCAAATCTTTGACCCATACATCCTGCCCCCCTCGACACACATGTTTTTCATTTCTTTTCTGCCATGTGTTGAGTGTACTATGTCTTTCTCATTTTTGGTTACTTTTATTCCTAGATTTTTTTTTGATGCAATTATAAATGGCATTGCTTTTTGAATTTCTCTTTGCAAAAGTGCGTCATCAGTATGCAGAAATGCAAGAAGTTGGGTCACCTGGGTGGCCCCATAGGTGAAGCTTCTGCCTTCATCTCAGGTCATGAACTCAGAGTTCTGACATTGAGCCCTGTGTTGGGCTCCCCATTTCGCGAGGGTCTGCTTCTCCCTCTTTCGGACACTCCCCCTGCCCTTGCTTTTTCTCTTCCTCTCAAATAAATAAATAAAATATGAAAAAAAAAAAGAGAACAGGTCTCTGTATATTGACTTTATATCCTGCAGCTTTCTAGAATTTGTTTATTCTAACAGTTTTTTTTTTGTGTGTGTGTGTGTGTGGAATCTTTCGGGATTTCATGTCATTTGCAAATAGTGACAGTTTTCCTGTATGAATTTCATATCCTTCTATTTTTTTTAAATGATGTTAATCACCCTACAGTACTTCATTTGTTTTTGATGAAGTGTTCCATGATTCATTGTTTGCATATAACACCTAGTGCTCATTATGACACGTGCCCTCCTTCTTTTTAAAAAGAATTTATTTATTTATTCGACAGATAGAGACAGCCAGCGAGAGAGGGAACTCAAGCAGGGGGAGTGGGAGAGGAAGAAGCAGGCTCACAGCGGAGGAGCCTGTTGTGGAGTTCGATCCCCTAATGCCGGGATCACGCCCTGAGCCGAAGGCAGATGCTTAACCGCTGTGCCACCCAGGTGCCCCAACACGTGCCCTCCTTAATACCCATCACCAGCATAACCCATTCCCCTACCCTCCCTTTCTGCAACCTTCAGTTTGTTTCCCAGTGTCAGTAGTCTCTCATGTTTCATTTCCCCTCTCATTACCTCACTTCACTTTTCCCTTCCTTCTTCTAATGTCCTCCATGCTATTCCTTCCATTCCACATAGGAGTGAAACCATATGATAATTGTCTTTCTCTGCTTGCTTTAATTTCACTTAGCATAATCCCCTCCTGGTCCATGCACGTTTGTGCAAGTGGTGGGTATTCATCCTTCTGACGACTGAGTAATATTCCATTGTATAGATGAACCACATCTTCTTTGTCCATTCATCTGCTGAAGGACATCTTGGCTCCTTCCACAGTTTGGCTATATGGACATTGCAGCTATGAACATTGGGATACAGGTGCCGCTTCTTTTCATTACTCTGTGTCTATGGGGTAAATACCCAGTAGTGCAATTGGTGGGTCGTAGGATATCTCTGTGGTTAACGTCGTGAGGAACATCCATATTGTTTTCAAAAGTGGCTGTACCAGCTTGAATTCTCACGAGTAGTGTAAGAGGGCTCCCCTTTCTCCACATCCTCTCTGACATTTTTTTATTTCTGTCTTGTTAATTTTTTTTTCAAGATTTTATTTATTTATTCCACAGAGATAGAGACAGCCAGCGAGAGAGGGAACACAAGCAGGGGGAGTGGGAGAGGAAGAAGCAGCATCATAACGGAGGAGCCTGATGTGGGGCTCGATCCCAAAATGCCAGGATCATGCCATGAGCCGAAGTCAGACGCTTAACCTCTGTGCCACCCAGGTGCCCCCTGCCTGGTTAATTTTAACCATTCTAACTGGTGTAAGGTGGTATCTCATTGTCGTTTTGATTTGTATTTGCCTGATGGCAAGTGATGTGGAGCATTTTTTCATGTGTCTGTTGGCCATTTGTATGTCTTCTCTGGAGAAGTATCTCTTTGTGCCTTCTGCCCATTTTTTGGGTGTCGAGTTTGAGGAGTTCTTTATAGATCTTGGAAACCAGCCCTTTATCTGTAATATCATTTGCAGATATCTTCTTCGATTCCATAGGTTGCCTTTTTGTTTTTTGATCATTTGCTTTGCCAAGCAGAAGCTTTTTATCCTGATGAAGTGCCAATAGTTCATTTTTGCTTTTATTTCCTTTGCCTTTAGAGACGTGGCTTGCAAGAAGTTGTTGTGTCCAAGGTTGAAGAGTTCTTTTGATTTTGATATGAGACAGGAATCCATTATCTTATTTTCCTGATTGTATTCGAGTCCTCTGTCTTTCTTGGTGAGTCTAGCTAAGTTTGTCAGTTTTGTTTATCTTTCCAAAAAAGGCCGCTCTCATTTTCATTGTTTTTTTTTTGTCTTTTTAGTATCCATTGGATTTATTTATGCATTCCTTTTTGTTATTTCCTTATTTCTACTAATTTGGGGCTTCGTTTGTTTTTTTTTTCTACTTCTTTACCACATAAATCAGGTTGTTTATTGGAGACCATTCTCATGGAATGATGAAGACTTGAATTGCTATGAATGTCCCCCATTAAGCTACTTCTGCTGCTTAAAACTCATTGTCAGTATTCAGAGTTTTTCAATGCTGATCTTCTCCTGTATAAGTTACCAAAAACCTAAAATATGTATGAACTTTAAAAAACGCTATATTGAAAATGACAGCAGGGAAGTTCCATTTTGTGAATATTGTGTCAATGGATCTCTATTTTGACATCAGTGTTCATTAGAAATGATGACATTTCATGTGAGTATAAATATCAATGTGAAAAAGAAAAGGTAGGAAGAACCTTGAATGTTTAAGTAATTGGTGAAATGACAGGTGTGTGTGTGTGTGAGTGTGTGTTTGTGTGTGTGTGTGTGTGTTTAATTGATTTTCAGTGAATGGTTCAGCTTCTTGTAGGGCCTCCGAGAGAGCCCAGGTGAACCTTTCAATGAGTTGGTATCTGTTTTCAGAACATGGGAATCTCTTAGTCCAATAGTCAATCCGGCAAGCTTTGAGGTCTTGAAGAGTTTCAGTCCTCAGCGATGGTGTTGCAGACCCTTGTGAGCAAACCCTAGGATATGCTCAGAGCCCTCATTAGCTGGTACCAACGTGTGACAATTTCAGACAACATTTCCCAAAGAAGTACCTCTTGAGTCTCTGTCCTTGTCAGTTCCCTACACTTCCTTACACTAGTTATGTGATCAGTGTGTTTCAGGATAATCCCCACATGTGATTTTTGCTATTTCCTACTAGTCCTATCTGTTTCTCATCTTCTTCTTTTATGGTAGGGGTTGGGAAGCAACCTGTGTGGTGTAGGAAGGGGTGTGGTTGTTGTCTGCCTTCAGAGGACCGAATGATGCCTAGAAATTGTACTGTAGTTTGAGGTCAATTGTACATCCTCTGAGTGTCAGGAATTCCATCACTCTACTTTGATGCTAGTCTGTTCTTCAAGCTGTCCTCAGAAATAAGGATGTCATCCATCTAGGGAATACTGGTTTGTGTGTATGTTTTCATTTTAGGAAAAGCCTTGCTGTTCCTGAAAATAATACTGTAGAGCACCCTTTCCTGTTCTTATTGGCCATGAGTCAATCTTTTGTGAAGTATTCATTTATAAATAGACTTTCTATGGTTGATGAGCAGGAATTCTTTATTGACAAGTCTTTGTCAGTGTGTGTATTGCAAATCTTTACTTCCCAGCCTGCGGTTCACTTTTTCATTTTCTTATGGTCATAAGATAAGGAGAAATGTCACATTTTTATGAAGTCCCACTGAATTCTTTTAAATGGTTAGTGCACCCTATGTCCTACCCCAAGATTGACAGGTTCTACGTTTTCTTTCAGAAATTGTCCAATGGGAAGCACAATCCATCTCAAATTTATAAATTGCATTTTTAATTCTAATAGGGTATTTATAGACTGTTTAGGATTTTCTATGTACACAATCGTATTATCTGTGAATAGTCACAATTATCCCCTCAATTCTTATACTTTTTGTTTCTCTTGCCTTCTAACACTGGTAGATTCTCTGATGCAACGTTGAATAGAGCAGCATTGTTTGAAGATTTTAATATACCTTTCTCAATATCTGAAAGAAAAAGCAGACAAAACATTGGTAACAAATGTGACCTAATTGACATATAGGGAACATTCCATAATAAGTGCAGAATACATTATTTTCAAGTGGTCATAGACTCTTTACCCAAATAGATGATAGGTGGGGCCACGAATCAAGTCTACAAATGTTAAACCCTGAAATTAACTAGATTCTATTCTTAGACCACAGGGGAATTGAGCCACAGTCATAGCGAAAAGAAAACCAGGAAGTCCTTCAATGTTTAAAAATTAAATGGAACTTTGCTACATATCCTAAAGGTCAGAGAAGGAATCTCAATGGAAATACTGAACCTTTTCTACATGAGGGCTCACACACAATGGCACTTTCTTTGTGAAGAGCATTATAATAACCTAGACAGGAGTTGAGCCTTAAGTCAGAGTTCTGCCTGCCCCAGCCACACCTGGCAGCCTTGGCCTGTGGTCCCCCTCAGCTGTCCTATCTGGTGGCCCTGAGCTAAGGGGGTCAACATGGCCATATGGAAATGGGAAGCTCCCCACTCATAGTGATGGCAGTGCCCCCTCCCCAGCTGCCCTTTCTGGTTGCTCTGAGCTAAGGGGGTCAACATGGCCATATGGAAATTAGAAGCTCCCCACTCTTAGTGATGACGTCGCTATCGTATCATCCTCACCAGTCCAACAACATGATTTCTGAGTGAAATATGACACAAGAGCGACTTCTTGGCCTTCCTTCAGGTTTGAAAAACATCTGGTGAGTCATCGATTAGGAATATGGATTCAACATGTCTTCTTTCTTCTGGAAAAGAAATAGACCCAATAGCAATTATGGCTTCCTGAGCACCTGTTCCTGAGAGACATCATACTGGCTCTTTGTAGCATTCTGCCTCTTAAACTTCTCAACTAGGGTGTAGATATTTTTAGGCACATGTTCAGGTGGTTAGACAGGGACTCAGATGATATGAGTCACAGAGGATTTTAGTGTCAGAAACCTAAGTGGGATCCCCAAATTGACTCCAAATCCCTTGTTGTTCCATACAGGGTACTATTTCCCTCTTATCTCTGGTCTTCTCGATCTGGAAACCTATCAAGTATCAGGATTTTCTTGTCATGTGGACAACTGGAACAAATTCAGTGGGCCTTTTCACCTCTGCCAATGGTGATCATTAAGATCATTATCTCAGTGGAGGACCTCTGGGTAAGATACTCAAAGATCCTTAGGAATACAGACAGTGTAATATTTTCCTGGTATTAAAGTTACTGAAACCAACTATCTTTTTTAGTCGATTCAGGCTCTGGTATGTTCAGAGGGTGCTGTAAAACAGGTCTGAAATAGTATTTAAAAACACTCAGCTCAGCCTCTTCTACAACGTGAGCCAATGCTTATAAACATGGCTAAAATATTCCCTTACCTACGATGACTTCCCAGCCATCGTAGTGCTTATATGTTATGACTGTGACTTACATTAGTCAACATTTGCAGAGAAAGAACTTAGTGCATCCAGGGAGCACTTCATGTTGAAATTAGTTTGTGACAATGAGCTACTGTGTTTTATTCTGCAGTCCAAGGGAATGGTGCCAGACATCTCTAAGGTGTCTAGCAGTTCTACAATTCTGATTTTAAGTGGTCTGTGTGCTTCAGAGATTTGGGCAGGAGAAGGGCAGGAGTTCAGAGACTGTGAACACTTCTGTCACCTGTGCTGACCATGGAGCAGGCCGCCTTCTGTGGACATCATTTTGATTTCTTGGTACTCTTGGGAAAGTGCTTTTGTCTCACATTCCTCCATTTAGGAGTAATTATAATGATAAAAGTAATTTTTATTTTATATCATCTTTGGGCCCTGATCCTGGGCTCCCAGGGAAGCTATCCTTTAACATTGTACCTGGCTCAAAATGACTGGGCAAAACCTCAGTGCATGGGCCCTATTTCTGCCCCAAGCACATGTTGTACATCTGCTTCGAGAAGAAAACAATAACCAAAAATGCCAACATAAAGATAAGAAAAAATAAAGACCCTCTTTGGCTCCCATAAGATTAAAGTCATACTGACATATACATACTGAAAATGAATGAAAACATTGCATTTCCTAAAGCCCAAGTCTTGGAGGGTCTGAGAGTCACTGACCTTGCCCAGAACCAGGGACACCCCAGCAGGGAGGGCTGGTGCAGAAAGGGAAGGGGCAGGTCTTTGAGGGTGGTCTGCAGCTACGGGGTCCCTGGAAGGGGCCAGGTGTGTGTGGGGGCCCCAGCCCACGAGCCCACCCATGCCTGTGCCTGGTGTTGAGTAGAGGAGGCTCCTCTTGGGCCCCCTGTACTTTCAGGGTTCCAGGGGCTTGAGGGCAGGTTGCCTAGCATTCAAGGAGTTCAGGCACCACCCTCCCAGACCATTCACCACTTGGGGGTGTAGCTCCATCACTGTGGGCGGTCCCAGATTTGCAGTGGGTTGCAGTCCTGGGGCAGAAGAAGGGGCACTGAGAGAGAGAGAGTTGCCCTGTGGAGATCCCTGCTGGTGAGTGAGCAGCTTGCACTGGGGTGATGGTCCGGGGGTAGGGTGCGCCCCAGGTGGGAGGCAGGGTTCTGGAAGGGCACGAGGAGAGGGTTCATTGTGGGGACTCAGATGAGTTTTCTTTTTCCCTTTAAAGTCTGTTCTGTCCCATGTCCTCAACTGGCCTTATTCTCCATAACCGTGAACTCCAGGGCGCCCGCTCCCCTGAGCTTTGGTGGGATTGGTTGCAGAATTTCAGGGTTTCCCCTGTTCCCCTGGAAGAGTGCGGGAAAGGACCTCACATAATCCCCACCTTCAGTTCTCTGACACAGCGCAGGTGATGCCTCTTGAGCAGTACCCCGAGTTCAGCAGGGTGTGCCCTGGTCCCCCAGGCACAGGTGTGGCAGTATCAAGCCCCAGAGCCATCCCCCAACTTCAGCATTATGCCCCCTGTGCCCCCGGGTTAGTGGTAATTGGCTATTAGAATCATGCAGGAAAATCCTCCAGGTGGGGGCCTGGAGGCGTGCGTAAACCAGACCCCACTCTAGTTGCATTGGGAATAGACGAATTGACGGTTTCTTTAGAAGAGTAAGTCTGCTTTAGAGAAAAGGTAAGGTCATTGGTCTGTTGAGAATGAAGATAATTACTGCTAAACAACAAGTATGTGTTGCCCCTTGCCCAGAAACCGAAGCAGGTGTGCAGGCTTTAGGTCAGAGGTGCCTTCTTCTCCCCAGCTGACAGCACTTCTCTGCTCTGGCTCCAAGACACCCGAGGTTTTGAACATTAGCATCGGAGTCAGCGAGGCAGCTTGTCACAGGACGCCAGTGTTCAGAGAAAGCACAGGTATGTTTGGCAAAATGTCCTATCTATGTCAGGGCTGGAGGTAAAACCTCTCATTATCCCAAAACCTCCTGGGCTTTTCTCTTTTCTCTAGTTGAGCCACAAAGTAAAATTGAAGTAGCTGTCAGCATTCTGGGTTTGGTGCAAGAATTACTTAGTTTCCCTGCAGGTAGAACTTTGCAGGGGATCACAATTTGTCTGTCCATTTATTGCTTACAGATGTATTTTGACCATCTGTTTCCTAGGAACCCTCTTTTATTAGAAAGGGAAGGTGAGATTCACTCTGTGCCTGTTTGTAACATCTAATTTGTTCCTTCATCTAACACTGTTTATTCAATTATGCCTTAGATATGGTTGAGTGGCCAGCATCTAGAGTTAGGTGGCTTTTTTTCATCTGATACAGACTTGGATGATGTCATTTGACAAAGGTGATGTTTCATCATTGATTAGTTTATTCATCAGAAGAGTTAAAATTAGGGTGGAGGGAAAATTCAAAATTATCCAAAGCGGCCTGTTCCTGTTTAAAAGTTGAGCTTGACTTTCTAGTTTTACTAAAAGTATTATCTCGATATTTTGAGGTGCCATATTCTCTCTGTAGTTTCTTTGGTGGTGGAGTCAGAAGGAGAGTCTGGGAATTCTTTTGGATAGTGGCATGCTGGTGGCTTCAAGGGGCTTGGCGTCAGGAGCCTTAGGGTGAAGTCTGCAACTGCTTGCCTGACCCTGGGTGCATCTCACAGAGGTTTTGTTTCCTCTTATGAAATTGCCGGCAGATAATGTCCTGATTAAAGGGGAACCCTCCCATCCTGTTGGTGGCAATGCAAAGTGGTGCAGCCAGTCTAGGAAACAGTGTGGGGATTCCTTAAAAAGTTAAACATTGAACAACCCCATGATCCAGCAATTGCTCTCCTAGGTATTTACCCAAAGGATTAAAAAATGCGGATTCAAAGGGGGTCCATGCACCATGATGTTTATAGCAGCAATGTCCACAGTAGCCAAACTATGGAGAGAATCCCAAAGTCCATGCACTGATGAATGGATAAAGCAGATGTGCGATACCTATATATAATGGAATATGACCCAGCTTCAAAAAGAATGAAATCTTACCATTTGCAAGGATGTGGATGGACCTAGAGTGTATTATGCTAAGCAAAATCAGTGAGGAAAGACAAATATCCTATCCTCTCACGCTTGTGGAATTTCAGAAAGAAAACAGATGAACAGAGTTGAGGGGTGATGAGAAAGACAAACAAGTAAATAGACTCAACTGAGGAGAAAAAACTGAGTGTTGCTGCAGGACAGGGGCGTGGGGGGAAGAGTTAAACGGGTGAGGGGTATTAAGGAGGGTACTTGTGATGAGCACCGGGTACTGTATGCAGGTGAGGAATCAATAAATCCTACCCCTGAAGTGAATATTCCATGGCATGTGAACTAACTGGAATTTAAGTAAAAGAAGAAAGGAAAAAGTGTTTTGCTTCATGAAGAGTGAGGTAAAATTGTAGTGATTTGGGCTCTACTATTCTATAGATGAGAGTTGTAAAACACCCTGTTGTAAGATACACTAGTTTCTTATCACATAAAGAGTCCTCAGAAAACTGCAATGAAAGATTCAGGTCTCAGAGCATGTTCATGTTCCACTGATATGTTACAGTTTGCACAGGTAGGAAAGAAGGTGGAGAGAGAGGCAACAGAAGGGGAAAGTAGGTATGAACCTTTCATTAGTTAGCGTTATAGCTTTCTCATGAAAGCCTTGCGCCAGTGTGATTTTGAAAGAAGAGGGGGAATCCGGGAGCTTTGCAGGAGACGGGGGAGTTCCAGGACTGGGTAAACTGACAGGGGTCCCACAGGAGAGCTGAATGCATTCTGCAGCAGGGTGTGGACAGGGTGGGCTCCAAGGGTGGCTGTGGGTCTCCTGGGTGAGAGTTGTGACAGGTGAGGGCTGTGTGCAAGTTCCTGGCTGAGGACAAGTGAGGCACAGGCGGAGAGCTGGCAGAGAACCTTCTTTTGGGCTACCAGCCTCACCCAACACACAGAGCCTCATCATCTGTCCCTGTCACGCCAATTCAGACTTCTCAGAAGGTGAGTGAGAACACATCAAGAGCATTCAAAACAGAAGGGAAAGCATGTGCAATGGCTCTGGGGCAGGAGAATTCCAGGTATGTCCAGGAACAGCAAGAAGGCCCTGTGGCCACAGGAGACAGCTTAGGACATGACCTCAGAGAGGTGAAAGAAAGCCATTCCAGGGCTATAACCCCATGAAACCCTGTATCACTGGGCCATCCTGGCTACAGTGTTGAGAACAGATGACAGAGGGTTGAAGGCGGTAAGGCACGTCAATGACGAAGCTTTTCCAGGAACTCAGGCACTGTGGTCCAGACAGGTGGCCTTGGATGGAGTGGTTAGACCTATTCTGGGTCCATTTTGAGGATGGAGCACACAGGATTTGCTGATGGGTTAGCTAGTAGGAGCAGGAGAACGGAGGAGTTGGGGTAACTCCCAGCTGTTGTGGGTTGTCCTGATCGAGGTGAAGGAGAGGGTTTCTCGTGGGGTAGGAGGTAGTCCGTCTTCCGCATGCTGAGGAAGGTGCCTTTCCCGGTGGATATGCTGGATTTGTGTCTGGGAGAAACTTTCACATCTCCTCCCTCAGAAATGCTCAAGTAAAAGTATCCCCCACTTTTTGAACGTTCACAGTAAGACACTGGGCTTTCTTGAAAGAACTATATTATTACGCATCTTCAGTAAGAGGAAGAGACCTGAAGAGGATTTCCCTCTTATGAAAAAAGGTGAACAGTGAGAATCGCGTTCAGCATCTGTTTTGGGAAGAAGCACAACAGAGGCAGCGTGCACCCCAACCAGCTCCTTCCTCTGGGAACTGCTCTCCGCATCCAGCCAAGAGCACTTTGAATGGTGTCTGTGAGCCTCTGCTGTGCTTTATCTTCATTTATGCTGGGCCTCCCTTAGAAACTTGTGTGCTGAGGCCTAAGAAAAGCCAAAGAGAAGGAATTTTGGAGTCTGAGGACACTGTCTAATTATTCCGTGTAAATTAATGGCCATTCCTTCTTGACACCATTTCTGCTGTGCAAGGTTTCTCAGAAGCCCTGTACTTTCAAAGGGCAGGGAAAACTATACCGCATGCTGCAGCGTTAGTTTTAGTCTCCATGCTGGACAGAACATTTCATGACTGTCGGATTTTCTCACTCAAACATTGAGACTTTGACCACCTTCAACCGTTTCTACCACCCCATCCCCAAATCTGGCACCTACCAATCTGCTCTCAGTTTCTATGCGTTCAGTATTTGTTTATTCCTCGTGGAATGTACACGAGAGCATCTGGTATTGGTCTTTCTGTGTCTGAGTTACTTGGCATAAGGCCCCCAAGGTCTGTGTTTCCATGTCTGTTTCTTTTGAATAAATCTGCAGTGACCGTGGGAATGCATCTGTCTTTTTGAGGCAGTATTTTTGTGTTCTCCGAATCAATACTCAGTAGAGCCATTACTGGGTCATGTTGTAGTCGCTTTTATTTTTTCAGGAACCTCCATACCATTTGTCACAGTGGCTGCACCAATTTCCATTCCCACCAACAGTGCACAGAGTCTCCTCGTCTGCACACCCTTGACCCCACCTGGTGTCTGTCTCTGGGACAATAGGTGTTCCAACAGTTGTGGGGGAATAGCCAATTGTGGGTTTGACTGATGTTTCCCTGACGATATTTAGTGATGTGGAACAACTTTTTCTGTCTGTTGGCACCTGTGTGCCATCTTTGGAATGTATCTATTCACATATTCCCCACATTTTTTATACAGTTTTTTTTTTTTTTGGTTTTGATTTGTATGAGTGTTGTGTGTATTTTGGATATTAGCCTCTTCTCACACATATGATTCGCAGATATTTTTTTCTTATTGGGTCTGTGGCCTTGTAAGTTTTTGCTGGTTACTTTTTCCATGTGGAAGATTTCAGTTTGAAGTTGTTCCACTTGTTTATTTTTGCTTTTGTTGCCTTTGCATTTGGTGTCCGATCTGAAGACTTTTTGCCAAAACTAATGTCGAGAGACTTAGTACCTGTGTCTTCTTGGAGGTTTATGGGTTCAGTTCTTACGTTCATATCATTCATCCAGTAAAAATTTTGTGTGTGGTGTAAGAAAGTGACCCAGTTATATTCTTCTGCATTTAGTGTCCAGTTTGCCTGTTACCGCTCACTGAAGAGACAGTCCTTCCCTCATGGCATATCTTCTGCTGCTGTGTCGTAAGTTAGGATCATCTACGTGTGGGTAAGTTTCTGAGCTTTCTGTTCTGTTCCACTGACCTGGTGTCTGTGTTTATGCCAGTACCATCCTGTTTTGATGACAACAGCTTTGTAATCTACCTTGAAATCCAGGAGTGTGTTGACTGCACCTTTCTTTCTCCAGGTTGCTTTGGGTATTTGGGGTCTTTTGTGATTCCATACAAGTTTGAGGACTGTTTTCTATTTGCTCGAATAATGCCACTGGAATTCAGATAGGCATTTCATCACATCTGTCAATTGCTTTGGGTACGATGGACATGTTCACATAATTAACTCTTCCATTTAAGGAGCATGGCATAAGCTTCCATTTGTTTGTGTTGCCTTCCAAATCTTTGACCCATACATCCTGCCCCCCTCGACACACATGCTTTTCATTTCTTTTCTGCCATGTGTTGAGTGTACTATGTCTTTCTCATTCTTGGTTAGTTTCATTCCTAGATTTTTTTGATGCAATTGTAAATGGCATTGCTTTTTTAATTTCTCTTTGCGAAAGTGTGTCATCAGTATACAGAAATGCAAGAAGTTGGGTCATCTGGGTGGCCCCATAGGTGAAGCATCTGCCTTCAGCTCAGGTCATGATCCCAGAGTTCTGGGATCGAGCCCCGTGTTTGGCTCCCTGCTTAGCAAGAGTCTGCTTCTCCCTCTTTCTCATACTCCCCCTGCTCGTGCTTTTTCTCTTCCTGTCAAATAAATAAATAAAATTTGAAAATAAATAAAGACAACAGGTCTCTGTATATTGACTTTATATCCTGCAGCTTTCTTGAATTTGTTTATTCTAACAGTTGTGGTTTTTTTTTGTTGTTGTGGTGGTGGTTTTTTGTGTTTTTTTTTTTTTTTTTTGTGGAATCATTTGGGATTTCATGTCATTTGCAAATAGTGACAGTTTTCCAGTACGGATTTCATATCTTTCTTTTTTTAAAATGATGTCACCCTACAGTACTTCATTTGTTTTTGATGTAGTGTTCCATGATTCATTGTTTGCATATAACACCTAGTGCTCATTATGACACGTGCCCTCCTTTTTTTAAAAAAAGAATTTATTTATTTATTCGACAGATATAGAGACTGCCAGCGAGAGAGGGAACACAAGCAGGGGGAGTGGGAGAGGAAGAAGCAGGCTGACAGCGGAGGAGCCTGTGGTGGGGCTCGATCCCATAACACCGGGATCACGCCCTGAGCCGAAGGCAGATGCTTAACCTCTGTGCCACCCAGGCGCCCCAACACGTGCCCTCCTTAATACCCATCACCAGCATAACCCATTCCCCTTCCCCTCCCTTTCTGCAACCTTCAGTTTGTTTCCCAGTGTCAGTAGTCTCTCACGGTTCATCTTCCCCTCTCATTCCCCCCCTTCACTTTTCTCTTCCTTCTTCTAATGTCCTCCATGCTATTCCTTCCATTCCACATAGGAGTGAAACCATATGATAATTGTCTTTCTCTGCTTGACTTAATTTCACTTAGCATAATCCCCTCCTGGTCCATCCACGTTGGTGCAAATGGGGGGTATTCATCCTTTCTGATGACTGAGTAATATTCCATTGTATAGATGAACCACATCTTCTTTGTCCATTCATCTGCTGAAGGACATCTTGGCTCCTTCCACAGTTTGGCTATTATGGACATTGCTGCTATGAACATTGGGATACAGGTGCCCCTTCTTTTCATTACTCTGTGTCGATGGGGTAAATAACCAGCAGTACAATTGGTGGGTCGTAGGATAGCTCTGTGTTTAATGTCTTGAGGATCCTCCATATTGTTTTCAAAAGTGGCTGTACCAGCTTGAATTCTCACGAGTAGTGTAAGAGGGCTCCCCTTTCTTCACATCCTCTCTGACTTTTTTTTATTTCTGTCTTGTTAATTTTTTTCGAGATTTTATTATTTCATTCAACAGAGATAGAGACATCCAGCGAGAGAGGGAACAGAAGCAGGGGAGTGGGAGAGGAAGAAGCAGGCTCATAACGGAGGAGCCTGATGTGGGGTTCGATCCCATAATGCCAGGATCACACCCTTAGCCGAAGGCAGATGCTTAACCAGGTCAGCAACCAGGATGTATGGTATTGTGGGGGATCAGAACCAGGCTTTCTGTGGGAAGTGACAGAAATAGGGTATGGTGAGCCCCATGACCATACTTGAGGTCCCAGGTGACCCACTGGGTGTTGGGTTCTGTGGATCTGTCTCGTCAGGTGCTGTGCAATTCAGGGACACCCTCCTGTCTGTGGATTTGTGTGGAGACAGGTAGACATCACTGTCTGGCCAGGAACGAGGGTCGCACTGGACCACCACCAGAGGTGCAGCGTGCGGGGGAGCCACTGCTTGGTTTCCACGAAAGCTGACCAGGGTCTGTGAACGTGATTCCTAGCAGCTGCAAGGGGAGAGGAGGCCGGAGGTGGTACACACTTCCTAGACTTGTGGTCAGGACTAGTCTGGAGCCCACTGAAGTTAGCCACACCGGGCACAGAAGGCACCCAGTCAGTGTAGCTGTGGGCACTGCTCTCAATGCACTTTTGGGCCGGCTCCATGCTGCCACCTCCTGCTTTTCATCATCATCTTCAAGGTCATGTGCCTCTGCTCTTGCCCCATGGCCTCTGGGGTATTGTCCATCCTCCATCTGGCCCTCGTCCCTGGTGCCCTGTGCAGTCCGATGCCAGGGTAGCCTTCTCGAGACAAACATCTGGTCCTGATGGAACACTTTCATGGATCTCATGTGATTGAGGATGATGCCCTGCCCTGGAAGGGGGCTACAGGTCCCCAATCAGGACAGCCATGTCTCCCTTTTCAGCATGGCCTGCCCTCCCCTCAGTCTTCTTCAGGGAAGCTCTCCCCACTTCCTGAGCTGACAGCTCTGAACTTAAAAATGAATGTTATTTTACATATCTCTATGCCTTAGTTCATCCATGGCATGTCTTTCAACCCCGTTAGTGGGTTTTTTTTTTTTTTTAGCAGTTCTGAAGAGCTGTCTGCTCAAGGAGGGGATGACCTTGGTGGGGCAGCTTTCCCTCTCATCTCCCTCAGCATGTCTCTGAGCCCTGGGACCAGCTATCCCACTGAGGATTGAAGGATCTGAGCCAGCCCATCCTGAGCCCAGGCTGTGTCAGCTGTGTAGACGGATGCGTGTCGGAGTGGTGGGCAGCTGGCATGGGCCAGGGGCAGGCAGTGTCTCCTTCTCATTCCTTCCCTCCCTTCCTCCCAGAGGTAGCTCAGAGCAGCCTTCAACCCCTGCATCTCCAGATCCCTTGACCTATGCCTCCTGTGTTCAGCTGGTGACCTTGGAGTTTCGCATGGATTCTACCTCCCGTACCCTCTCCTGTAGCAGTTCCTGTATCAGGGGAGGGGTCGAACCCTTGTCTACTTTTGGTCTTCTTCCTGTCCCACACCAAGCCCACCCACCTTTGCATCTTCTATATATGTGCTTGGAAGCAAGCCCATCCACAGGGAACCTATTAGCCAAATGGATCCAGGCAATGAACATTGAAGTAGAGATCCAGGATCCATAGTATACCTGCTCTGAAACCTGTCCCAAAGTCTGTGACTCTCTCACACTGAAACAGAAACAATAATAGCTTTCTGGACTGTGAAGTGACATGTGTCTCTACTTCCAATCTTGAATGCATAGGTGCTGAGCCTGGACAGAAAAGGACCATGGCTCCCGTGGCCTGGGATCCATGGTAAGAACTCAGTGAAATCTGAATTCAAGGCATAGAATGAATAATTATTGTAGAGTGAATCCTCCCAAGTAGGGCTTATGCACATTGCACACGAAAAGCTTTTTCAAAGTGGTTCCTGAAAGAAAATTCTTTTTTAAAAATTTATTTTAATTCCAGTAGAGCTAACATACAGTGTTACATTCTTTTCAGGTGTACAAGAGAGTGATTCAGTAATTCTATATATTACTCAGTGGTCATCTAGAAAAGTGTCCTCTTAATCTGCTTCATCTATTTCACTCATCCCTCTATTCACCTCCTCTCTGGTAACCATCCGTTTGTTCTCTCTTGTTAAGAGTTTGTATTTTGGTGTGTGTCCTTTTTCTCTCTATTTATTTTTGTTTGTTTCTTCAATTCCCCATAAGAGTGACATCGTATGGGATTTGTCTTTCTCTGACTGACTGATTTCAGTTAGCATAATACTCTCCAGCTCCATCTATGTGTCTGCAAATGGCAAGGTTTCATTCTTTTTCAAGCCGAGTAATACTCCATTGTGTGTGTGTGTGTGTCTGTGTGTGTGTGTGTGTTTGTGAATACACACATCTGTCATCTCATTTGTCAATTTTTCTACAGACACTTGGGTTGCTTCCATATTGTGATATTCTAAATAATGGTGCAAGAAACATAGGGGTGCACATATCCTTATAAGTTACTGTTTTCCTAGCCTTTGGGGAAATACCAGTAGAGTGATTGTTGGATCGTAGAGTAGTTCTATATTTAATTTTTTGAGGAACCTTCATACTGTTTTCCACGGTGGCCACCACAGTTTGCATTCCCACCCACAGTTTGCGAGGATTCCCCTTTATCCACATCCTCCCAACACTTGCTCTTTGTTGTGCTTTTGATGTTAGCCATTCTGACAGGTTTGATGTAATACCTCATTGTCCTTTGGATTTAAATTTTCCTGATGATGCGTGATGGTGAATATCTTTCACGGGACTGTTGGCCATTTGTATCTTTTCCTTGGGGAAATGTCTGTCCATGTCTTCTGCCTATTTTTTAACTGGATTATATGTTTTTTTGGGTTCAGGTAGTATCAGTTCTATACGTTTTGGACACTATCCCTTTATTGCATATGATCATTGCAAATATCTTTTCCCTTTGAGTAGGTTGTCTTATTATTTTTACGTTTTCATTGTTCTTCTGCCATGTGGAAACTTTTTATTTTGCTGTATTCCCAATAGTTTATTTTTGTTTTCATTTCCTTTGCCACAGGAGACAGTCCAGAAAAACGTTGTTATGGTCCATGTCAAGAAGTTACTGTCTTCCCTCCTGTAGGATTTTTACGGATTCAGGTCTCATATTGAGGTCTTGAAACTGTTTTGTGTTTGTCTGTATTGTGTAAGAAAGCAGTCTAATTTCATTCTTTTGTGCGTAGCTGTCTAGTTTTCCCAACACCGTTTGTTGTAGATAATGACCTTTTCCCTTTTGATATCGTTGCTTGCTTTGTGGAAGATTCATGGACCACATAATTGTGGGTTTCTGTCTGAACTTGTATCCTGTTCCTTTGGTCGCTGTGTCTATTTTTGTGCCGTACTGTCTTGTTAGGATGACTGCAGCTTTGTAGTATAACCTGAAATCTGAAATTGTGAGTCCTCCAGCTTTGTTTTTCTTTTCCACATTGCACTGGCTGTTCGGAATCTTTAGTGGTTCCATACAAATGTTTAGGATTGTTTATTCGAGGTCTTTTATTCTTTAATTTAAATTCAATTAGCCAACTTACAGTACATCATTAGTTTCAGATGTAGTCTTCAATAAATTTTCAGTCGTGTGTAACACCCAGTGCTCATTGTATCGTGTGACCTCCTTAATGCTACTCACCCAGTTACCCCCCCAACTTCTCCTCCAGCAATCATCATTTTATTTGCGATAGTTAAGAGTCTATCATGGGTTTTCTCCCTCTCTGATGACATCCCATTCTATTTTCCCCCCCTTCCCCTATGGTCTTCTTCCCTTTTTCTGATATTCCACATAGGAGTGAAAGCATATGATCATTGTCTTTCTTTCATTGGCTTATTCCACTCAGCATAATACCCTCCAGCTCCACCCAGGTCGGTGTGATGGTAAGTGTTCATGCTTTCTGATGGCTGAGTAATATTCCAGTGTATATATGATCCACATCTTCTTTATCCATTCATCTGTCGATGGTCATCTGCATTCTTTCCACAGTTTGTCTATTATGGATATTGCTGCTATGAACACTGGGGTGCATGTGTCCCGTCTTCACTACCTCTGTCTCTTTGGGGTAAATACCCAGTAGTGCAATTGCTGGGACATAGGGTAGCTTTATTTATAACTTCTTGAGGAAACGCCGTACCATTTTCAAGAGTGGCTGTAATGGACTGCATTCGTACAGGGGTGTAATAGGGTTCCCGTTTCTCCACATCCTCTCCAACATGTATAGTTTCATGTCTTCTTATTTTTATATATTCGGCCTCGTGTGATATGGCATCTATAGGGGTTTAGATTTGCATTTCCCTGAAGCCAAATGATATGAAGCATTTATGCATGTATCTTTTGGTCACCAGTACGTCATCATCAGTGAAATAACTTCCCATTTTAATCCATCTCAAGACCTAAAGCTGGGTAAGGCACTGAAGCTGGATGATGCCATCGGTTGGAAGTGTGGAGAATTTCAAAAGATCTCCGTGGAGAGCAAGTTTAAAGGTCAGTGTGAAGCTACTAATTGGATCTGGGGAGATCTCTGAAAGTGGGGGTTCCCTGGAATGGGCTGAGGGGGGCCCTCCGATTTTCCTATGAATCCTTGCTACAGCCCCAAATGGACAGTTTCCTGCTGTGGGGCTGGCTGAGTCCTCTAGTCGTGCAGAGGTGAGCCCAATGCCTGGTGCCTTGGAGGCAGGCAAATGGGGAGGGGACCCTCAGCAGAAGACCCAGGGTTAGGTTAGGCCTCAAAAGACAGCATTTCTGAACTGCCCAGTGCTCAGAGAACTCCCAGGCCGAGTGAGATGAGGGCACAAGGGCGGGTGAATATGAGCCTTGGGGTTTCATCCAGAAGGGCCCACAAATGTCGGAGTTCACCAGCAGGGGCTCTCAGGGGGTGCCCCAATTCTCTTGCCCTGAATGCTCTGTTGTGCCCCAAAATGGTACAGTTTCCTGTGGGCTGCAGGCTGAGTCCTATGGTGGGGCTGGGGTGTCCCCAATCCCCCAGATTGCGGTGCCAGGACCCTGGGGAAGGGCCCCTCTGTGGCCAACCTAGGGTAAGGGTTAGGGTCCAGGAGACCGGCAGCGCTAATCCGCAGGCTGTGCGGTGAGCTCCGTGGAGGGCTGAGATGAGGTCATGGGGGAGAGTGAGCATGGGCCTCAGGGTTGGGGCATGGGGGCTGCCAAAGCTGAGGACAGGCTCCAGGGGCCTCCCCAAGTTCTCGAGCCCTGTATGCTCCATAGAGCCCCAAGAGGCACAGTTTCCTGCGGGGTGGCAGGCTTTGTCCTGCAGTGGGGCTCAGGTGTACCCAGTCCCCGGGGCTACGGCCTGGGCCCCGGGGGAGGGCCCTCCCCAGCCGACCTAGGGTCAGGGCTACGCCCCAGGAACCCGACAGGCCTGATCTTCCGGCTTTGCGACAAGCTCGGTGGCAGGCTGAAGGGAAGGCGTGGGGCGGGATGAGCGTTGGCATCAGGGTTGGGGTGTAGGGGGCCGCCGAGGATCGCTGGGGGCTCAGGTGGGCCCTACCAGTTCTCCTGCACGGGATGCTCTGTGGCGCCCCAAGGGGCATGGTTTCCTGTGGGGTGGCAGGCTGAGTCCTGTGGTGGGGTTCAGGTGTACCCAATCCCCAGGGTTAGGGTACAGATTAGGGTACGGGTTAGGGTATGGGTTACTGTTAGTGTACGGGTGAGGGTAGGGGTTAGGGTTAGGGTAAGGTGAGGGTACGGGTTGGGGTTGGCTTTAGGGGTTACAGGTTAGGGGTTATGGGTTAGGGTACGGATTAAGGTTTAGGGTACGGGTTAGGGATTAGGGTTTGGGTTTAGGGTTAGGATTAGGGTTGGAGTTCGGGTTAGTGTTAGGGTATGGGTTAGGGTTAGTGTATGGGTTAGGGTAGACATTAGGTAAGGTTTAGGGTACGGGTTAGGGTACGGTTTAGGGTACGGGTTAGCGTACGGGTTAGGGTACAGTTTAGGGTACGGTTTAGGGTTAGGGTACGGGTTAGGGTTATGGTACGGGTTTGGTTATGGTTTAGGGTTAGAGTTAGGATACGAGTTAGGGAACAGGTTAGGGATAGGGTACGGTTTAGGGTTAGGGTATGGGTTAGGGTACATGTTAGGGTTAGGTACGGGTTAGGGTATGGGTTACGGTCCGGGTTAGGGATAGGGTACGGGTTAGTGTATGGGTTAGGGTACGGGTTAGGGTACGGTTTAGGGTACGGTTTAGGGTTAAGGTATGGGTTAGGGTTATGGTACGGGTTTGGTTACGGTTTAGGGTTAAAGTTAGGATACGAGTTAGGGAACAGGTTAGGGATAGGGTACGGTTTAGGGTTAGAGTACAGGTTAGGGTACATGTTAGGGTTAGGTACGGGTTAGGGTATGGGTTAGAGTTCGGGTTAGGGATAGGGTACGGGTTAGCATATGGGTTAGAGTACGGGTTAGGGGTAGGGTTAGCTGAAGGTGTAGGGTTGGGGGTAGGGTTGGGGGTAGGGTAGGAGTTGGGGTAGGTTTAGGGTTTAGGGTTAGGGTTTGGGGTTTGGGGTTAGCGGTTAGGGTTAGGGTTTAGAATTTAGGCTTTTGGGTTTAGGGTTAGGGATTAAGGTTTAGGGATTAGTGTTAGCGTTAGGGTTTAGGGCTTAAGGTTAGGGTTTAGGGTTAGGGTTAGGTTTAGGGTAAGGGTTAGGGTTTAGGGTTAGGGTTAGGGTTAGGGGTTAGGGTTTAGGGCTTAGGGTTAGGGGTTAGGGGTTAGGGTTAGAGTTAGACCCCAGTAGGCCAGCAGGCCCGATCCACCTGCTGTACCACGAGCGGATGGTCGTGCCGAGGTGAGGGCGATGGTGAGCGGGAGTGTGGGCTCCTGAGTTTTGGCGTGGGGGGCCTTTGAAGGTCGCCGGGGGCTCAGAGGGACCTGCCCATACTCCCGCCCTGAATGACCAGCGGCGCCCTTAGCAGACCGGGTGGCGCATGTCAGCAGGGTGAGGTGCTGGGGCTCGGTGTCCCCAATTCCTGGCATTGCTGCGCCAGGCCCCTTGTGAGAGACCCCTCAGGGGCCCACCTAGTGTTAGGGTTAGCCCCCAGGATGCCGGCAGGCCCAATCCGCCAGCTCTGCAGCGAGTGGAGGGGTTGGCCGAGATTAAGGCGCTGGGGAGCAGGCGCATGCGAGCCAGAGTTTTTGGGCGGGGGGGCCTTTGAAGGTCCCAGGGGGATCGGAGGGCCCTGCCCGTTCTCCCTTCCTGAATGACTGGCAACGCCCCTAGCACCCTGGGTGATTGCCCGGTGGCAGAGTGAGTCCAGCACTGGGGCTCGGGGGTCCCAAATCTCCGGCATTGCGGTGCCAGGCTCTTTGGGAGGGGCCACGCGGGGGCCGACCTAGGGTAAGTGTTAGCCCGCAGGAGTCCAGCAGGCCCGTTCCGCCAGCTCTGAGGCAGGTGGAGGGGCAACCCAAGGTGAGGGCACTGGCGAGAGGGAGTGTGGGCCCAAGCGTTTTGGCGCGGGGGGGCCTTCGAAGGTCGCCGGGGGCTTGGAGGGCCCTGCCCGTTCTCTCGCCCTGAAAGACTGGCGGCGCCCCTAGCAGCCGGCATTGCTGCGGGGCGGCAGGGTGACTCCGACGCTGGGCTCAGGGATCCCCAATCCCCGGCGCTGTGGTGCCAGGCCCCTTGGGAGGGGCCCCTCGGGGGCCCACATAGGGTTAGTGTTAGTCCCCAGGAGGCTGGCAAACCCGGTGCTAAGTGGTTCTGGCAATGTAACAAAAATGCCATAAACTTATCTGTAAGAAATAACAGTGTACAGGAACCCTGTTAGCCCTAATATCATCATTTGTGAATATGGAAGCCAGCCCCAAGTGGTCGTGGAAGTCTGACGAAAGGGCTAAGCACTTTTCTCTGAGTCACCACACTATACAGGGAAAGACCAATGTACATCATCTTTCACGAGTAGGAAGCATTAATGAAAAGGTTCTGGAATTTCGAGGATTCTGACCCATCCTTATTGGTAATAAACCACCCTGTACAGGAAAACACCTTCAACTCTTATCAGCCTCCTCAATCCTGATTCCGAATCAACTTTGGGTGTGTAGGACTAGGGAAATGTCCACATCTTATTGCTAAGAAAGAATGATGTCAGGGTAATGCCCGACAAGTCACATCAGCCTTCCTGAAGACGGAAGCAGGAATCAAGCTGGTTATGTTACCATGAGGTAAGGAAGATGAGCATATAAGTGAGAAACAACAGTGGGCAGGACCTCTCTTCCAAGGAACATTATCTTTGCTTAATGTTGAATCCCTATGATAAGTGGTTGTGGCCAATTGTGAGGTGAAAATCTTGAGTGTTTTGTAAAATCTCTTGGTCATTCACAGTTGAGACTAAGGTAGTTGGGGACTCCTAGGCAGTGATTTGTCCACTGTCAAAAATATGAAAAGATAAAAGAGACAGATGAGGTCACCTCAGGCATTGTCCTTTATCCTCATCCTCCGTGAGGATGGCCATCTCTGGACAGCTCAGTGGCAGGGTCTCATTCACAGTGGGGGCATCTGTTCCTCACAGACATCAGGCAGGGAAATGGATTTGGTTCTCTGTGCCAACCCAGCCACAGCTGAGTGTCACAGCACCCTCTCGTGGGCTCATAAGAGTTTCACTGTCACCAGGCAGGTCATTGTATTTGATAAACCACTGTAGGAGTTTGCAATTGCCTTCATCTGCAACCTCCTAGAGGCAAATGCAGGTGTCTGGTACCATGTGAAGTCATGTGAAGGCATTGTGAGAAAGTGTCCTTTTGCTTAAGAAAAACATGGCTGGGGCTCCTGGCTGGCTCAGCCAGTTAAGCATGTGCCTTTGGCTCAGGTTATGATCTCAGGGTTCTGGGATCGAGCCCGGGCTCCCTGCTCAGCAGGAAAGGAGGTAGGGAAATAGCTTAGAACCCACAGAGAATGTGAATAAAGGGGAGAGAAATGGAACTTGGTCTGTGTTTGGCTTTAGGGATTGGAAGTTAGTTTTTTCTCAATTGTGATTGTTCTTGAAACAGAACAGCTGTATTGTTTTTTTTTACCTTTAATTTTTTTCTAGTAACAATTTTTTATTATTATATGTTAGTCACTATACAGTATTTCCTTAGTTTTTGATGTAGTGTTCCGTGATTCATTATTTGCATATAACACCCAGTGCTCCATGCAATATGTACCTTCCTTAATACCCATCACTGGCCCATCCCAACCCCCCCACCCCTCTCCCCTCTGAAGCCCTCAGTTTGTTTCCCAGAGTCCATAGTCTCTCGTGGTATATTCCCCCTTTTGTTTAGGGTCCATTGTCTAAAGGGACAGACAGTGGAAGTTCACCAAATATAAGATCGAAATTTCATTGTTCATTATACATGCCACCAAGTAGTTCCCAGACATTTCATTCTACTGTAGTAATTCATTATACCTGTGCAAGTGCACGTGGAAGACAATTGCTGCATGTATAGTGGTAATAAAACATACCCCTCAGTAGTAGAATAATAGAGGATGCATATGTGTAAAATTATTCAACTACAGCTTCTATGCTTTCCCTTTGGTTCCTTATTATCTATGAAATTGGACAATTTTTGTTCTCTAGGCTTAAAACTCATTGTCAGTATTCAGAGTTTTTCAATGCTGATCTTCTCCTGTATAAGTTACCAAAAACCTAAAATATGTATGAACTTTAAAAAACGCTATATTGAAAATGACAGCAGGGAAGTTCCATTTTGTGAATATTGTGTCAATGGATCTCTATTTTGCCATCAGTGTTCATTAGAAATGATGACATTTCATGTGAGTATAAATATCAATGTGAAAAAGAAAAGGTAGGAAGAACCTTGAATGTTTAAGTAATTGGTGAAATGAAAGGTGTGTGTGTGTGTGTGTGTGTGTGTGTGTGTGTGTAATTGATTTTCAATGAATGGTTCAGCTACTTGTAGGGCCTCCGTGAGAGCCCAGGAGAACCTTTCAGTGAGTTGGTATCTGTTTTCAGAACATGGGAATCTCTTAGTCCAATAGTCAATCAGGCAAGCTTTGAGGACTTGAAGAGTTTCAGTCCTCAGCGATGGTGTTGCAGACCCTTGTGAGCAAACCCTAGGATATGCTCAGAGCCCTCATTAGCTGGTACCAACGTGTGACGATGTCAGACAACATTTCCCAAAGAAGTACCTCTTGAGTCTCTGTCCTTCTCAGTTCCTTACACTTCCTTACACTAGTTATGTGATCAGTGTGTTTCAGGATAATCCCCACATGTGATTTTTACTATTTCCTACTAGTCCTATCTGTTTCTCATCTTCTTCGTTTATGGTAGGGGTTGGGAAGCAACCTGTGTGGTGGAGGAAGGGGTGTGGTAGTTGTCTGCCTTCAGAGGACCGAATGATGCCTAGAAATTGTACTGTAGTTTGAGGTCAATTATCCATCCTCTGAGTGTCAGGAATTCCATCACTTTACTTTGATGCTAGTGTGTTCTTGTTCTTCAAGCTGTCCTCAGAAATAAGGACATCATCCATCTAGGGAATACTGGTTTGTGTGTATGTTTTCATTTTAGGAAAGGCCTTGCTGTTCCTGAAAATAATACTGTAGAGCACCCTTTCCTGTTCTTATTGGCCATCAGTCAATCTTTTGTGAAGTATTCATTTGTACATAGACTTTTTATGGTTGATGAGCAGGAATTCATTATTGACAAGTCTTTGTCAGTGTGTGTATTGCAAATCTTTACTTCCCAGCCTGCGGTTCACTTTTTCATTTTCTTATGGTCATAAGATGAGGAGAAATGTCACATTTTTATGAAGTCCCACTGAATTCTTCTCAATGGTTATTGCACACTATGTCTTACCCCAAGATTGACAGGTTCTACGTTTTCTTTCAGAAACTGTCCAATGGGAAGCTACAATCCATCTCAAATTTATAAATTACATTTTTAATTCTAATAGGGTATTTATAGACTGTTTTGGATTTTCTATGTACACAATCGTATTATCTGTGAATAGTCACAATTATCCCCTCAATTCTTATACTTTTTGTTTCTCTTGCCTTCTAACACTGGTAGATTCTTCGATGCCACGTTGAATAGAGCAGCATTGTTTGAAGATTTGAATATACCTTTCTCAATATCTGAAAGAAAAAGCAGACAAAACATTGGTAACAAATGTGACCTAATTGACATATAGGGAACATTCCATAATAAGTGCAGAATACATTATTTTCAAGTGGTCATGGAATCTTTAGCCAAATAGATGATAGGTGGGGCCATGAATCAAGGCTACAAATGTTAAACCCTGAAATTAACTAGGTTCTATTCCTAGAACACAGGGGAATTGAGCCACAGTCATAGCGAAAAGAAAACCAGGAAGTCCTTCAATGTTTAAAAATTAAATGGAACTTTGCTACATATCCTAAAGGTCAGAGAGGGAATCTTAATGGAAATTCTGAACCTTTTCTACATGAGGGCTCACACACAATGGCACTTTCTTTGTGAAGAGCATTATAATAACCTAGACAGGAGTTGAGCCTTCAGTCAGAGTTCTGCCTGCCCCAGCCACACCTGGCAGGCTTGGCCGGTGGTCCCCCTCAGCTGTCCTTTCTGGTGGCCCTGAGCTAAGGGGGTCATCATGGCCATATGGAAATGGGAAGCTCCCCACTCATAGTGATGGCGGTGCCCACTCCCCAGCTGCCCTTTCTGGTGGCTCTGAGCTAAGGGGGTCAACATGGCCGTATGGAAATTAGAAGCTCCCCACTCTTAGTGATAACGTTGCTATCGTATCGTCCTCACCAGTCCAACAATATGATTTCTGAGTGAAATATGACACAAGAGCGACTTCTTGGCCTTCCTTCAGGTTTGAAAATCATCTGGTGAGTCATCTATTAGGAATATGGATTCAACATGTGTTCTTTCTTCTGTAAAAGAAATAGACCCATTAGCAATTAGGGCTTCCTGAGCACCTGTTCTTGAGAGACATCATACTGCCTCTTAATAGCATTTTGCCTCTTAAACTTGAATCTAGGGTGTAGATATTTTTAGGCACATTTTCAGACGGTTACAAAGGGACTCAGATGATATGAGTCACAGAGGATTTTAGTGTCAGAAACCTAAGTCGCATCCCCAAATTGACTACAAGTCCCTTGTTGTTCCATACAGGGTACTATTTCCCTCTTATCTCTGGTCTTCTCGATCTGGAAACCTATCAAGTATCAGGATTTTCTTGTCATGTGGACAACTGGAATGAATTCAGCGGGCCTTTTCACATCTACCCATGGTGATCATTAAGATCATTATCTCAGTGGAGGACCTCTGGGTAAGATACTCAAAGATCCTAAGGAATACAGACAGTATAATATTTTTCTGGTATTAAAGTTACTGAAACCAACTATCTTTTTCAGTCCATTCAGGCTCTGGTATGTTCAGAGGGTGCTGTAAAACAGGTCTGAAATAGTATTTAAAAACACTCAGCTCAGCCTCTTCTACAAAGTGAGCCAATGCTTATAAACATGGCTAAAATATTCCCTTACCTACGATTACTTCCCAGCCATCGTAGTGTTTATATGGTATGACTGTGACTTATATTAGTCAACATTTGCAGAGAAAGAACTTACTGCATCCAGGGGGCACTTCATGTTGAAATTAGTTTGTGACAACGAGCTACTGTGTTTTATTCTGCAGTCCAAGGGAATGGTGCCAGACATCTCTAAGGTGTCTAGCAGTTCTACAATTCTGATTTTAAGTGGTCTGTGTGCTTCAGTGATTTGGGCAGGAGAAGGGCAGTAGTCCAGAGACTGTTAACACTTCTGTTACCTGTGCTGACCATGGAGCTGTAAGCCTTCCGTGGGCATCATTTTGATTTCTTGGTACTGTTGTGAAAGGTGCTTTTGTCTCAAATTCCTCCATTTAGGAGTAATTATAATGATAAAAGGAATTTTTATCTTATATCATCTGTGGGCCCTGATCCTCGGCTCCCAGGGAAGCTATCCTTTAACATTTTACCCGGCTCAAAATGACTGGGCAACACCTGAAAGCATGGGCCCTATTTCTGCCCCAAGCACATGTTGTACATCTGCTTCGAGAAGAAAACAATAACCAAAAATGCCAACATAAATATAAGAAAAAATAAAGAACCTCTTTGGCTGTCATAAGACTAAAGTCATACTGACATGTACATACTGAAAACATAAGAAAGAATCTGTCACTTTCTGGAATCTAAGAAGATCCTCATTGTGGTTTGTAACTCTGTACCTGAAACAAAACAGAAAAAAATATATAAGCCTGCCCCAAATGTTCTTTCCCCGGAGCACTCCCTTCTTTGTGAAGATTGTGTCTCCCAGGCAGCTGTCCTGACTTGTGTTTGAATAAAGGTCTCTTCCTTTTTCTCTAAAATGTTTTTAACAGTTCATTCACGTAGTGTCGACAATAACAGTGTTTTCTATTTAAGTGAGAAATAAACGTTCCACTCTAGTTGCATTGGGAATAGACGAATTGAGGGTTTCTTTAGAATAGTAAGTCTGCTATCCAGAAAAGGCAAGGTCATTGGTCTATTGAGAATGAAGATAATTACTGCTAAACAACAAGTACGTGTTGCCCCTTAGCCCAGAAACCAAAGCAGGTGTGCAGGCTTTAGGTCAGAGGTGCCTTCTTCTCCCCAGCTGACGGCACTTCTCTACTCTGGCTACAAGACACCAGAGGTTTTGAACGTCAGCATTGCAGTCAGCGAGGCAGCTTGTCACAGGACGCCAGTGTTCAGAGAAAGCACAGGTATGTTTGGCAAAATGTCCTATCTATGTCAGGGATGGAGGTAAATCTGTCATTATCCCAAAATCTCCTGGGCTTTTCCCTTTTCTCTAGTTGGGCCACAAAGTAAAATTGAAGTAGCTGCCAGCATTCTGGGTTTGGTGCAAGAATTACTTAGTTTCCCTGCAGGTAGAACTTTGCAGGGGATCACAATTTCTCTGTCCATTTATTGCTTACAAATGTATTTTGACCATCTGTTTCCTAGGCACCCTCTTTTATTAGAAAAGGAAGGTGAGATTCACTCTGTGCCTGTTTGTAACATCTAATTTGTTCCTTCATCTAACAGTGTTTATTCAATTGGGCCTAAGATATGGTTGAGTGGCCAGCATCTAGAGTTAGGTGGCTTTTTTCATCTGATACAGACTTGGATGATGTCATTTGACAAAGGTGATGTTTCATCATTGCTTAGTTTATTCATCAGAAGAGTTAAAATTAGGGTGGAGGGGAAATTCAAAATTATCCAAAGCGGCCTGTTCCTGTTTAAAAGTTGAGCTTGACTTTCTAGTTTTACTAAAAGTATTATCTCGATATTTTGAGGTGCCATATTCTCTCTGTAGTTTCTTTGGTGGTGGAGTCAGAAGGAGAGTCTGGGAATTCTTTTGGATAGTGGCATGCTGGTGGCTTCAAGGGGCTTGGCATCAGGAGCCTTGGGGTGAAGTCTGCAATTGCTTGCCTGACCCTGGGTGCATCTCCCAGAGGTTTTGTTTCCTCTTATGAAATTGCCGGCAGATAATGTTCTGCTTAAAGGGGAACCCTCCCATCCTGTTTGTGGGAATGCAAAGTGGTGCAGCCAGTCTGGAAAACAGTGTGGGAGTTCCTCAAAAAATTAAACATTGAAAAACCACATGATCCAGCAATTGCTCTCCTATGTAATTACCCAAAGGATACAGAAATGCAGTTTCGAAGGGGGTCCATGCACAATGATGTTTATGGCAGTAATGTCCACAGTAGCCAAATTATGGAGAGAATCCCAAAGTCCATGCACTGATGAATGGATAAAGCAGATGTGGGATACATATATATAATGGAATATGACCCAGCTTCAAAAAGAATGAAATCTTACCATTTGCAAGGATGTGGATGGATCTAGAGTGTATTAAGCTAAGCAAAATCAGTGAGGAAGGACAAATATCCTATACTCTAATGCTTCTGGAAATTCGGAAAAAAAAAAGGTGAACAGAGTGGAGGGGTGATGAGAGAGGCAAACAAGGAAATAGACTCAACCTTGGAGAACAAACTGAGTGTTGCTGCAGGACAAGGGTGTGGGGGGAAGTGTCAAATGGGTGAGGGGTATTAAGGAGGGCACTTGTGTTGAGCACCGGGTACTGTATGCAGGTGAGGAATCACTAAATCCTACCCCTGGAGCAAATATTCCATGGCATGTGAACTAACTGGAATTTAAGTAAAAGAAGAAAGGAAAAAGTGTTCTGCTTCATGAAGAGTGAGGTAAAATTGTAGTGATTTGGGCTGTACTATTCTATAGAGGATAGATATAAAACAACCTGTTGTAGGATACAATAGAGTCTTATCACATAAGGAGTCCTCAGAAAGCTCCAATGAAAGATTCAGATCTCAGAGCATGTTCGTGTTCCACTGATATCTTACAGTTTGCACAGGTAGGAAAGAAGGTGGAGAGAAAGGCAACAGAAAGGGAAAGTAGGTGTGAACCTTTCATTAGTTAGCATTATAGCTTTCTCATGAAATACTTGCACCAGTGTGATTTTGGAAGCAGAGGGGTAATATGGGAGCTTTGCAGGAGACGGGGGAGTTCCAGGACTGGGTAAAGCTGACAGGGGTCCCAGAGGAGAGCTGAATGTATTCTGCAGAAGGGTGTGTTCAGGGTGGGCTCCAGGGGTGGCTGTGGGTCTCCTGGGTGAGAGTTGTGACAGGTGAGGGCTGTGTGCAAGTTCCTGGCTGAGGACAATTGAGGCACAGGCGGAGAGCTGGCAGAGAATCTTCTTCTGAGCCACCAGCCTCACCCAACACACACAGCCTCATATTCTGTCTCTGTCACTCCAATTCAGACTTCTCAGAAGGTGAGTGAGAACACATCAAGAGCATTCTGAACAGAAGGGAACGCATGTGCAAAGTCTCTGGGGCAGGAGAATTCCAGGTATGTCCAGGAGCAGCAAGAAGGCCCTGTGGCCACAGGAGACAGCTTAGGACATTACCTCAGAGAGGTGACAGAGGGTGACAGAAAGCCATTCCAGGGCTATAACCCCATGAGACCCTGTATCACTGGGCCATCCTGGCTACAGTGTTGAGAACAGATGACAGTGGGTTGAAGATGGCAAGGCAGGTCAATGACGAAGCTTTTCCAGGAACTCAGGCACTGTGGACCAGACAGGTGGCCTTGGATGGAGTGGTTAGCCCTCTTGTGGGTCCATTTTGAAGATGGAGCTCACAGGATTTGCTGATGGGTTAGCTATTAGGAGCAGGAGAAGGGAGGAATTGGGGTAACTCCCAGCTGTTGTGGGTTGTCCTGATCAAGGGGAAGGAGAGGGTTTCTCGTGGGGTAGGAGGTAGTCTGTGTTCTGCATGCTGAGGAAGGTGCCTTTCCCAGTGGATCTGCTGAGATTTGTGTCTGGGAGGACCTTTCACATCTCCTCCCTCAGCAATGCTCAGGTACAAGTATCCCCCACTTTTTAAACGTTCACAGTAAGACACTGGGCTTTCTTGAAAGAACTACATTATTACCCAGCTTCAGTAAGAGGAACATACCTGAAGAGGATTTCCCTCTTATGAAAAAAGGTGAACAGTGAGAATCGCGTTCAGCATCTGTTTTGGGGAGAAGCATGAAAGAGTCGGCGTGCACCCCAACCAGCTCCTTTCTCTGGGAACCACTCTCCGCATCCAGCCACCAGCACTTTGAATGGTGTCTGTGGGCTTCTGCTGTGCTTTATCTTCATTTATGTTGGGCCTCTGTTAGAAACTTGTGTCCTGAGGCCTAAGAAAATCCAAAGAGAAGGAATTTTGGAGTCTGAGCACACTGTCTAATTGTTCGTGTAAATTAATGGCCATTCCTTCTTGACACCATTTCTGCTGTGCAAGGTTCATCAGAAGCCCTGTACTTTCAAAGAGCAGGGAAACCTATACCCCATGCTGCGGGGTTAGTTTTAGTCTCCATGCTGGACAGAATATTTCATGACTGTCGGATTTTCTCACTCAAACATTGAGACTTTGACCACCTTTACCAGTTTCTTCCACCCCATCCCCGTATCTGGCACCTACCAATCTGCTCTCAGGATCTATGCGTTTAGTATTTTTTTATTCCACGTGGAATGTACATGAGAGCATCTGGTATTGGTCTTTCTGTGTCTGAGTTACTTAGCATAAGGCCCCCAAGGTCTGTGTTTCCATGTCTAGTTCTTGTGAATAATGCTGCAGTGAACGTGGGAGTGCATCTGTCTTTTTGAGGCAGCATTTTTGTGTTCTTCAAATCAATACTCAGTAGAGCCATTACTGGGTCATGGGGTAGTTTATTTATTTTTTCAGGAACCTCCATACCGTTTGTCACAGTGGCTGCACCAATTTCCATTTCCACCAACAGTGCACAGTGTCTCCTCATCTGCACACCCTTGACCCCACCTGGTGTCTGTCTCTGGGACAATTGCTGTTCCAACACTTGTGAGCGGATAGCCGATTGTGGGTTTGACTGATGTTTCCCTGACGATATTTAGTGATGTCGAACAACTTTTTCTGTCTGTTGGCACCTGTGTGCCATCTTTGGAAAGTATCTATTCACATATTCCTCCCATTTTTTTATATAGTTTTTTTTTTTGTTTTGATATGTAGGAGTGTTGTGTGTATTTTGGATATTAGCCTTTTCTCACACATATGATTTGCAGATATTTTTTTCTTATTGGGTCAGTGGCCTTTTAAGTTTTTGCTGGTGTCTTTTGCCGTGTGGAAGATTTCAGTTTGATGTTGTTCCACTTGTTTATTTTTGCTTTTGTTGCCTTTGCATTTGGTGTCCGATCTGAAGACTCTTTGCCAAAACCAATGTCGAGAGACTTAGTACCTGTGTCTTCTTGGAGGTTTATGGATTCAGGTCTTATGTTCAAATCATTCATCCATTAAAAATTTTGTGTGTGGTGTAAGAAAGTGACCCGGTTATATTCTTCTGCATTTAGTGTCCAGTTTGCCTGTTACCGCTCACTGAAGACACAGTCCTTCCCTCATGGCATATCTTCTGCTGCTGTGTCGTAAGTTAGGATCATCTACGTGTGGGTAAGTTTCTGAGCTTTCTGTTCTGTTCCACTGACCTGGTGTCTGTGTTTATGCCAGTACCATCCTGTTTTGATGACAACAGCTTTGTAATCTAGCTTGAAATCCAGGAGTGTGTTGACTGCACCTCTTTCTCCAGGTTGCTTTGGGTATTTGGGGTCTTTTGTGATTCCATACAACTTTGAGGACTGTTTTCTATTTCCTCGAATAATGCCACTGGAATTCAGATAGGCATTTAATCACATCTGTCGATTGCTTTGGTTATGATGGACATGTTCACATAATTAACTCTTCCACTTAAGTTGCATGGTGTATGCTTCCATTTGTTTGTGTTGCCTTCCAAATCTTTGACCCATACATTCTGCCCCCCTCGACACATATTTTTCATTTCTTTTCTGCCACGTGTTGAGTGTACTATGTCTTTCTCATTCTTGGTTACTTTTATTTCAAGATTTTTTTATGCAATTTTAAATGGCGTTGCTTTTTTAATTTCTCTGTGCGAAAGTGTGTCATCAGTATACAGAAATGCAAGAAGTTGGGTCATCTGGGTGGCTCCATAAGTGAAGCATCTACCTTTAGCTCAGGTCATGATCCCAGAGTTCTGGGATTGAGCCCCGTGTTGGGCTGCCCGCTTAGCGAGGGTCTGCTTTTCCCTCTTTCTGGCACTCCCCCTGCTCGTGCTTTTTCTCTTCCTGTCAAATAAATAAATAAAATCTGAAAAAAATAAAGACAAGAGGTCTCTGTATATTGACATTATATCCTGCAGCTTTCTTGAATTTTTTTATTCTAACAGGTTTTTTTTTTTGTGTGGAATCTTTCGGGATTTCATGACATTTGCAAATTGTGCCAGTTTTCATGTATGGATTTCATATCTTCTCTTTTTTTAAAATTGTTATTCACCCTACAGTACTTCATTTGTTTTTGATGTAGGGCTCCATGATTCATTGTTTGCATATAACACCTAGTCCTCATTATGACACGTGCCCACCTTTTTTTTAAAAAAAGAATTTATTTATTTATTCGACAGAGATAGACACAGCCAGCAGGAGAGGGAACACAAGCAGGGGGCGTGGGAGAGGAAGAAGCAGGCTCACAGCGGAGGAGCCTGTTGTGGGGCTCGATCCCATAACGCCGGGGTCACGCCCTGAGCCGAAGGCAGACGCTTAACTGCTGTGCCACCCAGGCACCCCAACACGTGCCCTCCTTAATACCCATCACCAGGATAACCCATTCCTCTTCCCCTCCCATTCTGCAACCTTCAGTTTGTTTCCCAGTGTCAGTAGTCTCTCATGGTTCATCTCCCCCTCTCATTCCGCCCCTTCACTTTTCCCTTCCTACTTCTAATGTCCTCTATGCTATTCCTTCCATTCCACATAGAAGTGAAACCATATGATAATTGTCTTTCTCTGCTTGACTTAATTTCACTTAGCATAATCCCCTCCTGGTCCATCCACGTTGGTGCAAATGGGGGGTATTCATCCTTTCTGATGACTGAGTAATATTCCATTATATAGATGAACCACATCTTCTTTGTCCATTCATCTGCTGAAGGACATCTTGGCTCCTTCCACAGTTTGGCTATTATGGACATTGCTGCTATGAACATTGGGATACAGGTGCCCTTCTTTTCATTACTCTGTGTCGATGGGGTAAATACCCAGTAGTGCAATTGGTGGGTGATAGGATAGCTCTGTGTTTAACGTCTTGAGGATCCTCCATATTGTTTTCAAAAGTGGCTGTACCAGCTTGAATTCTCACGAGTAGTGTAAGAGGGCTCCCCTTTCTTCACATCCTCTCTGACTTTTTTTTTATTTCTGTCTTGTTAAATTTTTTTCAAGATTTTATGTATTCATTCCACAGAGATAGAGACAGCCAGCGAGAGAGGGAACACAAGCAGGGGGAGTGGGAGAGGAAGAAGCAGGCTCATAACGGAGGAGCCTGATGTGGGGCTCGATCCCATAATGTCAGAATCACGCCCTGAGGCGAAGGCAGATGCTTACCCACTGTGCCACCCAGGTGCCCCCTGTCTTGTTAATTTTAACCATTCTAACTGGTGTACGGTGGTATCTCATTGTCGTTTTGATTTGTATTTGCCTGATGGCAAGTGATGTGGAGCATTTCTTCATGTGTCTTTTGGACATGTGTATGTCTTCTCTGGAGAAGTATCTGTGTCTTCTGCCCATTTTTCGGTGTCGAGTTTGAGGAGTTCTTTATAGATCTTGGATACCAGCCCTTTATCTGTAATATCATTTGCAGATATCTTCTTCGATTCCATAGGTTGCCTTCTTGTTTTGTTGATCTTTTACTTTGCCGAGCAGAAGCTTTTTATCCTGATGAAGTGCCAATAGTTCATTTTTGCTTTTATTTCCTTTGCCTTTAGAGACCTATCTTGCAAGAAGTTGTTGTGTCTAAGTTTGAAGAGTTCTTTTGATTTTGATATGAGACAGGAATCCATTATCTTTCCTTCCTGATTATATTCGAGTCCTCTTTCTTGGTGAGTCTGGCTAAGTTTGTCAGTTTTGTTTATCTTTCCAAAAAAGGCAGCTCTCATTTTCATTGTTTTTTTTTCTTTTTTGGTCTTTTTAGTCTCCGTTGGATTTATTTATGCATTCCATTTTGTTATTTCCTTATTTCTACTAATTTGGGGCTTTGTTTGTTGTTTTATTTTCTACTTCTTTACCACATAAATCAGGTTGTTTATTGGAGATTATTCTCATGGATTGATGAAGATTTGAATTTCTATGAATGTCCCCCATAAAGCTACTTTTGCTGCATCCCATAAGTTTTTGTAGGTTGTCTTTTTCATCAGTGTCGAGGTACTTCTAAATTTTTTTTGATTTCTTCTTTGACTGTTGGTTGTTCAGTAGCATGTTGTTAAATCTCCACATATTTTTTTAAGATTATTTATGTATCTGACAGAGAGTTAGACAGTGAGAGATGAACGCAAACATGGGGGTGGGAGAGGGTGAAGCGGGCTTCCCACTGAGCAAGGAGCCTGATTCGGGGCTAGACCCCAGGATCCTGGGATCACGACCTGAGCTGAAAGCAGATCCTTAACGACTGAGCCACCAAGGCCCCAAAAATCTCCACCTATTTTTGACTGTCCCATTTTTTTCTTGAGACTGATTTCTAATTTCCTATCATTGTGGTTGGACAAGATTCGAAGCAGAAGTGAAGAGAGCATTCAGATGAAAGGTTTGTTTCCTGGAGGGTTTTCTGAGGGCAGACCATGAGTTCAGTGGGGATGGAGGAAGGTTTTGTGAGACGGGGGGTAGGGTTAACCCTTGCTAGAATTACTGACTACTACCATGCAGGCTGTGTGCTACCATTCACACCGTAGTCCTGATGGACATGTACTTCATTAGGAATATTTTCTAGGAGGTGTAGGCATAGCTTTCACTTAAAGAAAGGTGCCATGTGGGTTCATGGCATGACCCCAGGTCAGCAACCAGGATGTATGGTATTGTGGGGGATGAGAAACAGGCTTTCTGTGGGAAGTGACAGAAATAAGGTATGGTGAGCTCCATGACCATAGGTGAGGTCCCGAGTGACCCACTGGGTGTTGGGTTCTGTGGATCTGTCTCATCAGGTGCTGTGCAATTCAGGGACACCCTCCTCTCTGTTAATTTGTGTGGAGACAGGTAGACATCAGTGTCTGGCCAGGCACGAGGGTCACACTGGACCACCACCAGAGGTGCAGCGTGTGGGGGAGCCACTGCTTGGTTTCCACGAAAGCTGACCAGGGTCTTTGACCTTGATTCCTAGCAGTTGCAAGGGGAGAGGAGGCCGGGGGTGGTGCACACTTCCGAGAGTTGTGTTCAGGACTAGTCTGGAGCCCACTGAAGTCAGCGACACCGGGCACAGAAGTCACCCAGTCAGTGTTGCTGTGGGCACTGCTCCCATGGTACTTTCGGGACGGCTCCATGCTGCCACCTCCTGCTTTTCATCATCATCTTCAAGGTCATGTGCCTCTGCTCTTGCCCCATAGCCTCCGGGTTATTGTCTGTCCTCCATCTGGCCCTCGTCCCTGGTGCCCTGTGCAGTCCGATGCCAGGGTAGCCTTCTTGAGACAAACATCTGGCCCTGATGGAACACTTTCATGGATCTTGTAGGTTGCGAGGATGATGCCCTGCCCTGGAAGGGGGCTAGAGGCCCCCAATCAGGAGAGCCATGTCTCCTTTTTCAGCATGGCCTGCCCTCCCCTCAGTCTTCTTCAGGGAAGCTCTCCCCACTTCCTGAGATGACAGCTCTGAACTTAAAACTGAATGTTATTTTACATATCTCTATGCCTTAGTTCATCCATGGCATGTCTTTCAACCCCGTTAGTGGGTTTTTTTTAGCAGTTCTGAAGGGCTGTCTGCTCAAGGAGGGGATGACCTGGGTGGGGCAGCTTTCCCTCTCATCTCCCTCAGCATGTCTCTGAGCCCTGGGACCAGCTCTCCCACTGAGGATTGAGGGACATGAGCCAGACCATCCTGAGCCCAGGCTGTGTCAGCTGTGTAGACGGATGCGTGTCGGAGTGGTGGGCAGCTGGCATGGGCCAGGGGCAGGCAGTGTCTCCTTCTCATTCCTTCCCTCCCTTCCTCCCAGAGGTAGCTCAGAGCAGCCTTCAACCCCTGCATCTCCAGATCCCTTGACCTATGCCTCCTGTGTTCAGCTGGTGACCTTGGAGTTTCTCATGGATTCTACCTCCTGTACCCTCTCCCGTAGCAGTTCCTGGATAAGAGGAGGGATCGGACTCTTGTCTGCATTTGGTCTTCTTCCTGTCCCGCACCAATCCTATCCGCCTTTGCATCTTCCATGTATGTGCTTGGAAGCAAGCCCATCCACAGGGAACCTATTAGCCAAATGGATCCAGGCAATGAACATTGAAGTAGAGATCCAGGATCCATAATATACCTGCTCTGAAACCTGTCCCAAAGTCTGTGACTCTCTCACACTGAAACAGAAACAATAATAGCTTTCTGGACTGTGAAGTGACATGTGTCTCTACTTCCAATCTTGAATGCATAGGTGCTGAGCCTGGACAGAAAAGGACCATGGCTCCCGTGGCCTGGGATCCACAGTAAGAACTCAGTGAAATCTGAATTCAAGGCATAGAGTGAATAATTATTGCAGAGTGAATCCTCCCAAGTAGGGCTTATGCACAGTGCACAGGAAAAGCTTTTTCAAAGAGGTTCCTGAAAGAAAAATCTTTTTTAAAAATTTATTTTAATTCCAGTAGAGCTAACATACAGTGTTACATTCTTTTCAGGTGTCCAATAGAGTGATTCAGTAATTCTATATATTACTCATTGGTCATCAAGAAAAGCATCCTATTAATCCCCTTCATCTATTTCACTCATCCCTCTATCCACCTCCTCTCTGGTAACCATCCGTTTGTTCTCTATTGTTAAGAGTTTGTATTTTGGTGTGTCTCCTTTTTCTCTTTTAGTTATTTATTTTTGTTTGTTTTTTAAATTCCCCATTAGAGTGACATCGTATGGGATTTTTCTTTCTCTGACTGACTGATTTTAGTTAGGATAATACTCTCTAGCTCCATCCATGTGTCTGCAAATGGCAAGGTTTCATTCTTTTTCAAGCCGAGTAATACTCCATTGTATGTGTGTATGTGTGTGTGTGTGTGTGTGTGTGTGTGTGTGAATACACACATCTATCATCTCATTTGTCAATTTTTCTACAGACACTTGGGTTGCTTCCATATGGTGATATTGTAAATAATGGTGCAAGAAACATAGGGGTGCACGTATCCTTTTACGTTACTGTTTTCCTATTCTTTGGGTAAATACAAGTAGTGTGATTGTTGGATCGTAGGGTAGTTATATATTTAATTTTTTGAGGAACCTTCATACTGTTTTCCACGGTGGCCACCACAGTTTGCATTCCCACCCACAGTTCACGAGGATTCCCCTTTATCCACATCCTCCCAACACCTGCTATTTGTTGTGCTTTTGATGTTAGCCATTCTGACAGGTTTGAGGTATTACCGCATTGTCCTTTGGATTTACATTTTCCTGATGATGGGTGATGGTGAACATCTTTTCACGGGACTGTTGGCCATTTGTATTTTTTCTTTGGAGAAATGTCTGTCCATGTCTTCTGCCTATTTTTTAACTGGATTATTTGTTTTGGGGGTCGAGTAGTATCAGTTGTATATGTTTTGGACACTATCCCTTTATTGCCTATGATCTTTGCAAAATATCTTCTCCCTTTGAGTAGGTTGTCTTATTATTTTTACGTTTTCATTGTTCTTCTGCCATGTGGAAACTTTTTATTTTGCTGTATTCCCAATAGTTTATTTTTGCTTTCATTTCCTTTGCCTCAGGAGACAGTCTAGAAAAACGTTGGTATGGTCCATGTCAAGAAGTTACTGTCTTCCCTCCTGTAGGATTTTTATGGATTCAGGTCTCATATTGAGGTCTTGAAACTGTTTTGCGTTTGTCTTTGTTGTGTAAGAAAAGAGTCTAATTGCATTCTTCTGTACGTAGCTGTCTAGTTTTCCCAACACCATTTGTTGTAGAGACTGTCCTTTTCCCTTTTGATATCGTTGCTTGCTTTGTGGAAGATTCATGGACCACATAATTGTGGGTTTCTGTCTAAACTTGTATCCTGTTCCTTTGTTCACTGTGTCTATTTTTGTGCTGTACTGTCTTGTTAGGATGACTGCAGCTTTGTAGTATAACCTGAAATCTGCAATTGTGAGTCCTCCAGCTTTGTTTTTCTTTTCCACATTGCACTGGCTGTTTGGAATCTTTAGTGGTTCCATACAAATGTTTAGGATTGTTTATTCGAGGTCTTTTGTTCTTTAATTTAAATTCAATTAGCCAACTTACAGTACATCATTAGTTTCAGATGTAGTCTTCAATAAATTTTCAGTCGTGTGTAACACCCAGTGCTCATTGTATCGTGTGACCTCCTTAATGCTACTCACCCAGTTACCCCCCCAACTTCTCCTCCAACAATCATCAGTTTCTTGCGGTAGTTAAGAGTCCATCATGGGTTTTCTCCCTCTCTGATGACTTCCCATTCTATTTTCCCTTCCTTGCCCTATGGTCTTCTTCCTTTTTTCTGATATTCCACATAGGAGTGAAAGCATATGATCATTGTCTTTCTTTCATTGACTTATTCCACTCAGCATAATACCCTCCAGCTCCACCCAGGTCGGTGTGATGGTAAGTATTCATCCTTTCTGATGGCTGAGTAATATTCCATTATATATATATATATATATATATATATATATATATATATATATATATATATATATATATATATATTCCACATCTTCTTTATCCATTCATCTGTCGATGGTCATCTGCATTCTTTCCACAGTTTGTCTATTATGGATATTGCTGCTATGAACACTGGGGTGCATGTGTCCCGACTTCGCTACCTCTGTCTCTTTGGGGTAAATACCCAGTAGTGCAATTGCTGGGACATAGGGTAGCTTTATTTATAACTTCTTGAGGAAACGCCGTACCATTTTCAAGAGTGGCTGTACCGGACTGCATTCGTACAGGTGTGTAAGAGGGTTCCCGTTTCACCACATCCTCTCCAACATGTATAGTTTTATGTCTTCTTATTTTTAGATATTCACCCTCGTGTGATATGGCATCTATAGGGGTTTAGATTTGCATTTCCCTTAAGCCAAGTGATATGAAGCATTTATGCATGTATCTTTTGGTCACCAGTATGTCATCATCAGTGAAATGACTTCCCATTTTAATCCATCTCAAGACCTAAAGCTGGGTAAGGCACTGAAGCTGGATGATGCCATCGGTTGGAATTGTGGAGAATTTCAAAAGATCTCCGTGGAGAGCAAGTTTAAAGGTCAGTGTGAAGCTACTAATTAGTTCTGGGGAGATCTCTCAAAGGGGGGTTGCCTGGGATAGGCTGAGGGTGGCCCTCCGATTTTCCTATGAATCCTTGCTGCAGCCCTAAATGGACAGTTTCCTGCTGTGGGGTAGGCTGAGTCCTCTAGTCGTGCAGAGGTGAGCCCAATGCCTGCTGCCTTGGAGGCAGGCAAACAGGGAGGGACCCTCAGCAGAAGACCCAGTGTTAGGTTAGGCCTCAAGAGACAGCAGGTCCGAACTGCCCAGTGCTCAGAGAACTCCCAGGCCGAGTGAGATGAGGGCACAAGGGCGGGTGAGTGTGAGCCTTTGGGTTTCATCCGGAAGGGCCCACAAAGGTCGGGGTTCACCAGAAGGGGCTCTCAGGGGTGCCCCAATTCTCTTGCCCTGAATGCTGTGTTGTGCCCCAAAATGGTACAGTTTACTGTGGGCTGCAGGCTGAGTCCTACGGTGGGGCTTGGGTGTCCCAAATCCCCTAGAGTGGGGTGCCAGGACCCTGGGGAGGGACCCTTCTGTCACCAACCTAGGGTAAGGGTTAGGGTCCAGAAGCCTGCCAGGGACAATCTGCAGGCTGTGCAGCGAGCTCTGTGGAGGGCTGAGAGGAGGCCATGGGGGAAGGTGAGCGTGGGACTCAGGGTTGGGGCACGGGGGGCTGCCAAATGTGGGGATGGGCTCTGGGGGCCTCCCCAAGTTCTCGTGTCCTGTAGGCTCCGTAGAGTCCCAAGGGGCACGGTTTCCTGTCAGGTGACAAGCTGAGTCCTGCGGTGGGGCCAGGTAACCCAATTCCCCGGGGCTGCTGTGTAAGGCTCCTGGGGAGGCCCCCACACCCGCGGCCGACCTAGGGCTAGGGTTAGGCCCCAGGAGCCCCGCAGGCCCAATCTGCTGGCTGTATGGCGAGCTACACGGGCTGAGGTGAGGGTGTGGGGAGGGTGAGCGTGGGCCTCAGGGTTGGGGTGCGGGAGGCCGCCGAAGTTCGCTGGTGGCTCAGGATGCTCCTCCTTGTTCTCCCGCCCTGAATGCTCTATGGCCTCCCAAGGTGCACGGTTTCCTGCAGGGTGGCAGACTGAGTCTTGCTGTGGGGCTCAGGTGTCCCGAATCCCCGCAGCTGTGGCTCCAGGCTCCTGGGGAGGGGGCCCTCCACAGATGAACTAGGGTTAGGGTTGGGGCCCAGGTACCCCGCAGGCCAGATCTGCCCACTATGTGGTGAGCTCCACTGCGGGCTGAGGTGAGGGTGTGGGGTGGGGTGAGCATGGGCTTCAAGCTTGGGTTTAGGGATCGCCGAAGTTCGCTGGGGGCTCTGGGGGCCCTCCAGATTCTCCCGCGCTGAATGCTCTATAGCCTCCCAAGGGGCACGGTTTCCTGCAGGCTGGCAGGCTTTGTCCTGCAGTGGGGCTCAGGTGTCCCCAGTCCCTGGGGCTGTGGCACCGGGCCCCAGGGGAGGGTCCCTACCCAGCCGACCTAGGGTCAGGTCTAGGCCCCAGGAACCCGGCAGGCCTGATCTGCCGGCTCTGCGACGAGCTCGGTGGCAAGCTGAAGGGAAGGCGTGGGGCGGGATGAGCGTGGGCCTCAGGGTTGGGGTGTAGGGGGCCGCCCAGGATCACTGGGGGCTCAGGGGGGCCCTACCAGTTCTCCTGAACGGGATGCTCTGTGGCGCCCCAAGGGGCATGGTTTCCTGAGTGGTGGCAGGCTGAGTCCCGTGGTGGGGCTCATGTGTACCCAATCCCCGGGGTTAGGTTACGGATTAGGTTACGGGTTAAGGTTAGGGTATGGGTTACGGTTAGGGTATGGGTGAGTGTAGGGGTTAGGGTTAGGGTAAGGAGAGGGTACAGGGTAGGGTTGGGTTTAGGGGTTACAGGTTAGAGGTTATGGGTTAGGGTACAGATTAGGGTTTAGGGTACGGGTTAGGGTTTAGGGTTTGGGTTTAGGGTTAGGGTTAGGGTTGGAGTACGGGTTAGGGTTAGGGTAGGGGTTAGGGTTAGGTTATGGGTTAGGGTATGCATTAGGGTACGGTTTAGGGTACGGGCTAGGGTACAGTTTAGGGTAAGTGTTGGCGTACGGAAATGGGTACGGTTTAGGGTACAGGTTAGGGTTAGTGTACGGGTTAGGGTTAGGGTACAGTTTACGGTTATGGTACAGGTTAGGTTACGGTTTAGGGTTAGGGTGAGGGTACGGGTTAGGGATCAGGTTAGGGATAGGTATAGGGTAAGGTTTAGGGTTAGGGTATGGGTTAGGGTACTGGTTAGGGTACAGGTTAGTTTTAGGTATGGGTTAGGATATGGGTTAGGGTCCGGGTTAGGGATAGGGTACGGGTTAGGGTATGGGTTAAGGTTAAGGTAAGGGTAGTGGTTAGGGGTAGGGTACGGGTTACAGTTTAGCGTTTAGGGTTACGGTTAGGGTACGGATTAGGGTTAGGATACAGGTAGGGTTAGGTTACGGGTTATGGTATGAGTTATGGTATGGGTTAGGGTCAGGGTTTAGGGTTTAGGGTTAAGGTTATAGTACGGGTTAGGGTACTTGTTAGGGCTACGGTTAGGTTTAGGGTACGGTTTAAGTTACGGGTTAAGGTACAGTTTATGGTTAGGGTTATGGTACGGGTTAGGGTACGGGTTAGAGTACATGTTAGGGTTTCGGCTAGGGTTAGGGTACATGTTAGGGTTAGGGTTAGGGTACGGGTTAGAGTTACGGTTAGAGTACGGGTTAGGTTACGGGTTAGGGTTAGGTTTAGGGATAGGTTACGGGTTAGGGATAGGGTTAGCTGAAGGGGTAGGGTTAGGGGTAGGATTAGTGGTATGGTAGGGGTCCAGGTAGGGTTAGGGTTTAGGGTTAGTGTTTGGGGTTTGGGGTTAGTGGTTAAGGTTAGGGTTTAGTGTTTAGGGTTTCGGGATTAGGGTTAGGGGTTAGGGTTTAGGGTTTAGTGTTAATGTTAGGGTTTAGTTTTAAGGATTAGGGTTTAGGGTTAGGTTTAGTGTAGGGTTAGGGTTAGGGTTAGGGTTAGGGTTAGGATTAGGGGTTAAGGTTTAGGGTTTAAGGTTAGGGGTTAGGGTTAGGGTTAGACCCCAGTATGCCAGCAGGACTGATGCGCCGGCTGTGCGGCGAACGGACGAGGGGGCCGAGGTGAGTGCGCTGGCGAGCGGGATTATGGTATCCAGCATTTTGGCGCATGGGGCCTTTGAATGTCGCTAGAGCCTCGGAGGGCCCTGTCCGTTCTCCTGCCCTGAATGACCAGCGGCACCCCGAGCGGTCCGCGTGGTGGCGAGTTGGCAGTGTGAGTCTGGCACTGCGGTTTGGGGGTCTCCAATGCTATGCGTTGCAGTGCAAGGCCCCTTGGGAGGGGCCCCTCTGGGGCCGTCCTAGGGTTAGTGTTAGCACCCAGGAGCCTGGCAGGCATGATCCACCAGCTGTGCGGTAGAGGAGGGCCAGGCCAAGGTGAGGGCGCCACCGAGCTGGAGCGTGGGCCCAAGCATTATGTCACGGGGGGCCTTGGAAGGTCGCTGGGGTTTGGAGGGCCCTGCAGGTTCTCCCTCCCTGAATGGCCAGCGGCGCCCCTAGTGGCCTTGTGGGTGGCGGGGTGGCATGGTGAGTTCGGCGCGGGGGCTCGTGGGTCCCCAATCCCTGGCGTTGCTGCACCAGGCCCCTTGGGATGTTCCCCTCGGGGGCCAACCTAGGGTTAGGGTTGGCCCCCAGGAGGCTGGCAGGCCCGATCTGCTGGCTGTGTGAGGAGCGGTGTTGCGGGCTGAGTTTTGGGCGATGGCGAGTGGGAGCTTGGTCCCCAGCACTTTGGCGCCCTTGGCCTTCGAATGTTGCCATGGCTCATAGTGCCCTGCCCATTCTCCTGCCCTGAATAAGCAGCTGCGACCCTAGCATATCCGTTGGTGGTGGGGCGGCAGGGTGAGTCCCGCACTGTGGCTCCGGGATCCCCAATCCCCAGTGTTGCGGAGCCAGGCCCCTTGGAAGGGGCTCCTCCTGGGCTGACCTAGGGTTAGAGTTAGTCCCCAGGAGGCCAGCAGGCCCAATCCTCTGGCTGGGCAACGAGAGGTGGGAAGGCCGAGGTAAAGGCGCTGGGAAGCAGGAGCGTGGGCCCCTGCATTTTGGCGCAGGAGGCTTCAAATGTGGCAGGTTTCTCCAGGGCCCTGACCTTTCTACCACCCTGAATGACCGGCAGCGCCCCTAGCGCCCTGGGTGGCGACAGTGTGGCAGGGTGAGTCCGGCTCTGGGGCTCTGAGTCACCAATCTCAAGCGTTGCAGAGCCAGGCCCCTTGGGTTTCGGTTAGCCCCCAGGAGCCTGGCAGGCACTATCCACTGGCTCCAGCAAGCGGAGGGGCGGGCCGAGGTGAGGGCGCTGGGGAGCAGGAGCTTGGGAGCTTGGGAGCCAACTTTTTTGAGTGGGGGGCCTTCGAAGGTCACAGGGGAAATGGAAGGCCTTGCCAGTTCTCCCAACTGAATGACCTGTGGCGCCCCTAGCGGCCTGGGTAGCGGCAGGGCGGCAGGTGAGTCCGGCGCTGGGGCTCAGGGGTCTCCAATCCACCGAGTTGCTGCACCAGGCCCCTTGGCAGGGTGCCCTCGGGGGCTGACCTAGGGTTAGGGTCAGACCCCAGGACGCCAGAAGGCTCAATCCGCCAGCTGTGCGGAGAAAGGTGTAGTGTGTCGAGGTGAGGTCTCTGTGGAGCGGGAGCGTGGGCCCAAGCGTTTTGGCGCGGGGGGCCTTCGAATGTCTTCGGGGACTCGGTGGGCCCTACCCATTCTCCTCCCTGAATGACCGGCGGCGCACCTAGCTGCCCTGGTGGCGGCGGGGTGCAGGGTGAGTCAGGCGCTTTGGCTCTGGTATCTCCAATCCCCAGCGTTGCGGTGCCAGGCCCCTTGGGAGCGGCCCCTCGGGTGCCAACCTAGGGTTAGGTTTAGCCCCTAGGAGGCAGGCAGGCCCTATTCACCAGCTGTGTGGATAGCGGAGTGGCGGACTGAGTTGAGGGCGCTGGTGAGTGGGAGCGTGGGCCCGGGCGTTTTGACGCCGGGGGCCTTTGAAGGTCACCGTGTCTCTGAGGGCCCTGCCCTTTCTCCCTCCCTGAATAATGGCAGCACCCCAAGACCCTGGGTGGCAGCTCGGCGGCAAGGTGAGTCCGGCGCTGGGGCTCAGGGGTCCCCAATCCCCGGCGTTGTGTTGCCAGGCCCATTGGGAAGGGCCGCTCGGAGGCCATTCTAGGGTTGCGTTTAGCCCCCAGAAGGCCAGTGGACCCGATCAGCGGCTGTGCAACAAGCGGAGGGTTGCCCCGAGTTGAGGGCGCTGGCGAGCCTGAGCATGACCCCAAGCATTTTAGTGTGGGAGGCCTTTGAAGGTCAGCGGGGGCTCGGAGGGCCCTGCCATTTCTCCTTCCCTGAATGAATGGCGGCGCCCCTAGCGGCCCATGTGGGGCGGGGCGGCAGGGTGCATCTGGCGCTTGGGCTTGGGGGTCCCCAATCCCCGGCGTTGCAGCGCCAGGCCCCTTAGGAAGGGAACCTCAGGGGCTGTCCTAGGGTTAGGGTTAGCGCCCAGGAGGCCGGCAGGCCCGATCCGCCGGCTGTGCAAGGAGCGGAGGTATGGGCCGAGTTGAGGGCGATGGCGAGCGAGAGCTTGAGCCCCAGCGTTTTGGCGCACTGGGTCCCGGAATGTTGCCATGGCTTGGAGTGCCTTGCCCCTTCTCCTGCCCTAAATAAACAGCGGTGCCCTAGCGGCTCTGTTGGCGGTGGGGGGGGAGGGTGAGTCCCATGCTGCGGCTCGGGGTCCCCATCCCCAGTGTTGTGACGCCAGGCCCCTGGGATGGACCCCTCGGGGGTCAACCTAGCCTTCGATTTAGCCCCCAGGAGGCTGGCAGGCCCTATTCGTAACCTGTGTGGAGAGTGAAGTGGCAGACCGAGGTGAGGGAGCTGGTGATTGGGAGCATGGGCCTGGGCGTTTTGGCACGGGGGGCCTTCGAAGGTCACTGTATCTTGGAGGGCCCTGCCCGTTCTCCTGCCCTGAATGAACAGCAGCACCCCAAGCCCCCGGGTGGCGGCTGGGCATCAGGATGAGTCAGGTGTGGGGCGGGGCGGCAGCGTGCATCCTGCGCTGGGGCTTGGGGGTCCGCAATCCCCGGCATTGCAGCGCCAGGCCCCTTGGGAAGGGATCCTCAGGGGCCGTCCTAGGGTTAGGGTTAGCGCCCAGGAGGCCGGCAGGCCCAAGTCGCCGGCTGTGCGAGGAGCGGAGGTGCAGACCAAGTTGAGGGTGCTGGTGAACGTGAGCGTAGGCCCAAGCGTTTTGATTCGGGGGACCTTCGAGCATAGGCGGGGGTTCGGAGTGCCCTGCCCCTTCTCCCACCCTGAATGAACAGCGGCGTCCCTAGCGGCCGAGTGGGGAGGGGTGAAAGGGTGCATCCAGCGCTGGGGCTTGGGGGTCCCCAATCCCCGGCGATGCGGCGCCAGGCCCCTTGGGAGAGGCCCCTCGGGAGCAACCTAGGGTTAGGTTTAGCCCCCAGGAGGCTGGCAAGCCCTATTCGCCAGCTGTGTGGAGAGTGGAGTGGCGGACGGAGGTGAGGGCGCTGGTGAGTGGGAGGGTGGGTCTGCCGTTTTTGTGCGGGGGGCCTTCGAAGGTCACTGTGTCTGGGAGGGCCCTGCCTGTTCTCCCGCCCTGAATGATCGACAACACCCCAAGCCCCTCGGTGGTGGCTGGGCGGCAGCGTGAGTCAGGTGCTGAGGTTCGGGGTCCCCAATCCCCGGCGTTGCTGCGCCAAGCCCCTTGGGAGTGGACCTTTGGGGATCGATCTAGGGTTATGCTTAGCCCCCAGGTGGCCGGTGGACCCGATCAGCGGCTGTGCGGCACGTGGAGGGTTGGGACGAGGTGAGGGCACTGGCGAGACTGAACATGAGCCCAAGCTTTTTATTGCGGGGGGCCTTCGAAGGTCAGCGGGGGTTTGGAAGGCCATGGCAGTTCTCCCACCCTGAATGAATGGCGGCGCCCCTAGCGCCCCGTGTGAGGCGGGGCGCCAGGGTGCATCCGGCACTGGATCTTGGGGGTCCCCAATCCCCGGCGTTGTGACGACAGGCACCTTGCGTAGGGCCCCTCAGGGGCTGATGTATGGTTAGGGTTAGCTCCCAGGAGGCCGGCAGGCCCTGGGCCTTCGAATGTTGCCATGGCTCGAAGGGCCCTGCCCGTTCTCCTGCCCTGAATAACTAGCGGCGCCCTTAGCGGCTCCGTTGGAGGTGGGGCGGCAGGGGGAGTCCCACGCTGCGGCTCGGGGATCCCCAATCCCCGGCGTTGCGGGGCCAGGCCCCTTGGGAGGGGCTCGTAGGGGGCCGACCTAGGGTTAGAGTTAGCACCCAGGAGGCGGCAGGCCCAATCCTCTGGCTGGGCAGCGAGAGGTGCGCGGGCCGAGGTAAAGGCTCTGGCGAGGGGGAGCGTGGGCCCCTGCATTTTGGCGGGAGGCTTCAAATGTCGCCGGTTTCTCCAGGGCCTTGTCCCTACATTCGCCCTGAATGAACGGCGGCGCCCCAGGCGGCCTGGGCGGCGACAGTGCGGCAGGGGAGTCCGGTTCTGGGGCTCTGAGTCACCAATCCCCAGCGTTGCAGAGCCAGGCCCCTTGGGATGTGCCCCACGGGGCGGACCTAGGGTTTTGGTTAGCCCCAGGAGCTTGGCAGGCCCTATCCACCGGCTCTGAATCAAGTGGAGGGGCGGGCCGAGGTGAGGGCACTGGGAGCAAGAGCATGGGAGCCAACGTTTTTGCGGGGGGGGCCTTCGAAGGTCAGCTGGGGCTCGGAGGTCCCTGCCCGTTCTCCTGTCCTGATTGACCGGTGGTCCCCTAGCGGCTTGGGTGGCTGAAGGGCAGCAGGGTGAGTCTGGCACTTGGGCACGGGGTCCCCATCCCCAGCGTTGCGTCACCAGGTCCCTTGGGAAGGGCCCCTCGGGGGCCGACCTATGGTTAGGGTTAGTCCCCAGGAGCCACGCAGGCCCGATACACCACCTGTGCATCGAGAGGACAGTTGGGCCGAGGTGAGGGTGCTGGTGAACGTGAGCCAGGGCCCAAGGGTTTTGGTTCGGGGCGCCTTCGAAAGTCGACGTGGGTTCTGAGGGCCCTGCCAGTTCTCCCACCCTGAATGAATGGTGGCGCCCCTAGCGGCCCGTGTGGGGCGGGGCGGCGGCGTGCATCCGGCGCTGGGGCTTGGGGGTCCGCAATCTCCGGCATTGCCACGCTGGGCCCCTTAGGAAGGGATCCTCAGGGGCCGTCCTAGGGTTAGGGTCAGCGCCCAGGAGGCCAGCAGGCCCGAGTCGCCGGCTCTGCAAGGAGCGGAGGTGAGGGCCGAGTTGAGGGTGCTGGTGAACGTGAGCGTGGGCCCAAGCATTTTGATTCCGGGCTCCTTCGAGCATAGGCGGGGGTTCGGAGGGCCCTGCCCGTTCTCCCACCCTGAATGAACGGCGGCGCCCCTAGCAGCCCGGGTAGGGAGGGGCGACAGGGTGCATCCTGTGCTGGGGCTTGGGGGTCCCCAATCCCCGGTGATGGGGCACCAGGCCCCTTGGGAGAGGCCCCTCGGGGGCAACCTAGTGTTAGGTTTAGCCCTCAGGAGGCCGGCAGGCCCTATTCGCCAGCTGTGTGGAGAGTGGGGTGGCGGACGGAGGTGAGGGCGCTGGTGAGTGGGAGGGTGGGTCTGCCGTTTTTGCGCAGGGGGGCTTCAAAGGTCACCGTGTCTCGGAGGTCCCTGCCCGTTCTCCTGTCCTGATGGACCGGTGGTCCCCTAGCGACTTGGGTGGCTGAACGGCAGCAGGGTCAGTCTGGCACTTGGGCACGGGGTCCCCATCCCCAGCGTTGTGTCACCAGGACCCTTGGGAAGGGCCCCTCGTGGGCCGTCCTAGGGTTAGGGTTAGCGCCCAGGAGGCCGGCAGGCCCGAGTCGCGGGCTGTGCGAGGAGCGGAGGTGCGGGCCGAGTTGAGGGTGCTGGTGAACATGAGCGTGGGACCTAGTGTTTTGATTCCAGGCGCCTTCGAGCATAGGCGGGGGTTCGGAGGGCCCTGCCCGTTCTCCCACCCTGAATGAATGGCGGCGCCCCTAGCGGCCTGTGAGGGGAAGGGCGACAGGGTGCATCAGGCACTGGGGCTTGGGGGTCCCCAATCCCCGGCGATGCGGCGCCAGGCCCCTTGGGAGAGGACGCTCGGGGGCAACCTAGGGTTAGGTTTAGGCTCCAGGAGGCCGGCAGGCCCTATTCGCCAGCTGTGTGGAGAGTGCAGTGGCGGATGGAGGTGAGGGCGCTGGTGAGTGGGAGGGTGGGTCTGCCGTTTTTGCACGGGGGGCCTTCGAAGGTCGCCATGTCTGGGAGGGCCCTGCCTGTTCTCCCGCCCTGAATGATTGGCAACACCCCAAGCCCCCGGGTGGCGGCTGGGCGGCAGGGTGAGTCAGGTGCTGAGGTTCGGGGTCCCCAATCCCCGGCGTTGCTGCGCCAAGCCCCTTGGGAGTGGACCTTTGGGGATCGATCTAGGTTTATGGATAGCACCCAGGAGGCCGGTGGACCCTACCAGCAGCTGTGCGGCACGCAGAGGGTTGGGACGAGGTGAGGGCACTGGCGAGACTGAGCATGAGCCCAAGCTTTTTAGTGCGGGGGGCATTCGAAGGTCGGCGGGGCCTCGGAGGGACCTGCCCGTTCTCCCGCTCTGAATGATCGGCGGGGCCCCTAGCGGCTCGGGTGGCTGAAGGGCAGCAGGGTGAGTCCGGTACTTGGGCTCGGGGTCCCCATCCCCAGCGTTGAGTCGCCAGGGCCCTTGGGAAGGGCCCCTCGAGGGCCGACCTAGGGTTAGGGATAGCCCCCAGGAGGCCGGCAGTCCCGATACACCACCTGTGCGTCGAGCGGCGAGTTGGGCCGAGGTGAGGGTGCTGGTGAACATAAGCCTGGGCCCAAGCGTTTTGGTTCGGGGCACCTTCGAAGGTCGGCGTGGGTTCAGAGGGCCCTGGCAGTTCTCCCACCCTGAATGAATGGCGGCGCCCCTAGCGGCCTGTGTGAGTCGGGGTGGCAGGGTGCATCCGGCGCTGGGGCTTGGGGGTCCCCAATCCCCGGCTTTGCAACTCCAGGCCCCTTGCGAGTGGCCCTTCGAGGGCCGACCTACGGTTAGGGATAGCCCCCAGGAGGCCGGCACGCCCTATCAGCCGACTGTGAGGCGAGCGGAGGAGTGGGCCGACGTGAAGGCGCTGGTGAGCGGGAGCATTGGCCCAAGCATTTTGCTGTGGGGGGGCCTTCGATAGTCGCCCGGGGCTTGGAGTGCCATGCCCATTCTCTCGCTCTGAATGACCGGCGGGACCCTAGCGGCTCGGGTGGCTGAAGGGCAGCAGGGTGAGTCCGGCACTATTCCTCAGTGTCCCTATCCCCAGCGTTGTGGTGCCAGGCCACTCGGGAAGGGCCTCTCGGGGTCCGACCTACAGTTAGGGTTAGTCCCCAGGAGGACAGCAGGCTTGATACACCACATGTGCAGCGAGCGGAGTGGTGGGCCGAGGTGAGGGTGCTGGTGAACATGTGTCTGGGCCGAAGCGTTTTGGTTCGGGGCACCTTCAAAGGTCAGAGGGAGTTAGGAGGGCCCTGCCAGTTCTCCAACACTGAATGAATGGTGGCGACCCTAGCGGCATGTGTGTTGCGGGGCGGTAGGGTGCATCCGGAGCTGGGTCTCAGGGGTCCCCAATGCCCGGCTTTGCGGCGCCAGGCCCCTTAGGAAGGGACCCTCAGGGGCCGTCCTAGGGTTAGGGTTGGCACCCAGGAGGCCGGCAGGCCCGATCTGCCGCCTGTGCGATGGGCGGAGGGGCGGTCCGAGGTGAGGGCGCTGGGGAGCGGGAGCATGGGCACCAGTGGTTTGGCGTGGGGGGCCTTTGAAGGTCACAGGGGGCTCGGGAGGCCCTGCCACTTCTTTCACTCTGAATCACCGGCGGCACCCGCAGCGACCTGGGTGGTGACAGTGCAGCAGGGTGAGTCTGGCTCTGGGGTTCTGAGTCTCCAATCCCAAGCATTGCAGAGCCAGGCCCCTTGGGATCTGCCCCACGGGGCCGACCTAGGGTTTCGGTTAGCCCCCAGGAGCCCGGGAGGCACTATCCACCAGCTCTGAATAAAGCAGAGGAGCAGGCCAAGGTGAGGACCCTGGCGAGCAGGAGCATGGGAGCCAACATTTTGCGCGGGGGGCCTTCGAAGGCCGCAGGGGAAATGGAGGGCCCTGCCAGTTCTCCCACCCTGAATGAACTGAAGCACCCCTAGCGGCCTGAGTGATGGAGGGGCGGTAGGTGAATCTGGCGCTGGGCTCGGGGTCCCCAGTCCACCTCATTGCGCCGCCAGGCCCCTTGGGAGGGGCCCGTCGGGGGCTGACCTATGGTTAGGGTTAGCCCCCAGGACCCCGGCAGGTTCAATCTGCCAGCTGTGCGGCGAATGGAGTGGTGGGTCGAGGTGAGGCCTCTGTTGAGCGGGAGCATGGGCCCAAGCGTTTTGGCGCCAGAGGCCTTCGAATGTCTCCGGGGACTCGCCGTGCCGTGCCCAATCTCCTCCCTGAGTGACTGGCAGCGCCCCCAGCAGCCCAGGTGGTGGCGGGGTGGCAGGGTCAGTCAGGCACTGTGGCTTGGGTATCCCCAATCCCCAGTGTTGCGGCGCCAGGCCCCTTGGGAGGGCCCCTCGGGGCCAACCTAGGGTTAGGTTTAGCCCCTAGGAGGCCCGCAGGCCCTATTCCCCAGCTGTGTGGAGACTGGAGTGGCAGACCGAGGTGAGGGCGCTGGTGAGCAGGAGCATGGGCCCCGTTGTTTTGGCCTGGGGAGCCTTTGAAGGTCTCCGTGTCTTGGATGGCCCTGCCCATTCTCCGGCCCTGAATGAACGGCACCACCCCAAGCCCCCGCGTGGCAGCTGGGCGGCAGGATGAGTCCAGTGCTGAGGCTTGGCCATCCCCAATCCCCGGTGTTGCGGCGCCAGGCCCCTTGGGAGGGGCTGCTCGGGGTCGATCTAGCGTTTCAGTTAGCCCCCAGAAGGCCAGTGGACCCGATCAGCGGCTGTACAACACGCGGAGGGTTGGGCCGAGGTGAGGATGCTGGCTAGCCTGAGCATGAGCCTAAGCGTTTTAGCGCGGGGGGCCTATGAACGTCAGCAGATGCTCGGAGGGCCCTAACCATTCTCCTACACTGATTGACCGGTGGGCCCCTAGTGGCTCGGGTGGCTGAAGGACAGCAGGGTGAGTCCGGCACTTGGGCTCGGTGTCCCCATCCCCAGCGTTGCGACGCCAGGCCCCTTGGGAAGGGACCCTTGGGGGCCGACCTATGGTTAAGGTTAGTCCCCAGGAGACCTGCAGGCCCGATACACCACCTGTGCATCGAGCGGAAAGTTGGGCCGAGTTGAGGGTGCTTGTGAACATGAGCCTGGGTCCAAGCGTTTTGGTTCGGGGCGCCTTCGAAGGTCGGAGGGGTTTGGAGTGCTCTGCCCGTTCCCCCAGCCTGAATGAACGGCTACCCCCCTAGCAGTCTGGGTGCGGAGGGGCGGCAGGGTGCACCCGGCGCTGGGGCTTGGGGGTCCCCAATCCCCGGTGTTGTGACACCAGGCCCCTTGGGAAGGGCTCCTCCTGGGCCGGCCTAGGGTTAGAGTTAGCCCCCAGGATGCCAACAGGCTCAATCCGCCAGCTGTGTGGCTAATGGAAGGGTGGGTCGATGTGAGGTCTCTGTCGAGCATGCGCGGGCCGAAGCGTTTTGGCGCCAGGGTCCTTCGAATGTCTCTGGGGACTTGGCGGGCCCTAGCCATTTACCTCCCTGAATGACCGGCGGTGCCTGTAGCGGCCTGGGTGGCAGTGTTGTGGCAGGGTGAGTCTGGCTCTGGGGCTTGGGGTCCCCGATCCCCGGCGTAGCGGCACCAGGACCCTTGGGAGGGGCCCCTGGGGGGCCGACCTAGGGTTAGGGTTAGCCCCCAGGAGGCCGCAGGCCCTTTTCGCAACCTGTGTGGAGAGCGAACTGGCGGACCGAGGTGCGGGCGGTGGTGATTGGGAGCGTGGGCCTGGGCGTTTTGGTGTGGGGGGCCTTCGAAGGTCGGTGGGGGTTTGGAGGGCCGTGCCCGTTCTCCCACCCTGAATGACTGGTGGCGCCCCCAGCCGCCCTGGTGGCGGCAGGGTGGCAGCGTGAGTCAGGCGCTGCAGCTCGGGTATCTCCAATCCCCAGCGTTTGGCACCAGGCCCCTTGGGAGCGGCCCCTCGGGTGCCAACCTACGGTTAGGTTTAGCCCCTAGGAGGCTGGCAGGCCCTATTCATCAGCTGTGTGGATAGCAGAGTGGTGGACCGAGGTGAGGGCACTGGTAAGCGGGAGCGTGGGCCCGGGCGTTTTGGTGCGGGGGGCCTTTGAAGGTCACCGTGCCTCGGAGGGCCCTGCCCATTTTCCCTCCCTGAATAATGGCAGCACCCCAAGCCCACGGGTGGAGGCTGGGCCTGGCTCTGGGGCTTGGGGTCCCCGATCCCCAGCGAAGCGGCACCAGGACCCTTGGGAGGGGCCCCTGGGCGGCCGACCTAGGGTTAGGGTTAGCACCCAGGAGGCCTGCAGGCGGGATCCGCCCGCTGTGAGGGGAGCGGAGGGGCAGGCCGAGGTGAGGGCGCTGGAGAGCAAGAGCGTGGGCCCAAGCGTTTTGCCACCTGGGGCCTTCGAATGTCTCCGGGGACTCAGATGGCCTTGCCCATTCTCCTCCCTGAATGACCGGCGGCGTACCTAGCAGCCCAGGTGGCGGCAGGGCAGCATGTGAGTCCGGCGCTGGGGCTCGGGGATCCCCAATCTACCGCGTTGCGGCATCAGGCTCCTTGGTGGGGGCCCCTCGGGGGCTGACCTAGGGTTAGGGTTAGCCTCCAGGATGCTGGCAGGCTCAGTCCGCCAGCTGTGTGGCGAATGGAGGGGTGGGTCGAGGTGAGATCTCTGTTGAGTGGGAGCGTGGGGCCAAGCGTTTTGGCACCGGGGTCCTTCGAATGTCTCAGGGGACTCAGCGGGCCCTGACCGTTCTCCTCCCTGAATGACCGGCGGTGCCCCTAGCAGCATAGGTGGCAGCGGGGAGGCAGGGTGAGTCAGGCGCTTTGGCTCGGGTATCCCCAATACCCAGTGTTGAGGCGCCAGGCTCCTTGGGAGTGGCCCCTCAGGGGCTAACCTAGGGTTAGGTTTAGCCCTTAGGAGGCCATCAGGCCCTATTCACCAGCTGTGTGGAGAGCGGAGTGGCCGACCGAGGTGAGGGCGCTGGTGAGCGGGATGGTGGGCCTGGCGTTTTGGCGCGGGGGGCCTTTGAATGTCACTGTGTCTCGGAGGGCCCTACCCGTTCTCCCGCCCTGAATGAATGGCACCACCCCAAGTCCCCGGGTGGCGCCTGGGTGGCAGGGTGAGTCCAGTGCTGAGGCTCTGGGGTTCCCAATCCCCAGCGTTGTGGGGGCAGGCCCCATGGGAGGGGCTCCTCGTGGGCCTACCTAGGGTTAGAGTTAGCCCCCAGGAGGCTGGCAGGCCCAATCCTCAGGCTGGGCAGGGATAGGTGGGCAGGCCGAAGTAAAGGTGCTGGGGAGCGGGAGCTTGGTCCCTTGCATTTTGGTGCAGGAGGCTTCAAATGTTGCAGGTTTCTCCAAGGCCCTGTCCCTTCTCCAGCCCTGAATGACCGGTGGCGCCCCTAGCGGCCTGGGTGGCAGCGTTGCGGCAGGGTGAGTCTGGCTCTGGGCCTTGGGGTCCCCGATCCCCAGCGTAGTGGTACCAGGACCCTTGGGAGTGGCCCCTGGGGGGCCGACCTAGGGTTAGGGTTAGCCCCCAGGAGGCCGGAAGGCCCCATCTGCCCACTGTGCGGGGAGCGGAGGGGTGGGCCAAGGTGAGGGTGCTGGGGAGCGGGAGCATGGGCTGGGGCATTTTGGTGCAGGGGGCCTTTGAAGGTAACCTGGGGCTCCGAAGGCCCTGCCCCTTCTCTCGCCCTGAATCACCAGCGGCGCCCCTAGCGGCCTGGGTGGCGACAGTGCATCAGGGTGAGTTCGACTCTGGGGCTCTGAGTCACCAATCCCCAGCGTTGCAGAGCCAGGCCCCTTGGGATGTGCCCCACGGGGCCGACCTAGGGTTTCGGTTAGCCCCCAGGAGCCCGGCAGGCCCTATCCACCGGCTACGAACCAAGAGGAGGGGCGGGCCGAGGTGAGGGCGCTGGTGAGCAGGAGCATGGGAGCCAACGTTTTTGCACGGGGGGCCTTCGAAGGTCAGCGGGGTCTCGGAGGGCCCTGTGGGTTCTCCTGCCCTAATTGAGCGGGGGGCCCCTAGCGGCTCGGGTGGCTGAAGGGAAGCAGGGTGAGTCCAGCACTTGGGCTCGGGGTCCCCATCCCCAGCGTTGCGACGCAAGGCCCCCTGGGAAGTCCCCTCGGTGGCCAACCTATGGTTAGGGTTAGCCCACAAGAGGCCGGCAGGCCAGATACACCACCTGTGCATCGAGTGGAGAGTTGGGCCGAGGTGAGGGTGCTGGTGAACATGAGCCTGGGTCCAAGCGTTTTGGTTCGGGGTGCCTTCGAAGGTTGGCGGGGGTTCGGAAGGCCCTGCCCGTTCTCCCACCCTGAATGAACGGCGGCGCCCTAGCGGCCCGGGTGGGGCGGGGTGGCAGGGTGCATCCGGCGCTGGGGCTTGGGGGTCCCCAATCCCCGGCGTTGCAGCGCCAGGGCCCTTGGGAGGGGCCCCAAGGGGGCCAACCTAGGTTTAGGTTTAGCCCCGAGGAGGCTGGCAGGCCCTATTCACCAGCTTTTTGGAGACTGGAGTGGCGGACCGAGGTGAGGGCGCTGGTGAGTGGGAGCGTGGGCCTGGGTGTTTTGTCTCGGGGAGGCTTTGAACGTTTCCGTGTCTCGGAGGACCCTGCCCGTTCTCCCGCCCTGAATGAACGGCAGCACCCCAAGACCCGGGTGGCGGCTGGCTGGCAGGGTGAATCCAGTGCTGAGGTCCCCAATCCCCGGCGTTGCGGCGTCAGACCCCTTGGGAGGGGCCCTTCGGGGGTCGATCTAGGGTTACGGTTACCTCCAGAAGGCCTGTGGACCCGATCAGCGTCTGTGCAACACGCAGAGGGTTGGGCCGAGGTGAGGGTGCTGCCGAGCCTGAGCATGAGCCCAAGTGTTTTATCGTGGGGGGCTTTTGAAGTTTGGTGGGGGCTCGGAGGGTCCTGCCCGTTCTCCTTCCCTGATTGACCGGTTGGCCCCTAGCGGCTCGGGTGGCTGAAGGGCAGCAGGGTGAGTCCGCCACTTGGGCTCAGGGTCCCCATTGCCAGCGTTGCGACGCCAGGTCCCTTGGGAAGGGCCCATCGGGGGCTGACCTGTAGTTAGGGTTATCCCCCAGGAGGCCAGCAGGCCCGATACACCACCTGCGCGTCGAGCGGAGGGGCGGGCCGAGGTGGGGGCGCTGGGGAGCAGGAGTGTGGGCCCAAGCGTTTTGGTGTGGGGGGCCTTCAAAAGTCGGCGGGGGCTTGGAGGGCCCTGCCCATTCTCCTGCCCTGAATAACCGGCGGCGCCCCTAGTGCCCCGGGTTACCGTGGGGCGGCCATATGAGTCTGGCGCTGGGGCTCAGGGGTCCCCAATCCCAGGCCTTGCAGCTCCAGGCTCGTTGGGAGGGGCCCATCGGGGGCCAACCTAGGTTTAGGGTTAGCCCCCAGGAAGCTGGCAGGCCTGATCCGCTGGCTGTGTAGCGAGCAGAGGGGCAGGCCGAGGTGAGGGCGCTGTTGAGCGGGAGCGTGGGCCCAAGCATTTTGGCGTGGGGGCATTCGAAAATCACCGGGGGTTAAGAGCGCACTTCCCGTTCTACCTTGCTGAAAGCCGGACGGCATACCTAGCGGCTCGGGTTGCGGAGGGGCGGCAGGGTGAGTACAGTGCTGGGGCTCAGGGATCCCTAATCACCGGCATTGCAGCACCAGACCCCTTGGGAGGGGCCCCTCGGGGTCTGACATAGGGTTTGGGTTAGCCTCCAGGAGGCCGGCAGGCCCGATCCACCAGTTGTGCGGCGAATGGAGGGTCAGGCGGAGGTGAGGCCACTGGCGAGTGGGAGCATGGGCCCAGGCGTTTTGGTATGGGGGTCCTTCAAAAGTCGCCTGAGGCTCAGAGGGCCCTGCACATTCTTCTGCCCTGAATGACCGGCGGCTACCCTAGCGGCCCGGGTAGAGGATGGGCGGTATGGTGAGTCAGGGGCTGGGGCTTGGGGTCCCCAATCCTTGGCGTTGGAGCTCCAGGCCCCTTCAGAAGGGGTCTAGGGGCCGACCGAGCATTACTGTTAGCCCCCAGGAGGCCGGCAGACCCGATCTGCCAGCTGTATGGTGAGCAGAGGGGCGGGCCAAGGTGAGGGCGCTGTTGAGCGGAATCCTGGGCCCAAGAGTTTTGGCGTGGGGGGCATTCAAAAGTTGCCGGGGGCTCAGAGCACCCTTCCCGTTCTACCGCACTCGGGGTTCAATCTAGGGTTACGGTTAGCCCCCAGAAGACCGGTGGACCCGATCAGCGGCTGTGCAACACGTGGAGGGTTGCCCCGAGGTGAGGGCGCTGGCGAGACTGAGCATGAGCCCAAGCGTTTTAGGGTGGGGGTCCTTTGAAGGTCAGCAGGAGCTCGGAGGGCCCTAACCGTTCTCCTGCACTGATTGACCAGTGGGCCCCTAGCGGCTCGGGTGGCTGAAGGGCAGCAGGGTGAGTCCGGCACTTGGGCTCGGTGTCACCATCCAGCGTTGCGACACCAGGCACCTTGGGAAGGGACCCTGGGGGGCCGACCTATGGTTAGGGTTAGCCCTCAGGAGTCCGGCAGGCCCGATACACCACCTGTGTGTCGAGCGGAGAGTTGGGCCGAGGTGAGGGTGCTGGTGAACATGAGCCTGAGCCCAAGCGTTTTGGTTCGGGGCAACTTCGAAGGTCGGCGGGGGTTCGGAGGGCCCTGCCAGTTCTCCCACCCTGAATGAATGGCAGCGCCCCTAGCAGCCCGTGTGGGGCGGGGTGGCAGGGTGCATCAGGCACTGGGGCTTGGGGGTCCCCAATCCCTGGCATTGTGGCGCCAGGCCCCTTAGGAAGGGACCCTCAGGGGCCGTCCTAGTGTTAAGGTTAGCGCCCAGGAGGCCAGCAGGCCCAAGTAGCCGGCTCTGCGAGGAGCGGAAGTGTGGGCCGGTTTGAGGGCGATGGCGAGTGGGAGTGTGGTCCCCAGGGTTTTGGCGCCCTGGGCCTTCGAATGTTGTCATGGCTCAGAGGGTCCTGCCCGATCTCCTGCCCTGAGTAACCAGTGGCGCTCCTAGCGGCTCCGTTGGCAGTGGGGCGGCAGGGTGAGTCCTGCACTTTGGGTCGGGGATCCCCAATCCCCGGCGCTGCTGTGCCAGGCTCCTTGGGAGGGGCTCCTCGTGGGCGACCTAGGGTTAGAGTTAGCCCCCAGGAGGCTGGCAAGCCCAATCCTCTGGCTGGGCGGCGAGAGGTGGGCGGGCAGAGGTAAAGGCCCTGCCCAGCGGAAGCGTGGGCCCCTGCATTTTGGCGTGGGAGGCTTCAAATTTCGCTGATTTCTCCAGGGCCCTGTCCCTTCTCCCACCCTGAATGACCAGTGGCGCCCCTAGCGGCCCGGTTGGTGGCAGGGCGGCAGGTGAGTCCGGCGCTGGGGCTCAGAGGTTCCCAATACACCGCGTTGCGGCGCCAGGCCCCTTGTGAGGGGCCCCTCGGGGGATGACCTAGGGTTAGGCTTAGCCCCCAGGACGCTGGCAGGCTCAATCCGCCAGCTGTGCGGAGAATTGAGGGGTGGGTCGAGGTGAGATCTCTGTCGAGCAGGAGCTTGGGCTCAAGGATTTTGGCGCCAGGGGCTTTCGAATGTTTCTGGGGACTCGACGGGCCCTGCCCATTCTCCTCCGTGAGTGAATGGCAGCGCCCCTAGCAGCCTAGGTGGTGGCGGGGCGGCAGGGTGAGTCAGGCACTGTGACTTGGGTATCCCCAATCCCCAGCATTGTGGCGCCAGGCCTCTTGGGAGGGGCCCTTGGGGGCGACCTAGGGATAAGGTTAGTCCCCAGGAAGCCAGCAGGCCCGATCCGCCAGCTCTGCAGTGAGCGGAGGGGTGGGCCGAGGTTAGGGAGCAGGCGAGCAGGTGCTTGGGAGCCAGAGTTTTTGCGCGGGGGTCCTTCGAAGGTCGCAGGGGGATCGGAGGGCCCTGCCCGTTCTCCCTTCCGGAATGACTGGCAACGCCCCTAGCGCCCTGGGTGCTTGCTGGGTGGCAGAGTGAGTTCAGCACTGGGGCTCGGGGGTCCCAAATCCCCAGCATTGCGGTGCCAGGCTCCTTGGGAGGGGCCCCTCGGGGGCCGACCTAGGGTAAGTGTTAGCCCCCAGGAGTCCAGCAGGCCCCTTCCACCAGGTCTGCAGCAAGCGGAGGGGCAGGCCGAGGTGAGGGCAATGGCGAAAGGGAGTGTGGGCCCAAGCGTTTTGGTGCAGGGGGCCTTCAAAAGTCCCGGGGGCTTGGAGGGCCCTGCCCGTTCTCTCACCCTGAAAGACTGGCGGCGCCCCTAGCAGCCCGGGTTGCTGGGGGCAGCAGGGTGACTCCGGCGCTGGCCTCGGGGGTCCCCAATCCCCGGCACTGTGGCACCAGGCCCCTTGGGAGGGGCCCCTCGGGGGCCGACCTAGGGTTAGGGTTTGTCCCCAGGAGGCCGGCAAGCCCGCGCTAAGTGGTTCTGGCAATGTAACAAAAATGCCATACACTTATCTGTAAGAAATAACAGTGTACAGGAACCCTCTTAGCCCTAACATCATCCTTTGTGAATATGGAAGCCAGCCCCAAAGTGGTTGTGGAAGTCTGACGAACGCGCTAAGCACTTTTCTCTGAGTCACCACACTATACAGGGAAAGACCAATGTACATCATCTTTCACGAGTAGGAAGCATTAATGAAAAGGTTCTTGAATTTCGAGGACTCTGACCCATCCTTATTGGTAATAAACCACCGTGTACAGGAAAACACCTTCAACTCTCATCAGCCTCCTCAATCCTGATTCTGATTCAACTTTGGGGGTGTAGGACTAGGGAAATGTCCACACCTTATTGCTAAGAAAGATCGATGTCAGGGTAATGCCCTTCAAGTCACATCAGCCTTCCTGAAGACGGCAGCAGGAATCAAGCTGGTTATGTTACCATGAGGTAAGGAAGATGAGCATATAAGTGAGAAACAACAGTGGGCAGGACCTCTCTTCCAACGAACATTATCTTTGCTTAATGTTAAATCCCTATGGTAAGTGGTTGTGGGCATTTGTGAGGTCAAAATCTTGAGTGTTTTGTAAAACCTCTTGGCCATACACATATGAGACTAAGGTAGTTGGGGACTCCTAGGAAGTGATTTGTCCACTGTCAAAAATATGAAAAGATAAGAGACAGATGAGGTCTCCTCAGGCATTGTCCTTTATCCTCATCCTCCGTGAGGATGGTCATCTCTGGACAGCTCAGTGACAGGGTCTCATTCACAGTGGGGGCATCTGTTCCTCACAGACATCAGGCAGGGAAATGGATTTGGTTCTCTGTGCCAGCCCAGCCACAGCTGAGTGTCACAGCACCCTCTCGTGGGCTCATAAGAGTTTCACTGTCACCAGGCAGGTCATTGTATTTGATAAAGCACTGTGAGAGTTTACAATTGCCTTCATCTGCAACCTCCTAGAAGCAAATGCAGGTCTCTGATACCATGTGAAGTCATGTGAAGGCATTGTGAGAAAGTGTCCTTTTGCTAAAGAAAAACATGGCTGGGGCTCCTGGCTGGCTCAGCCAGTTAAGCATGTGCCTTTGGTTCAGGTTATGATCCCAGGGTTCTGGGATCGAGCCGAGGCTCCCTGCTCAGCAGGAAAGGAGGTAGGGAAATAGCTTAGAACCCACAGAGAATGTGAATAAAGGGGAGTGAAATGGAACTTGGTCTGTGTTTTGCTTTAGGGATTGGAAGTTAGTTTTTTCTCAATTGTGATTGTTCTTGAAACAGAAAACCTGTATTTTTTTTCCTTTAATTTTTTTCTAATAATAATTTTTTATTATGATATGTTAGTCACTATACAGTATTTCCTTAGATTTTGATGTAGTGTTCCGTGATTCATTATTTGCATATAACACCCAGTGCTCCATGCAATATGTACCTTCCTTAATACCCATCACTGGCCCATCCCAATCCCCCACCCCTCTCCCCTCTGAAGCCCTCAGTTTGTTTCCCAGAGTCCATAGTCTCTCGTGGTTCATTCCCCCTTCTGTTTAGGGTCCATTGTCTAAAGGGACAGACAGTGGAAGTTCACCAAATATAAGATCGAAATTTCATTGTTCATTATAGATACCGCCAAGTAGTTCCCAGACATTTCATTCTACTGTAGTAATTCATTATACCTGTGCAGGTGCACGTGGAAGACAATTGATGCATGTATAGTGGTAATAAAACACGCCCCTCAGCAGTAGAATAATAGAGGATGCACATGTGTAAAATTATTCGACTACAGCTTCCGTGCTTTCCCTTTCGTTCCTTATTATCTATGAAATTGGACAATTTTTGTTCTCTAGGCTTAAAACTCATTGTCAGTATTTAGAGTTTTTCAATGCTGATCTTCTCCTGTATAAGTTACCAAAAACCTAAAATATGTATGAACTTTAAAAAACGCTATTTTGAAAATTACAGCAGGGAAGTTCCATTTTGTGAATATTGTGTCAATGGATCTCTATTTTGACATCAGTGTTCATTAGAAATGATGACATTTCATGTGAGTATAAATATCAATGTGAAAAAGAAAAGGTAGGAAGAACCTTGAATGTTTAAGTAATTGGGGAAATGACAGGTGTGTGTGTGTGTGTGTGTGTGTGTGTGTGTGTGTGTAATTGATTTTCAATGAATGGTTCAGCTTCTTGTAGGACCTCCGAGAGAGCCCAGGTGAACCTTTCAATGAGTTGGTATCTGTTTTCAGAACATGGGAATCACTTTGTCCAATAGTCAATCAGGCAAGCTTTGAGGTCTTGAAGAGTTTCAGTCCTCAGCGATGGTGTTGCAGACCCTTGTGAGTAAACCCTAGGGTATGTTCAGAGCCCTCATTAGCTGGTACCAATGTGTGACAATTTCAGACAGCATTTCCCAAAGAAGTACCTCTTGAGTCTCTGTCCTTGTCAGTTCCCTACACTTCCTTACACTAGTTATGTGATCAGTGTTTCAGGATAATCCCCACATGTGATTTTTGCTATTTCCTACTAGTCCTATCTGTTTCTCATCTTCTTTTATGGTAGGGGTTGGGAAGCAACCTGTGTGGCGTAGGAAGGGATGTGGTAGTTGTCTGCCTTCAGAGGACCGAATGATGCCTAGAAATTGTACTGTAGTTTGAGGTCAATTGTCCATCCTCTGAGTGTCAGGAATTCCATCACTTTACTTTGATGCTAGTCTGCTCTTCAAGCAGTCCTCAGAAATAAGGACGCCATCCATCTAGGGAATACTGGTTTGCGTGTATGTTTTCATTTTAGGAAAGGCCTTGATGTTCCTGAAAATAATACTGTAGAGCACCCTTTCCTGTACTTATTGGCCATCAGTCAATCTTTTGTGAAGTATTTGTTTATAAATAGACTTTTTATGGTTGATGAGCAGGAATTCTTTATTGACAAGTCTTTGTCAGTGTGTGTATTGCAAATCTTTACTTTCCAGCATGCGGTTCACTTTTTCACTTTCTTATGGTCATAAGATAAGGAGAAATGTCACATTTTTATGAAGTCCCACTGAATTCTTTTAAATGGTTAGTGCACCCTATGTCCTACCCCAAGATTGACAGGTTCTACGTTTTCTTTCAGAAACTGTCCAATGGGAAACACAATTCATCTCAAATTTATAAATTACATTTTTAATTCTAATAGGGTATTTATAGACTGTTTTGGATTTTCTATGTACACAATCGTATTATCTGTGAATAGTCAAATTATCCCCTCAATTCTTATACTTTTTGTTTTTCTTGCCTTCTAACACTGGTAGATTTTCTGATGCCACGTTGAATAGAGCAGCATTGTTTGAAGATTTTAATATACCTTTCTCAATATCTGACAGAAAAAGCAGACAAAACATTGGTAACAAATGTGACCTAATTGACATATAGGGAACATTCCATAATAAGTGCAGAATACATTATTTTCAAGTGGTCATAGACTCTTTACCCAAATAGATGATAGGTGGGGCCACGAATCAAGGCTACAAATGTTAAACCCTGATATTAACTAGATTCTGTTCTTAGACCACAGGGGAATTGAGCCACAGTCATAGCGAAAAGAAAACCAGGAAGTCCTTTAATGTTTAAAAATTAAATGGAAGTTTGCTACATATCCTAAAGGTCAGAGAGGGAATCTCAATGGAAATTCTGAACCTTTTCTATGAGGGCTTACACACAATGGTACTTTATTTGTGAAGAGCATTATAATATCCTAGACAGGTGTTGAGCCTTAAGTCAGAGTTCTGCCTGCCCCAGCCACACCTGGCAGGCTTGGCCTGTGGTCCCCCTCAGCTGTCCTTTCTGGTGGTCCTGAGCTAAGGGGGTCAACATGGCCATATGGAAATGGGAAGCTCCCCACTCATAGTGATGGCAGTGCCCCCTCCCCAGCTGCCCTTTCTGGTGGCTCTGAGCTAAGGGGGTCAACATGGCCATATGGAAATTAGAAGCTCCCCACTCTTAGTGATGACGTTGCTATCGTATCATCCTCACCAGTCCAACAACATGATTTTTGAGTGAAATATGACACAAGAGCGACTTCTTGGCCTTCCTTCAGGTTTGAAAATCATCTGGTGAGTCATCTATTAGGAATATGGATTCAACATGTGTTCTTTCTTCTGGAAAAGAAATAGACCCAATAGCAATTATGGCTTCCTGAGCACCTGTTCTTGAGAGACATCATACTGGCTCTTTGTAGCATTCTCCCTTAAACTTCTCAACTAGGGTGTAGATATTTTTAGGCACATTTTCAGGTGGTTAGACAGGGACTTAGATGATATGAGTCACAGAGGATTTTAGTGTCAGAAACCTAAGTGGGATCCCCAAATTGACTCCAAATCCCCTGTTGTTCCATACAGGGTACTATTTCCCTCTTATCTCTGGTCTTCTCGATCTGGAAACCTATCAAGTATCAGGATTTTCTTGTCATGTGGACAACTGGAACGAATTCAGCGGGCCTTTTCACCTCTGCCAATGGTGATCATTAAGATCATTATCTCAGTGGAGGACCTCTGGGTAAGATACTCAAAGATCCTTAGGAATACAGACAGTATAATATTTTCCTGGTATTAAAGTTACTGAAACCAACTATCTCTTTTAGTCGATTCAGGCTCTGGTATGTTCAGAGGGTGCTGTAAAACAGGTCTGAAATAGTATTTATTAACACTCAGCTCAGCCTCTTCTACAACGTGAGCCAATGCTTATAAACATGGCTAAAATATTCCCTTACCTACGATGACTTCCCAGCCATCGTAGTGTTTATATGGTATGACTGTGACTTACATTAGTCAACATTTGCAGAGAAAGAACTTAGTGCATCCAGGGGGCACTTCATGTTGAAATTAGTTTGTGACAATGAGCTACTGTGTTTTATTCTGCAGTCCAAGGGAATGGTGCCAGACATCTCTAAGGTGTCTAGCAGTTCTACAATTCTGATTTTAAGTGGTCTGTGTGCTTCAGAGATTTGGGCAGGAGAAGGGCAGGAGTTCAGAGACTGTGAACACTTCTGTTACCTGTGCTGACCATGGAGCAGGCAGCCTTTCGTGGGTATCATTTTGATTTCTTGGTACTCTTGTGAAAGGTGCTTTTGTCTCACATTCCTCCATTTAGGAGTAATTATAATGATGAAAGTAATTTTTATCTTATATCATCTGTGGGCCCTGATCCTGGGCTCCCAGGTAAGCTATCCTTTAACATTTTACCCAGCTCAAAATGACTGGGCAAAACCTGAAAGCATGATACCTATTTCTGCCCCAAGCACATGTTGTACATCTGCTTCGAGAAGAAAACAATAACCAAAAATGCCAACATAAAGATAAGAGAAAATAAAGAACCTCTTTGGCTCCCATAAGATTAAAGTCATACTGACATGTGCATACTGAAAATGCATGAAATCATTGCATTTCCTAAAGCCCAAGTCTTGGAGGGTCTGATAGTCACTGACTATGCCCAGAACCAGGCACACCCCAGCAGGGAGGGCTGGTGCAGAAAGGGAAGGGGCAGGACTCTGAGGGTGGTCTACAGCTAGAGAGGTCCCTAGAAGGGGCCAGGTTGTGTGGGGGCCCCAGCCCACGAGCCCACCCATGCCTGTGCCTGGTGTTGGGTAGAGGAGGCTCCTCTTGTGCCCCCTGCACTTTCAGGGTTCCAGGGGCTTGAGGACTGGTTGCGCAGCATCCAAGGAGCTCAGGCACCACCCTCCCAGACCATTCACCACTTGGGGGTGGAGCTACATCACTGTGGGCTGGCCCAGATTTGCAGTGGGTTGCAGACTTGGGGCAGAAGAAGGGGCACTGAGAGAGAGAGAGTTGCCCTGTGGAGATCCCTGCTGGTGAGTGAGCAGCATGCACTGGGGTGGGGGTCCGGGGGTAGGGTGCGCCTCAGGTGGGAGGCAGGGTTCTGGAAGGGCACATGGAGAGGGTTCATTGTGGGGACTCAGGTGAGTTTTCTTTTTCCCTTTAAAGTCTCTTCTGCCCCATGTCCTCAACTGGCCTTATCTCCATACCCGTGAACTCCAGGGCGCCCGCTCCCCTGAGCTTTGGTGGGATTGGTTGCAGAATTTCAGGGTTTCCCCTGTTCCCCTGGAAGAGTGCGGGAAAGGACCTCACACAATCCCCACATTTAGTTCTCTGACACAGTGCAGGTGATGCCTCTTGAGCAGTACCCCGAGTTCAGCAGGGTGTGCCCTGGTCCCCCAGGCACAGGTGTGGCAGTAGCAAGCCCCAGAGCCATCCCCCAACTTCAGCATTATGCCCCCTGTGCCCCCGGGTTAGTGGTAATTGGCTATTAGAATCATGCAGGAAAATCCTCCAGGTGGGGGCCTGGAGGCGGGCATAAACCAGACCCCACTCTAGTTGCATTGGGAATAGATGAATTGAGGGTTTCTTTAGAAGAGTAAGTCTGCTTTCCAGAAAAGGCAAGGTCATTGGTCTGTTGAGAATGAAGATAATTACTGACAAACAACAAGTATGTGTTGCCCCTTCACCCAGAAACCGAAGCAGGTGTGCAGGCTTTAGGTCAGAGGTGCCTTCTTGTCCCCAGCTGACAACACTTCTCTGCTCTGGCTCCAAGACACCCGAGGTTTTGAACGTTAGCATCGGAGTCAGCGAGGCAGCTTGTCACAGGACGCCAGTGTTCAGAGAAAGCACAGGTATGTTTGGCAAAATGTCCTATCTATGTCAGGGCTGGAGGTAAAACCTCTCATTATCCCAAAACCTCCTGGGCTTTTCTCTTTTCTCTAGTTGAGCCACAAAGTAAAATTGAAGTAGCTGTCAGGATTCTGGGTTTGGTGCAAGAATTACTTAGTTTCCCTGCAGGTAGAACTTTGCAGGGGATCACAATTTCTCTGTCCATTTATTGCTTACAAATGTATTTTGACCATCTGTTTCCTAGGAACCCTCTTTTATTAGAAAGGGAAGGTAAGATTCACTCTGTGCCTGTTTGTAACATCTAAATTGTTCCTTCATCTAACAGTGTTTATTCAATTGGGCCTAAGATATGGTTGAGTGGCCAGCATCTAGAGTTAGGTGGCTTTTTTTTTCATCTGATACAGACTTGGATAATGTCATTTGACAAAGGTGATGTTTCATCATTGATTAATTTATTCGTCAGAAGAGTTAAAATTAGGGTGGAGGGAAAATTGAAAATTATCCAAAGCAGCCTGCTCCTGTTTAAAAGTTGAGCTTGACTTTCTAGTTTTACTAAATGTATTATCTCGATATTTTGAGGTGCCATATTCTCTCTGTAGTTTCTTTGGTGGTGGAGTCAGAAGGAGAGTCTGGGAATTCTTTTGGATAGTGGCATGCTGGTGGCTTCAAGGGGCTTGGCGTCAGGAGCCTTGGGGTGAAGTCTGCAACTGCTTGCCTGACCCTGGGTGCATCTCACAGAGGTTTTGTTTCCTCTTATGAAATTGCTGGCAGATAATATTCTGCTTAAAGGGGAACCCTCCCATCCTGTTGGTGGCAATGCAAAGTGGTTCAGCCAGTCTGGGAAACAGTGTGGGGGTTCCTCAAAAAGTTAAACATTGAAAAACCCCATGATTCAGCAATTGCTCTCCTATGTAATTACCCAAAGGATACAGAAATGCAGATTCGAAGGGGGTCCATGCACAATGATGTTTATGGCAGTAATGTCCACAGTAGCCAAACTATGGAGAGAATCCCAAAGTCCATGCACTGATGAATGGATAAAGCAGATGTGGGATACCTATATATAATGGAATATGACCCAGCTTCAAAAAGAATGAAATCTTACCATTTGCAAGGATGTGCATGGACCTAGAGTGTACTAAGCTAAGCAGAATCAGTGAGGAAAGACAAATATCCTATGCTCTCACACTTGTGGAATTTCAGAAAAAAAAAAAAAACAGATGAACAGAGTGGAGGGGTGATGAGAGAGGCAAACAAGGAAATAGACTCAACCTTGGAGAACAAACTGAGTGTTGCTGCAGGACAGGGGCGTGGGGGGAAGAGTTAAATGGGTGAGGGGTATTAAGGATGGTACTTGTGATGAGCACCGGGTACTGTATGCAGGTGAGGAATCACTAAATCCTACCCCTGAAGCGAATATTCCATGGCATGTGAACTAACTGGAATTTAAGTAAGAGAAGAAAGGAAAAAGTGTTCTGCTTCATGAAGAGTGAGGTAAAATTGTAGTGATTTGGGCTGTACTATTCTATAGATGAGAGTTGTAAAACACCCTGTTGTAAGATACACTAGTTTCTTATCACATAAGGAGTCCTCAGAAAGCTGCAATGAAAGATTCAGGTCTCAGAGCATGTTCATGTTCCACTGATATGTTACAATTTGCACAGGTAGGAAAGAAGGTGGAGAGAAAGGCAACAGAAGGGGAAAGTAGGTGTGAACCTTTCATTAGTTAGCATTATATCTTTCTCATGAAAGCCTTGCGCCAGTGTGATTTTGGAAGAAGAGGGGGAATCCAGGAGCATTGCAAGAGATGGGGGAGTTCCAGGTCTGGGTAAAGCTGACAGGGTTCCCAGATGAGAGCTGAATGCATTCTGCAGCAGGGTATGGGCAGGGTGGGCTCCAAGGGTGGCTGTGGGTCTCCTGGGTGAGAGTTGTGACAGGTGAGGGCTGTGTGCAAGTTCCTGGCTGAGGACAAGTGAGGCACAGGCGAGAGCTGGCAGAGAACCCTCTTCTGGGCCACCAGCCTCACCCAACACACACAGGCTCATCTTCTGTCCCTGTCACTCCAATTCAGACTTCTCCGAAGGTGAGTGAGAACACATCAGGAGCATTCTGAACAGAAGGGAAAGCATGTGCAAAGGCTCTGGGGAAGGAGAATTCCAGGTATGTCCAGGAGCAGCAAGAAGGCCCTGTGGCCACAGGAGACAGCTTAGGACATTACCTCAGAGAGGTGAAAGAAAGGCATTCCAGGGCTATAACCCCATGAGACCCTGTTTCACTGGGCCATCCTGGCTACAGTGTTGAGAACAGATGACAGAGTGTTGAAGATGGCAAGGCACGTCAATGACGAAGCTTTTCCAGGAACTCAGGCACTGTGGACCAGACAGGTGGCCTTGGATGGAGTGGTTAGACCTATTCGGGGTCCATTTTGAAGATGGAGCTCACAGGATTTGCTGATCGGTTAGCTATTAGGAGCAGGAGAACGGAGGAGTTGGGGTAACTCCCAGCTGGTGTGGGTTGTCCTGATCGAGGGGAAGGAGAGGGTTTCTGGGGGTAGGATGTAGTCCATGTTCCGCATGCTGAGGAAGGTGCCTTTCCCGGTGGATCTGCTGAGATTTGTGTCTAGGAGAACCTTTCACATCTCCTCCCTCAGTAATGCTCAAGTACAAGTGTCCCCCACTTTTTAAACGTTCACAGTAAGACATTGGGCTTTCTTGAAAGAACTATGTTATTACCCAGCTTCAGTAAGAGGAAGAGACCTGAAGAGGATTTCCCTCTTATGAAAAAAGGTGAACAGTGAGAATCACGTTCAGCATCTGTTTTGGGGAGAAGCACAACAGAGGCGGCGTGCACCCCAACCAGCTCCTTCCGCAGGGAACCGCTCTCCGCATCCAGCCACCAGCACTTTGAATGGTGTCTGTGAGCCTCTGCTGTGCTTTATCTTCATTTATGCTGGGCCTCCCTTAGAAACTTGTGTGCTGAGGCCTAAGAAAAGCCAAAGAGAAGGAATTTTGGAGTCTGAGGACACTGTCTAATTGTTCCGTGTAAATTAATGGCCATTCCTTCTTGACACCATTTCTGCTGTGCAAGGTTTCTCAGAAGCCCTGTACTTTCAAAGAGCAGGGAAACCTATACCTCATACTGCGGGGTTAGTTTTAGTCTCCATGCTGGACAGAACATTTCATGACTGTCGGATTTTCTCACTCAAACATTGAGACTTTGACCACCTTTACCCGTTTCTACCACCCCAACCCTGAATCTGGCACCTACCAATCTGCTCTCAGTGTCTATGCGTTCAGTATTTGTTTATTCCTCGTGGAATGTACATGAGAGCATCTGGTATTGGTCTTTCTGTGTCTGAGTTACTTGGCATAAGGCCCCCAAGGTCTGTGTTTCCATGTCTGGTTCTTGTGAATAATGCTGCAGTGAACGTGGGAGTGCATCTGTCTTTTTGAGGCAGTATTTTTGTGTTCTCCGAATCAATACTCAGTAGAGCCATTATTGGGTCATGTCGTAGTTGCTTTTATGTTTTCAGGAACCTCCATACCGTTTGTCACAGTGGCTGCACCAATTTCCATTCCCACCAACAGTGCACAGAGTCTCCTCTTCTGCACACCCTTGACCCCACCTGGTGTCTGTCTCTGGGACAATAGGTGTTCCAACAGTTGTGACGTTTCCCTGACGATATTTAGTGATGTGGAACAACTTTTTCTGTCTGTTGGCACCTGTGTGCCGTCTTTGGAAAGTATCTATTCACATATTCCCCACATTTTTTATACCGTTTTTTTTTTGTTTGTTTGTTTTGATTTGTATGAGTGTTGTGTATATTTTGGATATTAGCGTCTTCTCACACATATGATTCACAGATATTTTTTTCTTATTGGGTCTGTGGCCTTGTAAGTTTTTGCTGGTTTCTTTTTCCGCGTGGAAGATTTCACTTTGAAGTTTTTCCACTTGTTTATTTTTGCTTTTGTTGCCTTTGCATTTGGTGTCCGATCTGAAGACACTTTGTCAAAACCAATGTCGAGAGACTTAGTACCTGTGTCTTCTTGGAGGTTTATGGATTCAGGTCTTACATTCATATCATTCATCCATTAAAAATTTTGTGTGTGGTGTAAGAAAGTGACCCAGTTATATTCTTCTGCATTTAGTGTCCAGTTTGCCTGTTACCGCTCACTGAAGAGACAGTCCTTCCCTCATGGCATATCTTCTGCTGCTGTGTCATAAGTTAGGATCATCTACGTGTGGGTAAGTTTCTGAGCTTTCTGTTCTGTTCCACTGACCTGGTGTCTGTGTTTATGCCAGTACCATCCTGTTTTGATGACAACAGCTTTGTAATCTAGCTTGAAATACAGGTGTGTGTTGACTGCACCTTTCTTTCTCCAGGTTCCTTTGGGTATTTGGGGTGTTTTGTGATTCCATACAAGTTTGAGGACTGTTTTCTACTTGCTGGAATAATGCCACTGGAATTCAGATAGGGATTTCATCACATCTGTCGATTGCTTTGGGTACGATGGACATGTTCACATAATTAACTCTTCCAGTTAAGGAGCATGGCGTATGCTTCCATTTGTTTGTGTTGCCTTCCAAATCTTTGACCCATTCATCCTGCCCCCCTCGACACACATGCTTTTCATTTCTTTTCTGCCATGTGTTGAGTGTACTATGTCTTTCTCATTCTTGGTTACTTTTATTCCTAGATTTTTTTTATGCAATTGTAAATGGCATTGCTTTTTTAATTTCTCTTTACGACAGTGTGTCATCAGTATACAGAAATGAAAGAAGTTGGGTCATCTGGGTGGCCCCATAGGTGAAGCGTCTGCCTTCAGCTCAGGTCATGAACCCAGAGTTCTGGGATCGAGCCCCGTGTTGTGCTCCCCGCTTAGCGAGGGTCTGCTTCTCCCTCTTTCTGACACTCCCCCTGCTTGTGCTTTTTCTCTTCCTGTCAAATAAATACATAAAATTTGAAAATAAATAAAGACAACAGGTCTCTGTATATTGACTTTATATCCTGCAGCTTTCTTGAATTTGTTTATTCTTACAGTTTTTTTTTTTTTTTTTTTTGTGGAATCTTTCGGGATTTCATGTCATTTGCAAATAGTGACAGTTTTCCTGTATGGATTTCATATCTTTCTTTTTTTAAAATGATGTCACCCTACAGTACTTCATTTGTTTTTGATGTAGTGTTCCATGATTCATTGTTTGCATATAACACCTAGTGCTCATTATGACACGTGCCCTCCTTTTTTTTTAAAAGAATTTATTTATTTATTCGACAGATATGGAGACTGCCAGCGAGAGAGGGAACACAGGCAGGGGGAGTGGGAGAGGAAGAAGCAGGCTCACAGCGGAGGAGCCTGTTGTGGGGCTCAATCCCATAACGCCAGGATCACGCCCTGAACCGAAGGCAGACGCTTAACCGCTGTGCCACCCAGGCGCCCCAACACGTGCCCTCCTTAATACCCATCACCAGGATAACTCATTCCTCTTCCCCTCCCTTTCTGCAACCTTCAGTTTGTTTCCCAGTGTCAGTAGTCTCTCATGGTTCATCTTCCCCTCTCATTCCCACCCCTTCAGTTTTCCCTTCCTTCTTCTAATGTCCTCCATGCTATTCCTTCCGTTCCACATAGGAGTGAAACCATATGATAATTGTCTTTCTCTGCTTGACTTAATTTCACTTAGCATAATCCCCTCCTGGTCCATCCACGTTGGTGCAAATGGTGGGTATTCATCCTTTCTGATGACTGAGTAATATTCCATTGTATAGATGAACCACATCTTCTTTGTCCATTCATCTGCTGAAGGACATCTTGGCTCCTTCCACAGTTTGGCTATTATGGACATTGCTGCTATGAACATTGGGATACAGGTGCCCCTTCTTTTCATTACTCTGTGTCGATGGGGTAAATACCCAGTAGTGCAATTGGTGGGTCATAGGATAGCTCTGTGTTTAACGTCTTGAGGAACCTCCATATTGTTTTCAAAAGTGGCTGTTCCAGCTTGAATTCTCACGAGTAGTGTAAGAGGGCTCCCCTTTCTTCACATCCTCTCTGACTTTTTTTTTATTTCTGTCTTGTTAATTTTTTTTCAAGATTTTATGTATTCATTCCACAGAGATAGAGACATCCAGCGAGTGAGGGAACACAAGCAGGGGGAGTGGGAGAGGAATAAGCAGGCTCATAAAGGAGGAGCCTGATGTGGGGTTCGATCCCATAATGCCAGGATCACGCCCTTAGCCGAAGGCAGATGCTTAACCTCTGTGCCACCCAGGTGCCCCCTGCCTTGTTAATTTTAACCATTCTAACTGGTGTAAGGTGGTATCTCATTGTCATTTTGATTTGTATTTGCCTGGTGGCAAGTGATGTGGAGCATTTTTTCATGTGTCTGTTGGCCATTTGTATGTCTTCTCTGGAGAAGTATCTCTTTTTGTCTTCTGCCCATTTTTTGGGTGTCGAGTTTGAAGAGTTCTTTATAGATCTTGGATACCAGCCCTTTATCTGTAATATCATTTGCAGATATCTTCTTCAATTCCATAGGTTGCCTTTTTGTTTTTTGATCATTTGCTTTGCCGAGCAGAAGCTTTTTATCCTGATGAAGTGCCAATAGTTCATTTTTTGCTTTTATATTCCTTTGCCTTTAGAGACGTGGCTTACAAGATGTTGTTGTGTCCAAGGTTGAAGGGTTCTTTTGATTTTGATATGAGACAGGAATCCATTATCTTTCTTTCCTGATTGTATTCGAGTCCTCTGTCTTTCTTGGTGAGTCTAGCTAAGTTTGTCAGTTTTGTTTATCTTTCCAAAAAAGGCTGCTCTCATTTTCATTTTTTTTTCTTTTTAGTCTCTGCTGGATTTATTTATGTATTCGTTTTTGTTATTTCCTTATTTCTACTAATTTGGGGCTTTGTTATTTTTTTTCTACTTCTTTACCACATAAATCCGGTTGTTTATTGGAGAGCATTTTCATGGATTGATGAAGATCTGAATTTCTATGAATGTCCCCCATAAAGCTACTTTTGCTGCATCCCATAAGTTTTTGTAGGTTGTCTTTTTCATCAATGTCAAGGTACTTCTAAAATTTTTTTGATTTCTTCTTTGACTGTTGGTTGTTCAGTAGCATGTTGTTAAATCTCCACATATTTTTTAAGATTATTTAAGTATCTGACAGAGAGTGAGACAGCGAGAGAGGGAACGCAAGCAGGGGGGTGGGAGAGGGAGAAGCGGGCTTCCCACTGAGCAAGGACCTGATTTGGGGCTAGATCCCAGGATCCGGGGTCAAGACCTGAGCTGAAAGCACATCCTTAACGACAGAGCCACCCAGGCCCCAAAAATCTCCACCTATTTTTGACTGTCCCATTTTTTTCTTGAGACTGATTTCTAATTTCCTATCATTGTGGTTGGACAAGATTTGAAGCAGAAGGTGAAGAGAGCACTCAGATGAAAGGTTTGTTTCCTGGAGGGTTTTCTGAGGGTAGACCATGAGTTCAGTGGGGATGGAGGAAGGCTTTGTGAGACGGGGGGTGGGGTTAACACTTGTTAGAATTACTGACTACTACCATGCAGGCTGTGTGCTACTGTTCACACCATAGTCCTGTTGGACTTGTACTTCATTAAATATTTTCTAGGAGATATAGGCATAGCCTTCACTTAAAGAAAGGTGTCATGTGGGTTCATGGCATGACCCCAGGTCAGCAACCAGAATGTACGGTATTGTGGGGTATCAGAAGCAGGCTTTCTGTGGGAAGTGACAGAAATAAGGTATGGTGAGCTCCATGACCATAGGTGAGGTCCCGAGTGACCCACTGGGTGTTGGGTTCTGTGGATCTGTCTCATCAGGTGCTGTGGAATTCAGGGACACCCTCCTGTCTGTGGATTTGTGTGGAGACAGGTAGACATCAGTGTCTGGCCAGGCACGAGGGTCGCACTGGACCACGACCAGAGGTGCAGCGTGCGGGGGAGCCACTGCTTGGTTTCCATGAAAGCTGACCATGGTCTGTGACCGTGATTCCTAGCAGTTGCAAGGGGAGAGGAGGCCGGGGGTGGTGCACACTTCCTAGACTTGTGGTCAGGACTAGTCTGGACCCCACTGAAGTTAGCCACACCGGGCACAGAAGGCACCCAGTCAGTGTAGCTCTGGGCACTGCTCCCATGGCACTTTTGGGCCAGGTCCATGCTGCAACCTCCTGCTTTTCATCATCATCTTCAAGGTCATGTGCCTCTGCTCTTGCCCCATGGCCTCCGGGGTATTGTCCGTCCTCCATCTGGCCCTCGTCCCTGGTGCCCTGTGCAGTCCGATGCCAGGGTAGCCTTCTCGAGACAAACATCTGGCCCTGATGGAACACTTCCATGGATCTCGGGTGATGCGAGGATGATGCCCTGCCCTGGAAGGGGGCTGCAGGTCCCCAATCAGGACAGCCATGTCTCCCTTTTCAGCATGGCCTGCCCTCCCCTCAGTCTTCTTCAGGGAAGCTCTCCCCACTTCCTGAGATGACAGCTCTGAACTTAAAAATGAATGTTATTTTACATATCTCTATGCCTTAGTTCATCCATGGAATGTCTTTCAACCCCGTTAGTGGGGTTTTTTTAGCAGTTCTGAAGGGCTGTCTGCTCAAAGAGGGGATGACCTGGGTGGGGCAGCTTTCCCTCTCATCTCCCTCAGCATGTCTCTGAGCCCTGGGGCCAGCTGTCCTACTGAGGATTGAGGGACCCAAGCCAGCCCATCCTGAGCCCAGGCTGTGTCAGCTCATAGACTGATGCGTGTCGGAGTGGTGGGCAGATGGCATGGGCCAGGGGCAGGCAGTGTCTCCTTCTCATTCCTTCCCTCCCTTCCTCCCAGAGGTAGCTCAGAGCAGCCTTCAACCCCTGCATCTCCAGATCCCTTGACCTGTGCCTCCTGTGTTCAGCTGGTGACCTTGGAATTTCACATGGATTCTACCTCCCGTACCCTCTCCCATAGCAGTTCCTGGATCAGGGGAGGGATCGGACCCTTGTCTGCTTTTGGTCTTCTTCCTGTCCCGCACCAAGCCCACCCACCTTTGCATCTTCCATGTATGTGCTTGGAAGCAAGCCCATCCACAGGAAACCTATTAGCCAAATGGATCCAGGCAATGAACATTGAAGTAGAGATCCAGGATCCATAATAAATCTGCTCTGAAACCTGTCCCAAAGTCTGTGACTCTCTCACACTGAAACAGAAACAATAATAGCTATCTGGACTGTGAAGTGATATGTGTCTCTACTTCCAATCTTGAATGCATAGGTGCTGAGCCTGGACTGAAAAGCACCATGGCTCCCGTGGGCTGGGATCCATGGTAAGAACTCAGTGAAATCTGAATTTTAGGCATTAAGTGAATAATTATAGTAGAGTGAATCCTCCCAAGTAGGGCTTTTGCACATTGCACAGGAAAAGCTTTTTCAAAGAGGTTTCTGAAAGAAAAATCTTTTTTTAAAATTTATTTTAATTCCATTAAAGCTAACATACAGTGTTACATTAGTTTCAGGTGTACAGTAGAGTGATTCAGTATTTCTATATATTACTCAGTGGTCATCAAGAAGTGTCCTCTTAATCCCCTTCATCTATTCCACTCATCCCTCTATCCACCTCCTCTCTGGTAATCATCCGTTTGTTCTCTATTGTTAAGAGTTTGTATTTTGGTGTGTCTCCTTTTTCTCTTTTAGTTATTTATTTTTGTTTGTTTTTTAAATTCCCCATTAGAGTGACATCATATGGGATTTGTCTTTCTCTGACTGACTGATTTTAGTTTGGATAATACTCTCTAGCTCCATCCATGTGTCTGCAAATGGCAAGGTTTCAATCTTTTGCAATCCGAGTAATACTCCATTGTGTGTGTGTATGTGTGTGTGTGTGTGTGTGTCTGTGTCTGTGTGTGTGTGTGTGTGAATACTCACATCTATCATCTCATTTGTCAATTTTTCTACAGACACTTGGGTTGCTTACATATTGTGACATTGTAAATAATGGTGCAAGAAACATAGAGGTGCACGTATCCTTTTTACTTACTGTTTTCCTATTCTTTGGCTTGGAGGGTCCTGCCCATTCCCCCACCCTGAATGACCGGCGGCGCCCCAAGTGGCCCGGGTGGCAGCGGAGGGGCATTTTGAGTACATCGCTGGGGCTTGGGGGTCCCCAATGTCCGGCATCGCGGTGCCAGGCCCTTTGGGAGTGCCCTTCGGGGGCCGACCTAGGGTTAGGGTTAGCCCCCAGGAGGCCTGCAGTCCCAATACGATGGCTATGGGGTGAGCGGAGGGGTGGGCCGAGGTGAGGGCGCTGGGGAGCAGGATTGTGGGCCCCTGCATTTTGGCGCTGGAGGCTTCAAATATCTCCGGTTTCTCCAGGGCCTTGTCCCTTCTCCCGCCCTGAATGACCGGCGGTGCCCCTAGCGGCCTGGGTGGCAGCGTTGTGGGAGGGTGAGTCTGGCTCTGGGGCTTGGAGTCCCAGATCCCGGGCGTAGTGGCACCAGGACCCTTGGGAGGGGCCCCTGGGAGGCCAACCTAGGGTTAGGATTAGCCCCAAGGAGACCTTCAGGCCTAATCCGCACACTGTGCGGCGAGCGGAGGTGTGGGCCGAGGAGAGGGCAATGGGGAGCGGGAGCGTGGGCACCAGCGTTATGGTGTGGGGAGCCTGTGAAGGTCACCTGTGGCTCAGAAGGCCCTGCCCTTCTCTCGCTCTCTATGACCGACAGCTCCCCTAGTGACCCGGGTGGGTACAGTGCGGCAGGGTGACTCTGGCTCTGGGGCTCTGAGACACCAATCCCCAGAATTGCAGAGCCAGGCCCCTTGGGATGTCCCCACAGGGCCGACCTAGGGTTTTGATTAGCTGCCAGGAGCCCAGCAGGCCCTATCCACCGGCTCTGAAGCAAGCGGTGGGGTGGGCCTAGGTGAGGGCGCTGGTGAGCAGGATCCTGGGAGCCAACGTTTTTGCGCGGGGAGCCTTCAAAGGTCAGCGTGGGCTCAGAGGGCCCTGCCCAATCTCCTGCCCTGATTGACCAGCGGGGCCTCTAGTGGCTCGGGTGGCTGAAGGGCAGCAGGGTGAGTCAGGCACATGGGCTCGGGATCCCCATCCCCAGAGTTGCGACGCCAGACCCCTTGGGAAGGGCTCCTCGGGGGCTGATGTATGGTTAGGGTTAGTCTCCAGGAGCACCGCAGGCCCGATACACCACCTGTGCGTCGAGGGGATAGTTGGGGCGAGGTGAGGGTGCTGGTGAACATGAGCCTGGGCCCAAGCGTTTTGGTTTGGTGTGCCTTCGAATGTCTGTAGGGGTTCGGAGGGCCCTCCACTTCTCCTACCCTGAATGAATGGCGGCGCCGCTAGCGGCCCGTGTGGGGCGGGGCGGCAGCGTGCAACTGGCGCTGGGGCCTGGGGGTCCCCAATCCCCGGCGTTGCGGCTCCAGACCCCTTAGGAAGGGAGCTTCAGGGGCTGTCCTAGGGTTAGGGTTAGCGCCCAGGAGGCCGGCAGGCCCCAGTCGCAGGCTGTGCGAGGAGCGGAGGTGCGGGCCAGGTTGAGGGCGATGCCCAGCAGGAGCGTGGTCCCCAGCATTTTGGTGCCCTGGGCCTTCGAATGTTGCCATGGCTCGGAGGGCCCTGCCCTGTCTCCTGCCCTGAATAACGAGCGACGCCCCTAGGGGCTCGGTTGGCAGTGGGGCGGCAGGGTGAGTCCTGCTCTGCGGTTCAGGGATCCCCAATCCCCAGCGTTGCGGGGCCAGGCCCCTTGGGAGGGGCTCCTCGTGGGCCGACCTAGGGTTAGAGTTAGCCCCCATGAGGCCGGCAGGCCCAATCCTCTGGCTGGGAGGGGAGAGGTGGGTGGGAGGAGGTAAAGGCGCTGGCGAGCGGGAGCCTGGGCCTCTGCATTTTGGCACGGGAGGCTTCAAATATCTCCGGTTTCTCCAGGGCCCTGTCCCTTCTCCCGCCCTGAATGACTGGCGGTGCCCCTAGCGGCCTGGGTGGCAGGGTTGCGGCAGGGTGAGTCTGGCTCTGGGGCTTGGGGTCCCCGATCCCTGGCGTAGCGGCACCAGGACCCTTGGGAGGGGCCCCTGGGGGGCCGACCTAGGGTTAGGGTTAGCCCCCAGGAGGCCGGCAGGCCCTATCTGCCCGCTGTGCGGCGAGTAGAAGGGTGGGCCAAGGTGAGGGCGCTGGGGAGTGTGAGTGTGGGCACCAGCGTTTTGGTGCGGGGAGCCTTTGAAGGTCACCGTGGGCTCAGAAGTCCCTGCCCCTTTTCTCCCCCGAATGACCGGCGGCGCCCCTAGTGGCCCAGGTGGCGATAGTGCAGCAGGGTGAGTCTGGCTCTGGGGCTCTGAGTCACCAATCCCCAGTGTTGCAGAGCCAGGCCACTTGGGATGTGCCCCATGGGGCAGACCTAGGGTTTTGGTTAGCCCCCCGGAGCCCGGCAGGCCCTATCCACCGGCTCTGAATCAAGCGGAGGGGCGGGCCGAGGTGAGGGCTCTAGGAGCAGGAGCATGGGAGCCAACGATTTTGCACACGGGGCCTTCGAAGGTCAGCATGGGCTCGGAGGTCCCTGCTCGTTCTCCTGTCCTGATTGACCCGTGGTCCCCTAGCGGCTTGGGTGGCTGAAGGGCAGCAGGGTGCGTCCGGCACATGGGCTCGGGGTCCCCATCCCCAGCGTTGCGACGCCAGGCCCCTTTGGAAGGGCCCCTCGGGGGCCGACCTATGGTTAGGGTTAGCCTCCAGGAGCCCCGCAGGCCCGATACACCACCTGTGCGTCGAGGGGAGAGTTGGGGCGAGGTGAGGGTGCTGGTGAACATGAGCCTGGGCCCAAGCGTTTTGGTTCGGGGCGCCTTCGAAAGTTGGCGGGGATTCGGAGGGCCCTGTCTATCCTCCCACCCTGAATGAATGGCGGTGCCCCTAGCGGCCTGGATGGGGAGTGGCGACAGGGTGCATCCGGCGCTGGGGCTTGGGGGTCCCCAATCTCCGGCATTGTGGCACCAGGCCCCTTGGGAGGGGCCCTTCGGGGGCCAACCTAGGGATAGGTTTAGCCCCTAGGAGGCCAGCAGGCCCTATTCGCCAGCTGTGTGGAGAGCAGAGTGGCAGACCTAGGTGAGGGCATTGGTGAGTGGGAGGGTGGACCTAGGTGTTTTGGTGCAGGGAGACCCTGAAGGTCACTGGGGACTCTGAAGGACCTGCCACTTCTCTCGCCCTGAATGACCAGCGGCGCCCCTAGCTGCCTGGGTGGCGACAGTGTGGTAGGGTGAGTCTGGCTCTTGGGCTCTGAGTCACCAATCCCAAGCATTGCAGAGCCAGACCCCTTGGGATGTGCCCCACGGGGCCGACCTAGGGTTTTAGTTAGCCCCCAGGAGCATGGCAGGCACTATCCACTGGCTCTGCAGCAAACGGAGGGGCGGGCCGAGGTGAGGGCGCTGGGGAGCGGGAGCATGGGCACCAGTGTTCTGGCGCGGGGAACCTTTGAAGGTCACTGGGGACTCAGAAGGCCCTGCCCTTCTCTCACCATGCATGACCGGTGGCGCCCCTAGAGGCCCAGGTGGCGATAGTGCGGCAGGGTGAGTCCGGCTCTGGGGCTCTGAGTCACCAATCCCCAGCGTTGCGGAGCCAGGCCCCTTGGGATGTGCCCCACGGGGCCGACCTAGGGTTTTCCTTAGAACCAAGAGCCCGGCAGGCCCTTTCCAACGGGTCTGAATGAAGCAGAGAGTTGGGCCGAGGCGAGGGTGGTGGTGAACATGAGCCTGGGCCCAAGCGTTTTGGTTCAGAAAGCCTTCAAAGGTCGGCGGGGGTTCGAAGTGCCCTGCAGGTTCTCCCACCCTGAATGAATGGCGGCGCCCCTAGCGGCCCAGGTGGTAAGGGGTGGCAGGGTGAGTTAGGCCCTGCAGCTCGGGTATCTCCAATCCCCAGGGATGCGGTGCCAGGCCCTTTGGGTGGGGCCCCTCGGATGACAACTTAGGGTTAGGTTTAGCCCCTAAGATCTCAGCCGGTCCTATTCGCCAGCTGCGTGGAGAGTGGAGCGGCGGACCGAGGTGAGGGCGCTGGTGTTTGGGTGCGAGGGCCCGGGCGTTTTGGCGTGGGGGGGACTCGAAAGTCACCGTGTCTCAGAGGGCCCTGCCCGTTCTCCCGCCCTGAATGAACGGCAGCACCCCAAGCCCCTGGGTGGCGGCTGGGTGGCAGGGTGAGTCAGGTGCTGAGGCTCAGGGTCCCCAATCCCCGGCATTGCGGCGCCAGGCCCCTTGGTAGGGGCCCCTCGGGGGTCGATCTAGGGTTACAGTTAGCCCCCCGGAGGCTGGTGGACCCGATCAGCATCTGAGTGGCACGCAGCAGGGTGGGCCGAGGTGAGGGCACTGGCGAGCCTGAGCATGAGCCCAAGCGTTTTAGCGTGGGGTGTCTTCGAAGGTCAGTGGGGGCTCGGAGGGACCTGCCCATTCTCCCACTCTGAATGACCGGCGGGGCCCCTAGTGGCTCAGTTGGCTGAAGGGCAGCAGGGTGAGTCCGGCACTTGGGCTCGGTTGCCCCATCCCTGGCGTTGGGGCACCAGGCCACTTGGGAAGGGCCCCTCGGGGGCCGACCTACAGTTAGGGTTAGCTCCCAGGAGGCTGGCAGGCCCTATACACCACCTGTGCGTGGAGCGGAGAGTTGGGCCGAGGTGAGGTTTCTGGTGAACATGAGCCTGGGCACAAGCATTTTGGTTCTGGGCGCCACTGGGGGTTCGGAGGACTCTGCCAGTTCTCCCACCCAGAATGAATGGCGGCGCCCCTAGCGGCCTGTGTGGGGCGGGGCGGCAGGGTGTACTGGGCGCTGGGGCTTGGGGGTTGCCAATCCCCAGAGTTCCGCCGCAAGGCTCCTTAGGATGGGACCCTCAGGGGCCATCCTAGGGTTAGGGTTAGCGCCCAGGAGGCCGGCAGGCCCGATCCGCCAGCTGTGCGAGGAGTGGAGGTGTGGGCCGAGTTGAGGGGGATGCCGAGCGGGAGTGGGGGCCCCAGCGTTTTGGCGTCCTGGGCCTTCGAATGTTGCCATGTCTCAGAGGGCCCTGCCCATTCTCCTGCCCTGAATAACCAGCGGCACCCCTAGCAGCTCCGTTGGCGGTGGGCCTGCAGGGTGTGTTTGGAGCTGGGGCTCGGGGGTCCCCAATCTCTGTCGTTGCGGTGCCAGGCCCCTTGGGAGGGGCCCCTCGAACGCCGACCTAGATTTAGGGTTATTTCCCAGGGCACCGGCAGGCCCGATCCGCCAGTGTGTGGCAACGGTGGGGTGGGCTGAGGTGAGGGCGCTGGTGAGCGGGAGCGTGGGCCCAAGCGTTTTGGCGTGGGGGGCCTTCAAAAGTTGCCAGGGGACTGGAGGGCCCTGCCCGTTCTCCCGCCCTGAATAACCGGCGGCGCCCCTGGTGCCGCGGGTTGTGGTGGGGTGGCTGGGTGAGTCCGGTGCTGGGGCTCGGAGGCCCCCAATCCCAGGCCTTGCAGCTCCAGGCTCCTTGGGAGGGGCCCACTGGGGGCCAACCTAGGTTTAGGGTTAGCCCCCATGAAGCTGGCAGGCCTCATCCACTGGCTGTGCTGTGAGCAGAGCAGCGCGCTGAGGTGAGGGCGCTGGCATACGGAGGCGTGGGCCCAGCCTTTTGGCGTGCGGGGCCTTCGAAAGTCGCTGGGGGCTCGGAAAGCCCTGCCCGTTCTCCCGACCTGAAAGACCGGTGGTGCCCCTAGTGGCCCGGGTTGCGGTGGGGCAGCACGGTAAGTCCGGAGCTGGGGCATGGGGGTCCCCAATACTCTGCGTTGGGGCGCCAGGCCCCTTGGGAAGGGCCCTCGGGGTCCTAACCAGCGTTAGTATTAGCCCCCAGGAAGCCGGCAGGCCAATCCGCTAGCTGTGTAGAGAGCAGTGGGGCAGGCCAAGGTGAGGGCACTGTAGAGCGGGAGCATGGGCCCAAGCGTTTTGGCGTGGGGGCATTCAAAAGTTGCCAGGGGTTCAGAGCGCACTTCCGGTTCTACTGCACTGAAAGCCCGACGGTGCACCTAGCGGCTCGGGTTGCAGAGGGGCGGCAGAGTGAGTCTGGTGCTGGGGCTCGGGGTCCCCAATCCCCGGTGTTGCAGCGCCAGGCCCCTTGGGAGGGGCCCCTCGGGTGCGACCTAGTGTTAGGGTTAGCCCCCAGGAGGCCCACAGGCCTGATCCGCCAGCTCTGCGGCGAGCGGAGTGGTTGGCCGAGGTGAGGGCGCTCGCGATCGGGAGCGTGGGCCCAAGCGTTTTGGCACGGAGGGCCTTCGAAGGTCGCTGGTGGCTCTGAGGTCCCCGCACGTTCTCCCGCCCTGAATGAGGACAGCGCTCCTAGCGGGCCGGGTCCTGGCGAGGTGACAGGGTGTCTTGCACTGGTGCTCAGGGGTCGCCAAGCCCCGGCTTAGCGGTGCCAGGCCCATTGGGAGGGGCCCCTCTTGGGCCGACGTATGGTTTGGGTTAGCTCCCAGGAGGCCTTCAGGCCCAATCAGCCAGCTGTGCGGTGAGCGGAGGGGCGGGCCGAGGTGAGGCTGCTGGCGAGCGGGAGCACGGGCCCAAGGATTTTGGCGCTGGGAGCCTTCAAAGGTCTCTGGGTGCTCTGAGGGCCCTGCCCGTTCTCCTGCCCTGAATGACCAGCGGCGCCCCTATCGGCCAGGGTGGAGGCGGGGCAACACATTGAGTCTGGCGCAGGGTCTCAGGGGTCCCCAATCCCCACGTGCCGCACCAAGCCCCTTGGGAGGGGCCCTCGTGGGCTGAACTATGGTTAGGGTTAACCCCCAGGAGGCCAGCAGGCCCGATCCGCCGGCTGTGCTGCGAGGGGAGGCGTGGGCCGAGGTGAGGGCGCTGGCGAGAAGGAGCATGGGCCTAAGCGTTTTGGGATGGGGGGCCTTCGAATGTCACAGGGGGCTTGGAGGGCCCTACACATTCTCCCGCCCTAAATGACCGGTGGCGCCCCTAGCGGCCCGGCCGCCGGCAGAGCGGTAAGGTTAGTCTGGTGCTGGGGTTTGGGGCTCCCCAATCCCCGCATTGCGATGCCAGGCCCCTTGGGAAGGGCCCCTCGGTGGTCGACCTAGGGTTAGGGTTAGCCCCCAGGAGCCACGCAGGCCCGATACACCACCTGTGCATCGAGAGGACAGTTGGGCCGAAGTGAGGGTGCTGGTGAACATGAGCCTGGGTCCAAGCGTTTTGGTTCGGTGCGCCTTCGAAGGTCGGCGGGGGTTCGGAGGGCCCTGCCAGTACTCCCACCCTGAATGAATGGCGGCGCCCCTAGCGGCCCGTGTGGGGTGGGGCGGCAGCGTGCATCCGGTGCCGGGGATTGGGGGTACCCAATCCCCGGCGTTGCGGTGCCAGGCCCCTTAGGAAGGGACCCTCAGGGGCCGTCCTAGGGTTCTAGTTAACGCCCAAGAGGCCGGCAGGCCCGAGTCGCCGGCTGTGCAAGGAGCGGAGGTGCGGGCCGAGTTGAGGGTGCTGGTGAACATGAGCCTGGGCCCAAGCGTTTTGATTCGGGGCACCTTCAAATGTAAGTGGGGGCTTGGAGGGCCCTACCCGTTCTCCCGCCCTGAATGACCGGCTACACTCCTAGCGGCCTGTGTGGCGGCAGGGCGGCAGGGTGAGTCTGGCGCTGGGGCTCAGGGGTCCACAATTCCCGGTGTTGCGGTGCCAGGGCCCTTGGGAGGGGCCCTTGGGGGTCGATCTAGGGTTACGGTTAGCCCCCAGCAAGCCGGTGGACCCGATCAGCGGCTGTGCAGCACGCGGAGGGTTGGGCCAAGGTGAGGGCGCTGGCGAGACTGAGCATGATCCCAAGTGTTTTAGTGCGGGGGGTCTTCGAAGGTCGGTGCGGGTCAGAAGGACCTGCCCGTTCTCCCGCTCTGAATGACCGGCGGGGCCCCTAGAGGCTCCGGGGCCTGAAAGGCAGCAGGTTGAGACCGGCACTTGGGTTGGGGTCCCCATTCCCGGCATTGTGGCGCCAGGCCACTTGGGAAGGGCCCCTCCGTGGCCGACCTACAGTTAGGGTTAGCCCTCAGGAGGCCAGCAGGCCCGATACACCGCCTGTGCATAGAGAGGACAGTTGGGCCTAAGTGAGGGTGCTGGTGAACATGAGCCTGGGCCCAAGCGTTTTGGTTCTGGGCGCCTTCGAAGGTCGGCGGGGTTTCGGAGGGCCCTGCCAGTTCTCCCACCACGAATGAATGGCGGCGCCCCTAGCGGCCCGTGTGGGGCGGGGCGGCAGCGTGCGTCCGGCGCTGGGGCTTGCTGGTCGCCAATCTCCGGCGTTGCACTGCAAGGCTCCTTAGGAAGGGACCCTCAGGGGCCGTCCTAGGGTTAAGGTTAGCGCCCAGGAGGCTGGCAGGCCCGAGTCGCCGGCTGTGCGAGGAGTGGAGGTGTGGACCGAGTTGGGGGGGATGCGGAGAGGGAGCGTGGGCCTCAGCATTTTGGCGTCCTGGGCCTTTGAATGTTGCCATGTCTCGGAGGGCCCTGCCCATTATCCTGCCCTGAATAACCAGCGGCGCCCTTAGCGGCTCCATTGCGGTGGGGTTGCAGGGTGAGTCCTGAGCTGAGGCTCAGGGATCCCCAATCCCCAGCATTGTGGGGCCAGGCCCTTTGGGAGGGGCTCCTCCTGGGCCGACCTAGGGTTAGAGTTAGCACCCAGGAGGCCAGCAGGCCCAATCCTCTGGCTGGTTGGCAAGAGGTGGGTGGGCGGAGGTAAAGGCCCTGGGGAGCGGGAGCGTGGGCCCCTGCATTTTGGCGCGGGAGGCTTCAAATGTCGCCAGTTTCTCCAGGGCCCTGTCCCTTCTCCCGCCCTGAATGAGTGGTGGCGCCCCTAGTGGCCTGGGTGGTGGCGTTGCGGCAGCGTGAGTCTGGTTCTGGGTCTTGGAGTCCCCGATCCCCGGCGCATAGGCACAAGAATCCTTGGGAGGGACCCTGGAGGGCCGACCTACAGTTAGGGTTAGCCCCCACAAGGCCGGCAGGGTGGATCCACCCTCTGTGCAGGGAGCGGAGGGGCGGGCCGAGGTGAGGGCGCTGGGGAGCGGGAGCGTGGGCACCAGGGTTTTGGCACGGGGAGCCTTCGAAGGTCGCCAGTGGCTTGGAGGACCCTGTCCGTTCTTGCGCCCTGAATGACTGGCGGCGCCCCTAGTGGCCTGAGTGGCAGCAGGGAGGCAGGGTGAGTCTGGCGATGGGGCCTGTGGTCCTAGTCCCAGGCTTGGTGGCCACAGGCCCCTTGGGAGGGGCCCCTCTGGGGCCTGACTAGCTTTAGGGTTACCCCCAGGAGTCCAGCAGCCTGATCCGCTGGCTGTGCGTCGAGCGGAGGGGCGGGCCGAAGTGAATGCACTGGGGAGCCGGAGCGTGGGCCCAAGTGTTTTGGCGTTGGGGGCCTTCAAAGGTCACCAGGGGCTCAGAGGGCCCTGCCTGTTCTCTCGACCTGTGATGACGTTGCCCCTAGCATGCCGGGTCACGGCGGGGTGGCAGGGTGAGTCTGGAGCTAGGGCTCGTGGGTCCCCAATCCCCAGTGTGGCGGCGCCAGGCACTTGGGAGTGGTCCCTCGGGGGCCTACCTAGGGTTAGGGTTAGCCCAAAGGAGGCCGGCAGGCCCGTTCTGCCGGCTGTGCGGTGAGAGGAGTGGTGGTCCAAGGTGAGGGCACTGGCGAGCGGGAACATGGGCCCAAGGGTTTTGGCGCGGGACTCCTTCAAAAGTCGCCGGGGGCTCAGAGATCCATGCCCCTTCTCCCGCCCTGAATGACTGGCGGCGCCCCTAGCAGCCCGGGTGGCGGCGGGGAGGCTGGGTGAGTCTGGCGCTCATGCTCGTGGGTCCCCAATATCTGGCCTTGCAGAGCCAGTACCCTTGGGAAGGGCCCCTCGGGGGCCGACCTAGGTTTAGGGTTAGCCCCCAGGAGCCCGGCAGGCCCGATCCGCCAACTGTGTTGCGAGCGGAGTGGAGGGCTGAGGTGAGCGCGCTGGCGAGCAGGAGCGTGGGCCCAAGCGTTTTGGTGCAGGGGCCTTCGAAGGTCACCGGGGGCTCAGAGGGCCCTGCCCCTTCCTCTGCCCTGAAGGACCGGCGGCGCCCCTAGCAGCCCGGGTGGCGGCGGGGGTGGCAGTGAAAGTCTGGCGCTGGGGCTCGATTGTCCCCAATCCCCAGAGTGATGGCGCCAGTCCCCTTGGGAGGGGCTCCTCAGGGGCTGAATTAGGGTTAGGGTTAGCCCCCAGGAGGCTGGCAGGCCCGATCCGATCCACTGGCTGTGTGGTGAGCGGAGGGTGGGGCCCAGGTGAGGGCAATGGTGAACAGGAGCGGGGGCCCAAGCGTTTTGGCGCACGTTGCCTTTGAAGGTCTCAGGGGGCACAGAGGGCCCTGCAAGTTCTCCCACTCTGAATGAGGACGGCGACCCTAGCAAGCCAGGTCTTCGCAGGGCACCAGGGTGAGTTTGGCACTGGTGCTCGGGGGTTCCCAATCCCCGGCGTGGTGGTGCCAGACCCCTTGGGAGGGGCCCCTCGACAGCCAACCTAGGGTTAGGGTTAGACCCCAGGAGGCCGCCAGGCCCTATCCGCTGGTTGTGCAGCTTGCGGAGGGGCTGGCCAAGGTGAGGGCATTGGTGAGCAGAAGCGTGGGCCAAAGCATTTTGGCGCGGGGGGCCTTCGAATGTCACCGGGGGCTTGGAGGGCCCTGCCCGTTCTCCAACCTAGATGACCGGTGGCGCCCCTAGCGGCCTGGGTGTCGGTGGGGTGGCAGGGTGTGTCTGGTGGTTTGGCTCGGGGGTCCCCAATCACCAGCGTGGCAGCGCCAGGCCCCTTGGAAGGGGCCTCTGGTGAGCTGACCTAGGGAAGGTTTAGCCCCCAGGAGGCCAGCAGACCCGATCTGCCGGCTGTGCGGCGAGCGAGGGGTGGGCTGAGGTGAGCACGCTGGCGACCGGGAGCGTGGGCCCAAGCATTTTGGCACAGGGGGCCTTCGAATGTCACCGGGGGCTCGGAAGGCCCTGCCCGTTCTCCCTCCTTGAAAGACCGGTGGCTCCCCTAGCGGCCGGTGTGGTGGTGGGCCAGCAGGGTGAGTCTGGAGCTGGGGCTCGGGGGTCCCCAATCCCCGGCGTGGCAGCGCCGGGCACTTGGGAGTGGTCCCTTGGGTGCCGACCTAGCGTTAGGGTTAGCTCAATGGAGGCCAGCAAGCCCCATCCACCGGCTGTGCGGATTATGGAGTGGCAGGCCAAGGTGAGGGCTCTGGCTAGCGGGAGCATGGGCCCAAGTGTTTTTGCACGGGGCGCCTTCCAAGGTCGCCGGGGGCTCAGAGGTCCCTGCCTGTTCTCCTGCCCTGAATGAGTGTCGGCGCCCCTAGCAGCCCGGGTGGCTGCAGGGCGGCAGGGTGAGTTCGGCGCTGGTGCTTGGGGGTCCCCAAGCAGGGGCATGGCGGTTCCACGCCCCTTGGGAGGGGCACCTCGGGGGCTGACATAGGGTTTGTGTTAGCCCCCAGGAGGCCGGCAGGCCCGATCTGCCAGCTGTGCGGCGTGCAGAGGGGCAGGCTGAGGTAAAGGTGCTGGAGAGCAGGAGCGTGGGCCCAGGCGTTTTGGCGTGGGGGCCTTCGAAGATCGAGGGTGGCTCGGAAGGCTCTGCACGTTCTCCAGCCGGGAATGACCGGCGGCGCCCCTAGCGGCCCTGGTGGCGGCGGGGCGGCAGGGTGCGTCTGGTGTTGCGGCTCAGGTGTCCCCAATCCCTGGCGTGGCAGTGCCAGGCCCCTTGGGACGGGCCCCTCTGGGGCCGACCTAGGGTTAGGGTTAGCCCCCAGGAGGATTGCAGGCCCGATCCGCCAGCTGTTCAGAGAGTGGAAGGGCTGGCCGACGTGAGGGCGCTGGTGAGTGGTAGCTTGGCCCAAGCGTTTTGGTGCGGGAGGCCTTGGATGTTCGCCAGGGGCTCGGAGGGCCTTGCCAGTTCTCCCACCCTGAATGACCGGCGGCGCCTCTAGCGGCCATGGTGGCAGCAGGGTGAGTCTGGAGCTGGGGCACAGGGGTTCCCAATCCCCGGTGTGGCGGCTCCAGGCACTTGGGGGGGAACCTCAGGGGCTGACCTAGGGTTAGGGTTAGCTCAAAGGAGGCCATCAGGCCCGATACACCAGCTGTGCAGTGAGGGGAGTGGCGGGCCGAGGTCAGGGCGCTGGCAAGCAGGAGCGTGGGCCCAAGCGTTTTGGCGAGGGGGCCTTCGAAGTTCGCCGGGGGCTCGGAAGGACCCTGCCCGTTCTCCCGCCCTGAATGACCTGCGGCGCCCCTAGCGGGCCGGGTGACGGCGGGGCTGCAGGGTGTGTTCAGAGTTGGGGCTCGGGGGTCCCCAATCTCTGTCGTTGTGGTGCCAGGCCCCTTGGGAGGGGCCCCTCGGGCGCCGACCTAGAGTTAGGGTTATCCCCCAGGGCACTGGCAGGCCCGATCCGCCGGCTGTGTGGCGACGGTGGTGCGGGCTGAGGTGAGGGCGCTGGTGAGTGGGAGCATGGGCCCAAGCGTTTTGGCGTGGGGGGCCTTCAAAAGTTGCCGGGGGCTCGGAGGGCCCTGCCCATTCTACCGCCCTGAGTAACCAGCTGCGCCCCTGGTGCCCTGGGTTGTGGTGGGGTGGCCGGGTGAGTCCGGTGCTGGGACTCGGGGGTCCCCAATCCCAGGCCTTGCAGCTCCAGGCTCCTTGGGAGGGGCCCATCGGGGGCCAACCTAGGTTTAGGGTTAGCCCCCAGGAAGCTGGCAGGCCTCATCCGCTGGCTGTGCTGTGAGCAGAGCGGCGCACCGAGGTGAGGGCGCTGGCGTACGGGGGCGTGGGCCCAGCCTTTTGGCGCGGGGGGCCTTCGAAAGTCCCTGGGGGCTCGGAAGGCCTTGCCCGTTCTCCCGACCTGAATGACCGGCGATGCCCCTAGTGGCCCGGGTTGCGGTGGGGCGGCATGGTAAGTCCGGCGCTGGGGCGCGGGGGTCCCCAATACTCGGCGTTGGGGCGCCAGGCCCCTTGGGAAGGGCCCTCGGGGTCCGAACCAGCGTTAGTGTTAGCCCCCAAGAGGACGGCAGACCTGATCTGCCAGCTGTGTAGCGAGCAGTGGGGCAGGCCGAGGTGAGGGCACTGTAGAGCGGGAGCGTGGGCCCAAGCGTTTTGGCGTGGGGGCATTCGAAAGTCACCGGGGGTTCAGAGTGCACTTCGGGTTCTACTGCGCTGAAAGCCCGATGGCGCACCTAGCGGCTCGGGTTGCAGAGGGGCGGCAGGGTGAGTCCAGTGCTGGGGCTCGGGAATCCCCAATCCCTGGCGTTTCGGCACCAGACCCCTTGGGAGGTGTCCCTCGGGCCTGACTTAGGGTTTGGGTTAGCCTCCAGGAGGCCAGCAGGCCGGATCTGCCAGCTGTGCAGCGAGTGGATGGTCGGGCAGAGGTGAGGTTGCTGGCGAGCGGGAGCATGGGCCCAAGCGTTTTTGCGTGGGGGGGGTTCAAAGGTCGCCGGGGACTCGGAGGGCCCTGCCCGATCTCCCGCCCTGAATGAGGACGTTGCCCCTAGCGGGCCGGGTCACAGTGAGGCGGTACGGTGAGTCCGGCACTGGGGCTCGGGAGTCCCCAATCCCTGGCATGGCGGTGCCAGGCCCCTTGGGAGGGGCCCCTTGGGTGCCGACCTAGGCTTAGAGTTATCCCCCCGGAGGCCAGCAGCCCCGATCTGCCCGCTGTACGGCGAGTGATGTGGCGGGCTGGAGTGAGGGTTCTGGCGAGCGGGAGCGTGGGCCCGAGTGTTTTCGCACGGGGGCCTTCGAAGGTCGCCGTTGGCTCGGAGGGCCCTGCCTGTTCTCCCGCCCTTAATGACCGGCGGGGACCCTGGTGGCCCGGGTGCAGTGGGGCGGGAGGGTGAGTCTGGCAATGGGGCTCGGGGGACACGAAACCCCGGCGTTGTGGCGCCAGGCACCTTGGGAGAGGCCCCTCGGGGGCTGACTTAGGTTTAGGGTTAGCCCCCAGGAGGCCGGCAGGCCCGATCCGCTGGCTGTGCGGCGAGTGGAGGGGCGGGCCAAGTTGAGGGTGTTGGCGAGCGGGAGCATGGGCCCAAGTATTTTGGCAAGGGTGGCCTTCGAAGGTCGCCGGGGGCTCGGAGGGCCCTGCCCGTTCTCCCGCCCTGAATGACTGGCAGCACCCCTAACGGCCCGGGTGGAGGCGGGGCGGTAGGGTGGCTCCAGAGCTGGGGATCTGGGGTCCCCAATCCCCGGCGTGGCGGCGCCAGGCCCATTGGGAGGGGCCCCTCGGGGGCTGATGTAGGGTTTGGGTTAGCCCCCAGGAAGCTGGCAGGCCCGATCCGCCACATGTGCGGTGTGCGGAGGGGCTGGCCTAGGTGAGGGCGCTGGCGAGCTGGACCGTGGGCCCAAGCGTTTTGGCGCGGGGGTCTTCGAATGTCGCCCGGGGCTCTGAGGGCCCTGCCCGTTCTCCCACCTGAATGAGGACAGCGCCCCAAGTGTGCCAGGTCACGGCGCGGTGGCAGGGTGAGACTGCCGCGGGGGCTCGGGGGTCCCTGAGCCCCGGCATGGCAGAGCCAGGCCCCTTGGGAGGGGCCCCTCGGGCACCGACGTAGGGTTTGTGTTAGCTCCAGGAGGCCGGCAGGACCTATCCGTAGGCTGTACTGCGAGCCGAAGGACAGGTCGACGTGAATGCACTGGCAAGTGGGAGTGTGGGCCCAAGCGTTTTGGCGAGAGGGTTTCAAAGATTGCAGGGGGCTCGGAGAGCCCTGCCCGTTCTAACGCCCTGAATGAACGGCGGCGCCCCTAGCGGCCCGGGTGGCGGCGGGGCGGCAGGGTGAGTCAGGCTAGGGGGCTTGGGGGACCCCAATCCCAGGCGTGGTGGTGCCAGGCACCTTGGGAGGGGCCCCTTGGGGGCCAACCTAGGTTTAGGGTTAGCCCCCAGGAGGCCGGCAGGCCCTTTCCGCCAGCTGTGTGACGAGCGGAGGATGGGCCGAGGTGAGGGCACTGGCGAACAGGAGCTTGGGCCCAATAGTTTTGGCGCGGGGGGCCTTCGAAGGTTGCCAGGGGCTCGTAGGGCCCTGCCCGATCTCCCGCCCTGAATGAGGAAGGTGCCCCTAGCGGGCCGGGTCGCAGCGGGGCGGCAGGGTGAGTTCAGCCCTGGTGCTCGGGGGTCCCCAATCCCTGGCGTGGCAGCGCCAGGCCCCTTGGGAGGGGCCCCTCGTGAGCCGACCTGGGGTTAGGGTTAGCCCAAAGGAGGCCGGCAGGCCCCATCCACCGGCTGAGCGGATTACGGAGTGGTGGGCCAAGGTGAGGGCTCTGGCGAGCGGGAGCATGGTCCCAGGTGTTTTGGCACAGGGGCCTTCGAAGTTCGAGGGTGGCTCGGAAGGCTCTGCATGTTCTCCAGCCCCGAATGACCGGTGGCGCCCCTAGCGGCCCGGGTGGCGGCGGAGTGGCAGGGTGCATCTGGTGTTGTGGCTCGGGGGTCCCCAATCCCCGGCGTGGCAGTGCCAGACCCCTTGGGACGGTCCCCTCTGAGACCGACCTAGGGTTAGGGTTAGCCCCCAGGAGAATGGCAGGCCCGATCCACCAGCTGTGCAGAGAGTGGAGGGACGGTCCGAAGTGAGGGCGCTGGTGAGTGGTAGCGTTGGCCCAAGCGTTTTGGTGCAGGAGGCCTTGGACATTCGCCGGGGGCTCGGAGGGCCCTGCCCATTTTCACGCCCCATGAGGACATTGCTCCTAGCAGGCTGGGTCATGGAGGGGCGGCAGGGTGAGCCCGCAACAAGTGCTCGCGGGTCCCCAAACCCCGGCATGGCAGCGCCAGGCGCTTGGGAGTGGTCTCTCGGGGGCCGACCTAGGGTAGGGTTAGCCTAAAGGATGCCAGCAGGCCCGATCTGCCGTATGTGCGGTGAGCGGAGGGGCTAGCCGAGGTGACGGCGGTGGCGAACAGGAGCGTGGGCCCAAGCGTTTTGGCGCAGATGGCCTTTGAAGGTCGCCGGGGGCTCGGAGGGCCCTTCCCATTCTCCCGCCCTGAATGACCGGCGCCGCCCCAAGCAGCCCGGGTGGCGGAGGGGCAGTAGGTTGAGTTGGGCCCTGGGGCTCGGGGGTCCCCAATCCCCGACATTGAGGCGCCAAGCCCCGTGGGAGGGGCCCCTCGGGTCCGACCTAGGGTTAGGGTTAGCCCCCAGGAGGCTGGCAGGCACAATCCGCCAGCTGTGTGGCAAGCGGAGGGGCGGGCCGAGGGGCAGGCGCTGGAGAGCGGGAGCATAGTCCTAAGCGTTTTGGCGCGGGGGGCCTTCGAAGTTCGCCAGGGGCTCGGAGGGCCCTACCCGTTCTCCCGCTCTGAATGACCTGTGGCACCCCTAGCGGCCCGGATGACGGCGGGGCAGCAGCGTGAGTTTGGCTCTGGGGCTCGGTGTCCCCAATCCCTGTATTGTGGCACCAGGCCCCTTGGGAGGGGCCCATCGGGGGCCGACCAAGGGTTAGGGTTAGCACCCAGGAGGCAGGCAGGCCCGATCCACCAGCTGTGTGACGAGTGGAGGGGCGGGCCGAGGTGAGGGCGCTGGCGAGCGGGAGCGTGGACCCAAGCATTTTTGTGCGGGGGTCCTTCGAAGGTCGCAGGTGGCTCGGAAGGGCTTGCCCGTTCTGCCACCCTGAATGACCAGCGGCACCCCTAGCAGCCCGGTGGCATCGCGGCGGCCGTGTGAGTCCGGCGCTGGGGCTTGGGGGTCCCAATCCCTGGCGTTGGGCAGCCAGGCCCCTTGGGAGATTCCCTCGGGGGCCGACCTAGGGTTAGGGTTATCCCCCAAGAGCCTGTTAGGCCCAATCTGCCAGCTGTGCAGCGAGCGGAGGGGTGGGCTTAGGTGAGGGCATTGGTGAGCAGGAGCGTGGACCCAAGCATTTTGGCGCAGGTTGCCTTCGAAGATCGCCAGGGGATCGGAGGGCCCTGCCCGTTCTCGCTCCCTGAATGACCGGCGGCGCCCCTAGCGGCCCGGGTGGCGGCGGGGTGACACGGTGAGTCCGGCGGTGGGGCTCGGGGGTCCCCAATCCCAGGCATTGCGGTGCCAGGCCCGTTCGGACAGGCCCCTCAGGGGCCCACCTAGGGCATATGGGTAGTCACCAGGAGGAGGGCAGGCTTCATCTGCCAGCTCTCCGGCAAGCGGAGGGTCAGGCCGAGGTGAGGGCGCTGAGGGGCGGGAGCGTGGGCTCAAGCGTTTTGGATGGGGAGGCCTTCGAATGTCCCCGCGGGCTCGGAGGGCCCTGTCCATTCTCCCACCCTGAATGACCAGTGGCACCCCTAGCGGACTGGGTGTCAGTGGGGCGGCAGGGTGAGTCTGGCGCTGGGGCTCGGGGGTCCCCACTCCCCGGCATTGCGGCACCAGGCCCTTTGGGAGGGGCAGCTCCGGGCCCGTCCTAGGGTAAGGGTGAGCCCCCAGGAGGCCGGCAGTTCCGATCCAGCAGCTGTGAGGTGAGCGGAGGGGCGGGCCGAGGTAAGGGTGCTGGCGAGCGGGAGCGTGGGCCAAAGGGTTTTGGCGTGGGGTACATTCGAAAGTCGCTGGGGACTTGGAGGGCCCTGCCCGTTCTCCCGCCCTGAATGACCGGCGGAGCCCCTAGCGGCTTGGGTGGCAGTTGAGCCGCAGGGTGAGTCCGGTGCTGGGGCTCGGGGGTCCGAATCCCTGATGTTGTGGGCCAGGCCCCTTGGGAAGGGCCCCTCAGGGGCCGACCTAGTGTTAGGGTTAGTCCCAAATATGCTGGCAGGCCTGATCCCCCGGCTGCGTGGCGATCGGAGGGGCGGGCCGAGGTGAAGCGTTGGCGAGCGGGAGCGTGGGCCCAAGCGTTTTGGCGCGGGGAGACTTTGAAGTTCGCCAGGGGCTTGGAGGGACCTACCCATTCTCCCGCCCTGAATGACCGGCGGCGCCCCTAGCGGGCCGGGTGGCGGCGGGGCGGCATGGTGTGTTCTGAGCTCGGGTTCGGGGGTTCGCAATCCCTGCGTTGCAAGGCCAGGCCCCTTGGGAGGGGCTCCTTGGGGGCCAACCTAGGGTTAGGGTTAGCCCCCTGGAGGCCAGCAGCCCAGATCCTCCATCTGTGCAGCGAGTGGAGGGGCAGGCCGAGCTGAGGGCACAGGCAAGCGTGATCGTGGGCCCAAGCGTTTTGGCGCGGGGTGCCTTCGAAGGCCATCCGGGGCTTAGAAGGCCCTGCCTGTTCTCACACCCTGAATGATCAGTGGCGCCGCTAGTGGCCTGGGTGTTGGCGGGGCGGCAAGGTGAGTCTGGCGCTGCGGCTCGGGGGTCAGCAATCAGACACGTTGTGGCGCCAGGCCCCATCATACGAGCCCCTCCGGGGCCAACCTAGGGTTAGGGTTAGCCCCCAGGAGGCCGGCAGGCCCGATCTGCCGGCTGTGGGGCGAGGGGAGGGGCGGGCCGAAGTGAGGGCACTGGCGAATGGGACCGTGGGCCCAAGCATTTTGGCACGGGGCTCCTTCGAATGTCGTCGTGGGCTAGGAGAGCCCCGCTTGTTCTCCCGCTCTGAATGACCGGCGGTGCCCCTAGCGGTCCAGGTGGCAGCGGGACAGCAAGGTGAGTCCTGGCTGGGGCTCGGGGGTCCCAATCTCTGGCTTTGCCATGCCAGACCCCTTGGGAGGGGCCCCTCGGGAGCCGACCTAGGGTTAGTGTCAGCCCCCAGGAGGCCATCAGGCCCGATCCGCCAGTTGTGCGGCGAGCGGAGGGGCGCGGAGGTGAAGGCGCTGGCGAGCCGGAGCGTGGGCCCAAGCGTTTTGGCTTGGTGGGCCTTCGAAGGACGACAGGGACTCCGAGGGCCCTGTCCCTTCTCCCGCACTGAATATCCTGCGGCGCCCCTAGCAGCCGGGTGGCGGCGGGGCGGCAGGATGAGTCCGGCGCTGGGGCTCGGGGGTTCGCAATCCCCGGTGTTGCGCTGCCAGGCTCCTTGGAATGGACCACTCGGGGGCCGACCTAGGGTTAGGGTTAGCCCCCAGGAAGCCGGCAGGCCCGATCTGCCAGCTGTGCGGCGAGCAGAGGGGCGGGCCGAAGTGAGGGCACTGACTAGCGGGAGCGTGGGCCCAAGTGTTTTGGCGCGGGGGGCCTTCGAAGGTCTCCGGTGGCTCGGAGGGCCCTTCACATTCCTCCGCCCTGAATGACCGGCAGCGCCCCTACTGGCCCGGGTGGCGGCGGGGGTGGCAGGTTGAGTCCAACACTGGGGCTCTGGGGTCCCCAATCCCCGGTGTTGTGGTGCCAGGCCCCTTGGGAGGTGCCCCTCGGGGGCCGACCTAGGCTTAGGGTTAACCCCCAGGAGGCCGGTAGGCCCGATCCGCTGGCTGTGTGGCGAACGGAGGGACGGGCCGATGTGAGGGCGCTGGAGAGAGTGAGCCCGGGCCCAAGCGTTTTGGTGCGGGGGACCTTCGAAAGTCGCCAGGGGCTCGGAGGGCCCTGCCCGTTCTCCCGCCCTGAGTGACCAGTGGCGCCCATAGTGGCCCGGGTGGCGGCGGTCCGGCAGGGTGAGTCTGACACTGGGGCTCAGGGGTCCCCAATCCCCGGCGTTGCGGCTCTAGGCCCCTTGGGAGGGGCTCCTCGGGGGCTGACCTAGGATTAGGATTAGCCCCCAGGAGGCCGGCAGGCCCGATCTGCCAGTTGTGTGGCGAGTGGAGGGACGGGCCGAGGTGAGGGCGCTGGCGAGCGGGAGTGTGGGCTGAAGCATTTTGGCGGAGGTACCTTTGAAGGTCGTCTGGGGCTTGGAGGGCCCTGCCCGTTCTCACGCCCTGAATGACCGGCGGCGCCGCTAGCGGCCCGGGTGTCGGTGGGGCAGCACAGTGAGTCTGGCGCTGCAGCTCGGGGTTCAGCAATCAGAGACGTGGCGCCAGGCCCCATCGGATGAGCCCCTCGAGGGCCGACCTAGGTTTAGGGTTAGCCCCCAGGGGGCCAGAGGCCCGATCCGCCGGCTGTGCAGCGAGCGGAGGGGCAGGCCGAGGTGTGGGCGCTGGAGAGCGGGAGCGTGTGCCCAAGCGTTTTGGCATGGGGGGCCTTCAAAGGTGGCCGGGGGCTCGAAAGGCCCTTCCCATTCTTCCGCCCTGAATGACCGGCGGCGCCCCTAGCGGCCCGGGTAGTGGCAGGGCGGCAGGTTGAATCTAATGCTGGGGCTCTGTGGTCCCAAATCCCCAGCTTTGAGGTGCCAGGCCCCTTGGGAGGGGCCCCTCGGGGGCCGCCCTAGTGATAGTGTTAGCCCACAGGAGGCCGGCAGGCCTGATCAGCCGGCTGTCAGGCGAGCGGAGGGGCAGGCCGAGATGAGGGCGCTGGTGAGAAGGAGTGTGGGCCCAAGCGTTTTGGCATGGGGTCTTCAAAGGTCGCAGAAGGCTCGGAGGGCCCTGCCCATTCTCCTGCCCTGAATGACGCACGGCGCCCCTAGCAAACTGGGTGGCCGGGTGGTGGCAAGTTGAGTCCGGTGCAGGGGCTCGGGGGCACCCCATCCCTGGCGTTGCGGTACCCGGCCTCTTCGGCGCCGCCCTAGGGTTAGGGTTAGCGCACAGGAGGCTGGCAGGCTTGCTCCACCAGCTGTGGGGCGAGTGGAGGGGCAGGCCGAGGTGAGGGCGCTGGCGAGCGGGAGCGTGGGCCAGAGCATTTTGGCTTTGGCTCGGGGTGCCTTCGAAGGTCACAGGTGACTCGGAGGGTCCTGCCCGTTCTGTTGCCCTGAAGGACTGGCGAAGCCCCTAGTGCCCCACGTGGTGGTGGGGCGGCAGGGTGCGTCCGGCACTGGGACTTGGGAGTCCCCAATCCCTGGCATGCGGCGCCAGGCCACTTGGGAGGGGCCATTTGAGGGCGATCAAGGGATAGGGTTAGCCCCCAGGAAGCCAGCAGGCCTGATCCGCCAGCTCTGCAGCGAGCTTAGGGGTGGGCCGAGGTTAGGGTGCTGGCGAGCAGGAGAGTGGGAGCCAGAGTTTTTGCATGGGGGGCCTTTGAAGGTCGCAGGCAGATCAGAGGGCCCTGCCCGTTCTCCCTTCCTGAATGACTGGCAACGACCCTAGCACCCTGGGAGCTTGGGGGTGGCAGAGTGAGTCCAGCACTGGGGCTCGGGGTTCCCAAATCCCCGGCATTGAGGTGCCAGGCTCCTTGGGAGGGGCACCTCAGGGACCGACCTAGGGTAAGTGTTAGCCCCCAGGAGTGCAGCAGGCCCGTTCCCCCAGCTCTGCGGCAGGCGTAGGGGCAGGCCGAGGTGAGGGCACTGGCGAGAGGGAGTGTGGACCCAAGCATTTTGGCGCGGGGGGACTTCAAAAGTCGCTGGGGGCTTGGAGGGCCCTGCCCGTTCTCTCGCCCTGAAAGACTGGCGGCCCCCCTAGCAACCCGGGTTGCTGTGGGGTGGCAGGGGGACTCCGGCGCTGGGCTCGGGGATCCCCAATCCCTGGCGTTGTGGTGCCAGGCCCCTTGGGAGAGGCCCCTCGGGGGCCGACCTAGGGTTAGGGTTCGTCCCCAGGAGGCCGGCAAGCCCAGCGCTAAGTGGTTCTGGCAATGTAACAAAAATGCCATACACTTATCTGTAAGAAATAACAGTGTACAGGAACCCTCTTAGCCCTAACATCATCCTTTCTGAATATGGAAGCCAGACCCAAGGTGGTCGTGGAAGTCTGACGAAAGGGCTAAGCACTTTTCTCTGAGTCACCACACTATACAGGGAAAGACCAATGTACATCATCTTTCACAAGTAGGAAGCATTAATGAAAAGGTTCTGGAATTTCGAGGACTCTGACCCATCCTTATTGGTAATAAACCACCGTGTACAGGAAAACACCTTCAACTCTCATCAGCCTCCTCAATCCTGATTCCGATTCAACTTTGGGTGTGTAGGACTAGGGAAATGTCCACATCTTATTGCTAAGAAAGAACGATGTCAGAGTAATGCCCGACAAGTCACATCAGCCTTCCTGAAGACGGCAGCAGGAATCAAGGTGGTTATGTTACCATGAGGTAAGGAAGATGAGCATATAAGTGAGAAACAACAGTGGGCAGGACCTCTCTTCCAACGAACAGTATCTTTGCTTAATGTTGAATCCCTATGGTAAGTGGTTGTAGGCATTTGTGAGGTCAAAATCTTAAGTGTTTTGTAAAACCTCTTGGCCATTCACAGATGAGACTAAGGTAGTTGGGGACTCCTAGGCAGTGATTTGTCCACTGTCGAAAATATGAAAAGATAAAAGAGACAGATGAGGTCTCCTCAGGCATTGTCCTTTATCCTCATCCTCCGTGAGGATGGCCATCTCTGGACAGCTCAGTGGCAGGGTCTCATTCACAGTGGGGGCATCTGTTCCTCACAGACATCAGGCAGGGAAATGGATTTGGTTCTCTGTGCCAGCCCAGCCACAGCTGAGTGTCACAGCACCCTCTTGTGGGCTCATAAGGGTTTCACTGTCACCAGGCAGGTCACTGTATTTGATAAACCACTGTAAGAGTTTGCAATTGCCTTCATCTGCAACCTCCTAGAAGCAAATGCAGGTCTCTGGTACCATGTGAAGTCATGTGAAGGCATTGTGAGAAAGTGTCCTTTTGCTTAAGAAAAACATGGAGCTGGGGCTCCTGGCTTGCTCAGCCAGTTAAGCATGTGCCTTTGGCTCAGGTTATGATCCCAGGGTTCTGGGATCGAGCCGAGGCTCCCTGCTCAGCAGGAAAGGAGGTAGGGAAATAGCTTAGAACCCACAGAGAATGTGAATAAAGGGGAGTGAAATGGAACTTGGTCTGTGTTTTGCTTTAGGGATTGGAAGTTAGTTTTTTCTCAATTGTGATTGTTCTTGAAACAGAGAAGCTGTATTGGTTTTTTTTTACCTTTAATTTTTTTCTAATAATAATTTTTTATTATGATATGTTAGTCACTATACAGTATTTCCTTAGATTTTGATGTAGTGTTCCGTGATTCATTATTTGCATATAACACCCAGTGCTCCATGCAATATGTACCTTCCTTAATACCCATCACTGGCCCATCCCAATCCCCCACCCCTCTCCCCTCTGAAGCCCTCAGTTTGTTTCCCAGAGTCCATAGTCGCTCGTGGTTCATTCCCCCTTCTGTTTAGGGTCCATTGTCTAAAGGGACAGACAGTGGAAGTTCACCAAATATAAGATCAAAATTTCATTGTTCATTATAGATGCCGCCAAGTAGTTCCCAGACATTTCATTCTACTGTAGTAATTCATTATACCTGTGAAGGTGCACGTGGAAGACAATTGATGCATGTATAGTGGTAATAAAACACGCCCCTCAGTAGTAGAATAAGAGAGGATACATATGTGTAAAATTATTCGACTACAGCTTCCATGCTTTCCCTTTGGTTCCTTATTATCTATGAAATTGGACAATTTTTGTTCTCTAGGCTTAAAACTCATTGTCAAGTATTCAGAGTTTTTCAATGCTGATCTTCTCCTTTATAAGTTACCAAAAACCTAAAATATGTATGATCTTTAAAAAATGCTATATTGAAAATTACAGCAGGGAAGTTTCATTTTGTGAATATTGTGTCAATGGATCTCTATTTTGACAACAGTGTTCATTAGAAATGATGACATTTCATGTGAGTATAAATATCAATGTGTAAAAGAAAAGGTAGGAAGAACCTTGAATGTTTAAGTAATTGGTGAAATGACAGGTGTGTGTGTGTGTGTGTGTGTGTGTGTGTGTGTGTGTGTAATTGATTTTCAGTGAATGGTTCAGCTTCTTGTAGGGCCTCCGAGAGAGCCCAGGTGAACCTTTCAATGAGTTGGTATCTGTTTTCAGAACATGGGAATCTCTTAGTTCAATAGTCAATCAGGCAAGCTTTGAGGTCTTGAAGTCCTCAGCGATGGTGTTGCAGACCCTTGTGAGCAAACCCTAGGGTATGGTCAGAGCCCTCATTAGCTGGTACCAAGGTGTGATGATTTCAGACAGCATTTCCCAAAGAAGTACCTCTTGAGTCTCTGTCCTTGTCAGTTCCCTACACTTCCTTACACTAGTTATGTGATCAGTGTGTTTCAGGATAATCCCCACATGTGATTTTTGCTATTTCCTACTAGTTCTATCTGTTTCTCATGTTCTTCTTTTATGGTAGGGGTTGGGAAGCAACCTGTGTGGTGGAGGAAGGGGTGTGGTAGTTGTCTGCCTTCAGAGGACCGAATGATGCCTAGAAATTGTACTGTAGTTTGAGGTCAATTGTCCATCCTCTGAGTGTCAGGAATTCCATCACTTTACTTTGATGCTAGTCTGTTCTTCAAGCTGTCCTCAGAAATAAGGACGTCATCCATCTAGGGAATACTAGTTTGTGTGTATGTTTTCATTTTAGGAAAGGCCTTACTCTTCCTTAAAATAATACTGTAGAGCACCCTTTCCTGTTGTTATTGGCCATCAGTCAATCTTTTGTGAAGTATTCGTTTATAAATAGACTTTCTATGGTTGATGAGCAGGAATTCTTTATTGACAAGTCTTTGTCAGTGTGTGCATTGCAAATCTTTACTTCCCAGCCTGCGGTTCACTATTTCATTTTCTTATGGTCATAAGTTAAGGAGAAATGTCACATTTTTATGAAGTCCCACTGAATTCTTTTAAATGGTTAAAGCACCCTATGTCCTACCCCAAGATTGACAGGTTCTACATTTTCTTTCAGAAACTGTCCAATGGGAAGCTACAATCCATCTCAAATTTATAAATTGCATTTTTAATTCTAATAGGGTATTTATAGACTGTTTTGGATTTTCTATGTACACAATTGTATTATCTGTGAATAGTCACATTTATCCCCTCAATTCTTATACTTTTTGTTTCTCTTGCCTTCTAACACTGGTAGATTCTCTGATGCAACGTTGAATAGAGCAGGATTGTTTGAAGATTTTAATATACCTTTCTCAATATCTGAAAGAAAAAGCAGACAAAACATTGGTAACAAATGTGACCTAATTGACATATAGGGAACATTCCATAATAAGTGCAGAATGCATTATTTTCAAGTGGTCATAGACTCTTTACCCAAATAGATGATAGGTGGGGCCAAGAATCAAGTCTACAAATGTTAAACCCTGAAATTAACTAGATTCTATTCTTAGACCACAGGGGAATTGAGCCACAGTCATAGCGAAAAGAAAATCAAGAAGTCCTTCAATGTTTAAAATTAAATGGAACTTTGCTACATATCCTAAAGGTCAGAGAGGGAATCTCAATGGAAATTCTGAAACTTTTCTACATGAGGGCTCACACACAATGGCACTTTCTTTGTGAAGAGCATTATAATAACCTAGACAGGAGTTGAGCCTTAAGTCAGAGTTCTTCCTGCCCCAGCCACACCTGGCAGCCTTGGCCTGTGGTGCCCCTCAGCTCTCCTTTCTGGTGGCCCTGAGCTAAGGGGGTCAACATGGCCATATGGAAATGGGAAGCTCCCCACTCATAGTGATGATGGTGCCCCCTCCCCAGCTGCCCATTCAGGTGGCTCTGAGCTAAGGGGGTCAACATGGCCGTATGGAAATTAGAAGCTTCCCACTCTTAGTGATGACGTTGCTATCGTATCATCCTCACCAGTCCAACAACATGATTTCTGAGTGAACTATGACACAAGAGTGACTTCTTGGCCTTCCATCAGGTTTGAAAATCATCTGGTGAGTCATCTATTCGAAATATGGATTCAACATGTGTTCTTTCTTCTGAAAAGAAATAGACCCAATAGCAATTATGGCTTCCTGAGCACCTGTTCTTGAGACACATCATACTGGCTCTTTGTAGCATTCTGCCTCTTAAACTTCTCAACTAGGGTGTAGATATTTTTAGGCACATTTTCAGGTGGTTAGACAGGGACTCGGATGATATGAGTCACAGAGGATTTTAGTGTCAGAAACATAAGTGGGATTCCCAAATTGACTCCAAATCCCTTGTTGTTCCATACAGGGTACTATCTTCCTCTTAACTCTGGTCTTCTCGATCTGGAAACCTATCAAGTATCAGGATTTTCTTGTCATGTGGACAACTGGAACGAATTCATCGGGCCTTTTCACCTCTGCCCATGGTGATCATTAAGATCATTATCTCAGTGGAGGACCTCTGGGTAAGATACTCAAAGATCCTTAGGAATACAGACAGTATAATATTTTTCTGGTATTAAAGTTACTGAAACCAACTATCTTTTTTAGTCCATTCTGGCTCTGGTATGTTCAGAGGGTGCTGTAAAACAGGTCTGAAATAGTGTTTAAAAACACTCAGCTCAGCCTCTTCTACAAAGTGAGCCAATGCTTATAAACATGGCTAAAATATTGCCTTACCTATGATGACTTCCCAGCCATCGTAGTGTTTATATGGTATGACTGTGACTTATATTAGTCAACATTTGCAGAGAAAGAACTTACTGCATCCAGGGGGCACTTCATGTTGAAATTAGTTTGTGACAACGAGCTACTGTGTTTTATTCTGCAGTCCAAGGGAATGGTGCCAGACGTCTCTAAGTTGTCTAGCAGTTCTACAATTCTAATTTTAAGTGGTCTGTGTGCTTCAGAGATTTGGGCAAGAGAAGGGCAGGAGTCCAGAGACTGTGAACACTTCTGTTACCTGTGCTGACCATGGAGCAGGCAGCCTTTCGTGGGTATCATTTTGATTTCTTGGTACTCTTGTGAAAGGTGCTTTTGTCTCAAATTCCTCCATTTAGGAGTAATTATAATGATGAAAGTAATTTTTATCTTATATCATCTGTGGGCCCTGATCCTGGGATCCCAGGGAAGCTATCCTTTAACATTTTACCCGGCTCAAAATGACTGGGCAAAACCTAAAAGCATGGGCCCTATTTCTGCCCCAAGCACATGTTGTACATCTGCTTCGAGGAGAAAACAATAACCAAAAATGCCAACATAAAGATAAGAAAAAATAAAGAACCTCTTTGGCTCCCATAAGATTAAGGTCATATTGACATGTACATACTGAAAACATAAGAAAGAATCTGTCACTTTCTGGATCTAAGAAGATCCTCACTGTAGTATGTAACTCTGTATGTAAAACAAAACAGAAAAAAATATATAAGCCTGCCCCAAATATTCCTTCCCCGGAGCACTCCCTTCTTGGTGAAGATTGTGTCTCCCAGACAGTTGTCCTGACTTGGGTTTGAATAAAGGTCCCTTCCTTTCTCTCTAAAATGTTTTTAAAAGTTCATTCATGCAGTGTCGACAATAACAGTGTTTTCTATTTAAGTGAGAAATAAATGTTCCACTCTAGTTGCATTGGGAATAGACGAATTTAGGGTTTCTTTAGAAGAGTAAGTCTGCTATCCAGAAAAGGCAAAGTCATTGGTCTATTGAGAATGAAGATAATTACTGGTAAACAACAAGTATGTGTTGCCTCTTTGCCCAGAAACCAAAGCAGGTGTGCAGGCTTTAGGTCAGAGGTGCCTTCTTCTCCCCAGCTGACAGCACTTCTTTGCTCTGGCTCCAAGACACCCGAGGTTTGAACGTCAGCATCGGAGTCAGCGAGGCAGCTTGTCACAGGACGCAGTGTTCAGAGAAAGCACAGGAATGTTTGGCAAAATGTCCTAACTATGTCAGGGCTGGAGGTAAAACCTCTCATTATCCCAAAACCTCCTGGGCTTTTCTCTTTTCTCTAGTTGAGCCACAAAGTAAAATTGAAGTAGCTGTCAGCATTCTGGGTTTGGTGCAAGAATTACTTAGTTTCCCTGGAGGTAGAACTTTGCAGGGGATCACAATTTCTGTCCATTTATTGCTGACAAATGTATTTTGACCATCTGTTTCCTAGGAACCCTCTTTTATTAGAAAGGGAAGGTGAGATTCACTCTGTGCCTGTTTGTAACATCTAATTTGTTCCTTCATCTAACAGTGTTTATTCAATTGGGTCTAAGATATGGTTGAGTGGCCAGCATCTAGGGTTAGGTGGCTTTTTTTCAACTGATACAGACTTGGATGATGTCATTTGACAAAGGTGATGTTTCATCATTGATTAGTTTATTCATCAGAAGAGATAAAATTAGGGTGGAGGGAAAATTGAAAATTATCCAAAGCAGCCTGCTCCTGTTTAAAAGTTGAGCTTGACTTTCTAGTTTTACTAAATGTATTATCTCGATATTTTGAGGTGCCATATTCTCTCTGTAGTTTCTTTGGTGGTAGAGTCAGAAGGAGAGTCTGGGAATTCTTTTGGATAGTGGCATGCTGGTGGCTTCAAGGGGCTTGGCGTCAGGAGCCTTGGGGTGAAGTCTGCAACTGCTTGCCTGACCCTGGGTGCATCTCCCAGAGGTTTTGTTTCCTCTTATGAAATTGCTGGCAGATAATGTTCTGCTTAAAGGGGAACCCTCCCATCCTGTTGGTGGCAATGCCAAGTGGTGCAGCCAGTCTGGGAAACAGTGTGGGGGTTCCTCAAAAAGTTAAACATTGAACAATCCCATGATCCGGCAATTGCTCTCCTAGGTATTTACCCAAAGGATACAGAAATGCAGATTCAAAGGGGGAACATGCACCGTGATGTTTATAGCAGCAATGTCCACAGTAGCCAATCTATGGAGAGAATCCCAAAGTCCATGCACTGATGAATGGATAAAGCAGATGTGGGATACATAATATATATATATATATATATATATATATATATATATATATATATATATATATATATATATATATATATATATATATATATGGAATATGACCCAGCTTCAAAAAGAATGAAATCTTACCATTTCCAAGGATGTGGATGGATCTAGAGTATATTAAGCTAAGCAAAATCAGTGAGGAAAGACAAATATCCTATCTCTCACACTTGTGGAATTTCAGAAAGAAAACAGATGAACAGAGTGGAGGGGTGATGAGAGAGGCAAACAAGGAAATAGACTCAACCTTGGAGAACAAACTGAGTGTTGCTGCAGGACAGGAGCATGGGGGGAAGAGTTAAATGGGTGAGGGATATTAAGGAGGGCACTTGTGATGAGCACCGGGTACTGTATGCAGATGAGGAATCACTAAATCCTACCCCTGAAGCGAATATTCCATGGCATGTGAACTAACTGGAATTTAAGTAAAAGAAGAAAGGAAAAAGTGTTCTGCTTCATGAAGAGTGAGATAAAATTGTAGTGATTTGGGCTGTACTATTCTATAGATGAGAGTTGTAAAACACCCTGTTGTAGGATACACTAGTTTCTTATCACATAAGGAGTCCTCAGAAAGCTGCAATGAAAGATTCAGATCTCAGAGCATGTTCATGTTCCACTGATATGTTACAATTTGCACAGGTAGGAAAGAAGGTGGAGAGAAAGGCAACAGAAGGGGAAAGTAGGTGTGAACCTTTCATTAGTTAGTGTTATAGCTTTCTCATGAAAGCCTTGCGCCAGTGTGATTTTGGAAGAAACGGTGGAATCCGGGAGCTTTGCAGGAGATAGGGGAGTTCCAGGTCTGGGTAAAGCTGACAGGGGTCCCAGAGGAGTGTTGAATGCATTCTGCAGCAGGGTGTGGACAGGGTGGGCTCCAGGGGTGGCTGTGGTCTCCTGGGTGAGAGTTGTGACAGGTGAGGGCTGTGTGCAAGTTCCTGGCTGAGGACAAGTGAGGCACAGGCAGAGAGCTGGCAGAGAACCTTCTTCTGGGCCACCAGCCTCACCCAACACACACAGCCTCATCTTCTGTCCCTGTCACTCCAATTCTGACTTCTCCGAAGGTGAGTGAGAATACATCAAGAGCATTCTTAACAGAAGGGAAAGCATGTGCAAAAGCTCTGGGGCAGGAGAATTCCAGTTATTTCCAGGAGCAGCAAGAAGGACCTGTGGCCACAGGAGACAGCTTAGGACATGAGCTTAGAGAGGTGAAAGAGGGTGACAGAAAGCTATTCCAGGGCTATAACCCCATGAGAAGCTGTTTCACTGGGCCATACTGGCTACAGTGTTGAGAACAGATTACAGAGGGTTGAAGATGGCAAAGCAGGTCAATGACGAGGCTTTTCCAGGAACTCAGGCACCGTGGAACGGACAGGTGGCTTTGGATGGAGTGGTTAGACCTCTTCTGGGTCCATTTTGAAGATGGAGCTCACAGGATTTGCTGATGGGTTAGCTATTAGGAGCAGGAGAACAGAGGAATTGGGGTAACTCTCAGGTGTTGTGGGTTGTCCTGATCGAGAGGAAGGAGAGGGTTTCTCAGGGGGTAGGAGGTAGTCGGTGTTCAGCATGCTGAGGAAGGTGCCTTTCCCAGTGGATCTGCTGAGGTTTGTGTCTGGGAGGACCTTTCACATCTCTTCCCTCAGCAATGCTCAAGTACAAGTATCCCCCACTTTTTAAACGTTCACAGTAAGACACTGGGCTTTCTTGAAAGAACTACGTTATTACCCAGCTTCAGTAAAAGGAAGAGACCTGAAGAGGATTTCAATCTTATGAAAAAAGGTGAACAGTGAGAATCGCGTTCAGCATCTGTTCTGGGGAGAAGCACGACCGAGGCGGCGTGCACCCCAACCAGCTCCTTCCTCTGTCAACCGCTCTCCGCTTCCAGCCACTAGCACTTTGAATTGTGTCTGTGTGCCTCTGCTGTGCTTCATCTTCATTTATGCTGGGCCTCCGTTAGAAACTTGTGTGCTGAGGCCTAAGAAAAGCCAAAGAGAAGGAATTTTGGAGTCTGAGCACACTGTCTAATTGTTCGTGTAAATTAATGGTCATTCCTTCTTGACACCATTTCTGCTGTGCAAGGTTTCTCAGAAGCCCTGTACTTTCAAAGAGCAGGGAAACCTATACCCCATGCTGCGGGGTTAGTTTTAGTCTCCATGCCTGACAGACCATTTCATGACTAGGATTTTCTCACTCAAACATTGAGACTTTGACCATCTTCACCCTTTTCTACCACCGCATCCCCGAATCTGGCACCTACCAACCTGCTCTCAGTATCTATGCGTTCAGTATTTGTTTATTCCACATTGAATGTACATGAGAGCATCTGGTATTGGTCTTTCTGTGTCTGAGTTACTTGGCATAAGGCCCCCAAGGTCTGTGTTTCCATGTCTGGTTCTTGTGAATAATGCTGCAGTGAACGTGGGAGTGCATCTGTCTTTTTGAGGCAGCATTTTTGTGTTCTTAAATCAATACTCAGTAGAGCCATTACTGGGTCATGGGGTAGTTGTATTTATTTTTTCAGGAACCTCCATACCATTTGTCACAGTGGCTGCACCAATTTCCATTCCCACCAACAGTGCACAGTGTTTCCTCGTCTGCACACCCTTGACCCCACCTGGTGTCTGTCTCTGGGACAATTGCTATTACAACAGTTGTGAGAGGATAGCCAATTGTGGGTTTGACTGATGTTTCCCTGACGATGATTAGTGATGTCGAACAACTTTTTCTGTCTGTTGGCACCTGTGTGCCATCTTTGGAAAGTATCTATTCACATATTCCTCCCATTTTTTATATAGTTTTTTTTTTTATTTGTATGAGTGTTGTGTGTATTTTGGATATTAGCCTCTTCTCACACATATGATTCGCAGATATGTTTTTCTTATTGGGTCAGAGGCCTTTTAAGTTTTTGATGGTTTCTTTTGCCTTGTGGAAGATTTCAGTTTGATGTTGTTCCACTTGTTTATTTTTGCTTTTGTTGCCTTTGCATTTGGTGTCCGATCTGAAGACTCTTTGCCAAAACTAATGTCAATAGACTTAGTACCTGTGTCTTCTTGGAGGTTTATGGATTCAGGTCTTATGTTCAAATCATTCATCCATTAAAAATTTTGTGTGTGGTGTAAGAAAGTGACCCAGTTATATTCTTCTGCATTTAGTGTCCCCTTTGCCTGTTACCGCTCACTGAAGAGACAGTCCTTCCCTCATGGCATATCTTCTGCTGCTGTGTCGTAAGTGAGGATCATCTACGTGTGGGTAAGTTTCTGAGCTTTCTGTACTGTTCCACTGACCTGGTGTCTTTGTTTATGCCAGTACCATCCTGTTTTGATGACATCAGCATTATAATCCAGCTTGAAATCCAGGAGTGTGTTGACTGCACCTCTTTCTCCAGGTTGCTTTGCGGATTTGGTGTCTTTTGTGATTCCATACAAGTTTGAGGACTGTTTTCTATTTCTTCGAATAATGACACAGGAATTCAGATAGGGATTTCATCACATCTGTCGATTGCTTTGGGTACGATGGGCATGTTCACATAATTAACTCTTCCAGTTAAGGAGCATGGCGTATGCTACCATTTGTTTGTGTTCCCTTCCAAATCTTTGACCCATACATTCTGCCCCCCTGGACACACATATTTTTCATTTCTTTTCTGCCATGTGTTGAGTGTACTATGTCTTTCTCATTCTTCGTTACTTTTATTCCTAGATTTTTTTTGATGCAATTTTAAATGGCGTTGCTTTTTTAATTTCTCTTTGCGAAAGTGTGTCATCAGTATACAGAAATGCAAGAAGTTGGGTCATCTGGGTGGCTCCATAAGTGAAGCGTCTACCTTCAGCTCAGGTCATGATCCCAGAGTTCTGGGATCGAGCCCCGTGTTGGGCTCCCTGATTAGTGAGGGTCTGCTTTTCCCTCTTTCTGACACTCCCACTGCTCGTGCTTTTTCTCTTCCTGTCAAATAAATAAATAATATTTGAAAAATAATGACAACAGGTCTCTGCATATTGACTTTATATCCTGCAGCTTGTTTGAATTTTTTTATTCTAACAGTTTTTTTTTTTTGTGGAATCTTTCGGGATTTTATGTCATTTGCAAATTGTGCCAGTTTTCCTGTATGGATTTCATATCTTCTCTTTTTTTAAAAATTGTTATTCACCCTACAGTACTTCATTTGTTTTCGATGTAGTGTTCCATGATTCATTGTTTGCATATAACACCTAGTGCTCATTATGACAAGTGCCCTCCTTTTTTTTTTAAAGAATTTATTTATTTATTCAACAGAGATAGAGACAGCCAGCGAGAGAGGGAACACTAGCAGGGGGAGTGGGAGAGGAATAAGCAGGCTCACAGCGGAGGAGCCTGTTGTGGGGCTCGATCCCATAATGCCAGGATCACGCCCTGAGCCGAAGGCAGATGCTTAACCACTGTGCCACCCAGGTGCCCCCTGTCTTGTTAATTTTAACCATTCTAACTGGTGTAAGGTGGTATTTTATTGTCGTTTTGATTTGTATTTGCCTGATGGCAAGTGATGTGGAGCATTTTTTCATGTGTCTGTCGGCCATTTGTATGTCTTCTCTGGAGAAGTATCTCTTTGTGTCTTCTGCCCATTTTTTGGGTGTCGAGTTTGAGGAGTTCTTTATAGATCTTGGATACCAGCCCTTTATCTGTAATATCATTTGCAGATATCTTCTTCAATTCCATAGGTTGCCTTTTGTTTTGTTGATTGTTTGCTTTGCCGAGCAGAAGCTTTTTATCCTGATGAAGTGCCAATAGTTCATTTTTGCCTTTATTTCCTTTGCCTTTAGAGACGTGGCTTGCAAGAATTGTTGTGTCCAAAGTTGAAGAGTTCTTTTGATTTTGATATGAGACAGGAATCCATTATCTTTCTTTCCTGATTGTATTTGAGTCCTCTGTCTTTCTTGGTGAGTCTAGCTAAGTTTGTCAGTTTGTTTATCTTTCCAAAAAAGGCAGCTCTCATTTTCATTGGTTTTTTTTTTTTTTGTCTTTTTAGTCTTTGTTGGATTTATTTATGCCTTCCTTTTTGTTATTTCCTTATTTCTACTAATTTGGGGCTTTGTTGGTTGTTTTTTTTTTTCCAATTCTTTACCACATAAATCAGGTTGTTTATTGGAGAGCATTCTCATGGATTGATGAACACTTGAATTTCTATGAATGTCCTCCATAAAGCCACTTTTGCTGCATCCCATAAGTTTTTGTAGGTTGTCTTTTTCATCAGCGTCAAGGTACTTCTAAAATTTTTTTGATTTCTTCTTTGACTGTTGGTTGTTCAGTAGCATGTTGTTAAATCTCCACATATTTTTTAAGATTCTTTAAGTATCTGACAGAGAGTGAGACAGCGAGAGAGGGAACGCAAGCAGCGGGGTGGGAGAGGGTGAAGCGGGCTTCCCACTGAGCAAGGAGCCTGATTCGGGGCTAGATCCCAGGATCCTGGGATCACGACCTGAGCTGAAAGCAGATCCTTAACGACTGAGCCACCCAGGCCCCAAAAATCTCCACCTATTTTTGACAGTCCCATTTTTTTCTTGAGACTGATTTCTAGTTTCATATCATTATGGTTGGATAAGATTTGAAGCAGAAGGTGAAGAGAGCATTCAGATGAAAGGTTTGTTTCCTGGAGGGTTTTCTGTGGGCAGACCATGAGTTCAGTGGGCAGGAGGAAGGTTTTATGAGATGGGGGGTGGGGATAACCCTTGTTAGAATTACTGACTACTACCATGCAGGCTGTGTGCTACCGTTCACATCATAGTCCTGATGGACTTGTACTTCATTAGAAATATTTTCTAGGAGGTGTAGGCATAGCCTTCACTTAAAGAAAGGTGCCATGTGGGTTCAGCAACCAGGATGTATGGTACTGTGGGGGATCAGAAACAGGCTTTCTGTGGGAAGTGACAGAAATAAGATATGGTGAGCTCCATGACCATAGGTGAGGTCCCGAGTGACCCACTGGGTGTTGGGTTCTGTGGATCTGTCACATCAGGTGCTGTGGAATTCAGGGACACCCTCCTGTCTGTGGATTTGTGTGGATACAGGTAGACATCAGTGTCTGGCCAGGCACGAAGGTCGCACTGGACCACCACCAGAGATACAGCGTGCGGTGGAGCCACTGCTTGGTTTCCCCGAAAGCTGACCAGGGTCTGTGACTGTGATTCCTAGCAGCTGCAAGGGGAGAGGAGGCCGGGGGTGGTGCACACTTCCTAGAGTTGTGGTCAGGACTAGTCTGGAGCCCACTGAAGTCAGCCACACAAGGCACAGAAGGCACCAAGTCAGTGTAGCTGTGGGCACTGCTCCCTTGGTACTTTCGGGCCAGCTCCATGCTGCCACCTCCTGCTTTTCATCATCATCTTCAAGGTCATGTGACTCTGCTCTTGCCCCATGGCCTCTGGGGTATTGTCCGTCCTCCATCTGGCCATCGTCCCTGGTGCCCTGTGCAGTCCGATGCCAGGGTAGCCTTCTTGAGACAAATATCTGGCCCTGATGGAACACTTCCATGGATCTCCTGTGATGCGAGGATGATGCCCTGCCCTGGAAGGGGCCTGCAGGTCCCCAATCAGGACAGCCATGTCTCCCTTTTCAGCATGGCCTGCCCTCCCCTCAGTCTTCTTCAGGGAAGCTCTCCCCACTTCCTGAGCTGACAGCTCTGAACTTAAAACTGAATGTTATTTTACATATCTCTATGCCTTAGTTCATCCATGGCATGTCTTTCAACCCCGTTAGTGGGTTTTTTTCTTTTTTAGCAGTTCTGAAGGGCTGTCTGATCAAGGAGGGGATGACGTGGGTGGGGTAGCTTTCCCTCTCATCTCCCTCAGCATGTCTCTGAGCCCTGGGGCCAGCTATCCCAGTGAGGATTGAGGAACCCGAGCCAACCCATCCTGAGCACAGGCTGTGTCAGCTCATAGACTGATGCGTGTTGGTGGGCAGCTGGCATGGGCCAGGGGCAGGCAGTGTCTCCTTCTCATTCCTTCCCTCCCTTCCTCCCAGAGGTAGCTCAGAGAAGCCTTCAACCCCTGCATCTCCAGATCCCTTGACCTATGCCTCCTGTGTTCAGCTGGTGACCTTGGAGTTTCGCATCGATTCTACCTCCCGTACCCTCTCCCGTATCAGTTCCTGCATCAGGGGAGGGGTCGGACCCTTGTCTGTTTTTGGTCTTCTTCCTGTCCCGCACCAAGCCCACCCACCTTTGCATCTTCCATGTATGTGCTTGGAAGCAAGCCCATCCACAGGGAACCTATTAGCCAAATGGATCCTGGCAATGAACATTGAAGTAGAGATCCAGGATCCATAATAAACCTGCTCTGAAACCTGTCCCAAAGTCTGTGACTCTCTCACACTGAAACAGAAACAATAGTAGCTTTCTGGACTGTGAAGTGTCATGTGTCTCTACTTACAATCTTGAATGCATAGGTGCTGAGCCTGGACTGAAAAGGACCATGTCTTCCGTGGCCTGGAATCCACGGCAAAAACTCAGTGAAATCTGAATTTGAGGCATGGAGTGAATAATTATTGTAGAGTGAATCCTCCCAAGTAGGGCTTATGAACAATGCACAGGAAAAGCTTTTTCAAAGAGGTTTCTGAAAGAAAAATCTTTTTAAAAAATTTATTTTAATTCCAGTAGAGCTAACCTACAGTGTTACATTCGTTTCAGGTGTACAATAGAGTGATTCAGTAATTCTATATATTACTCAGTGGTCATCAAGAAAAGCGTCCTCTTAATACCCTTCATCTATTTCACTCATCCCTCTATCCACCTCCTCTCTGGTAACCATCCGTTTGTTCTCTGTTGTTAAGAGTTTGTATTTTGGTGTGTCTCCTTTTTCTCTTTTAGTTATTTATTTTTGTTTGTTTTTTAAATTCCCCATTAGAGTGACATCGTATGGGATTTGTCTTTCTCTGACTGACTGATTTTAGTTAGGATAATACTCTCTAGCTCCATCCATGTGTCTGCAAATGGCAAGGTTTCATTCTTTTTCAAGCCGAGTAATACTCCATTGTGTGTGCGTGTGTGTGTGTGTGTGTGTGTGTGTGTGTGTGTGAATACACACATCTATCATCTCATTTGTCAATTTTTCTACAGACACTTGGGTTGCTTCCATATTGTGATATTGTGAATAATGGTGCAAGAAACATAGGGGTGCACATATCCTTTTAAGTTACTGTTTTCCTATTCTTTGGGTAAATACGAGTAGTGTGATTGTTGGATCATAGGGTAGTTCTATATTTAATTTTTTTGAGGAACCTTCATACTGTTTTCCACGGTGGCCACCACAGTTTGCATTCCCACCCACAGTTCGCGAGGATTCCCCTTTATCCACATCCTCCCAACACCTGCTCTTTGTTGTGCTTTTGATGTTAGCCATTCTGACAGGTTTGAGGTATTACCTCACTGTCCTTTGGGTTTACACTTTCCTGATGATGGATGATGGTGAACATCTTTTCACGGGACTGTTGGCCATTTGTATTTCTTCTTTGGAGAAATGTCTGTCCATGTCTTCTGCCTATTTTTTAACTGGATTATTTGTTTTTGGGGGGTTGAGTAGAATCACTTGTATATGTTTTGGACACTATCCCTTTATTGCATATGATCTTTGCAAATATCTTCTCCCTTTGAGTAGGTTGTCTTATTATTTTTACGTTTTCATTGTTCTTCTGCCGTGTGGAAACTTTTTATTTTGCTGTATTCCCAATAGTTTATTTTTGTTTTCATTTCCTTTGCCTCAGGAGACAGTCTAGAAAAACGTTGGTATGGTCCATATCAAGAAGTTACTGTCTTCCCTCCTGTAGGATTTTTATGGATTCAGGTCTCATATTGAGGTCTTGAAACTGTTTTGTGTTTGTCTGTATTGTGTAAGAAAGCAGTCTAATTTCATTCTTTTGTGCGTAGCTGTCTAGTTTTCCCAATACCATTTGTTGTAGAGACTGTCCTTTTCCCTTTTGATATCGTTGCTTGCTTTGTGGAAGATTCATGGACCACATAATTGTGGGTTTCTGTCTGAACTTGTATCCTGTTCCTTTGGTCGCTGTTTCTATTTTTGTGCCATACTGTCTTGTTAGGATGACTGCAGCTTTGTAGTATAACCTGAAATCTGAAATTGTCAGTCCTCCAGCTTTGTTTTTCTTTTCCACATTGCACTGGCTGTTCGGAATCTTTAGTGGTTCCATACAAATGTGTAGGATTGTTTATTCGAGGTCTTTCGTCTTTAATTTAAATTCAATTAGCCAACTTACAGTACATCATTCGTTTCAGATGTAGTCTTCAATAAATTTTCAGTCATGTGTAACACCCAGTGCTCATTGTATCGTGTGACCTCCTTAATGCTACTCACCCAGTTACCCCCCCCAACTTCTCCTCCAACAATCATCAGTTTCTTGCGATAGTTAAGCGTCCATTATGGGTTTTCTCCCTCTCTGATGACTTCCCATTCTATTTTCCCTTCCTTCCCCTATGGTCTTCTTCCTTGTTTCTGATATTCCACATAGGAGTGAAAGCATATGATCATTGTCTTTCTTTCATTGACTTATTCCACTCAGCATAATACCCTCCAGCTCCACCCAGGTCGGTGTGATGGTAAGTATTCATCCTTTCTGATGGCTGAGTAATATTCCATTATATATATGATCTACATCTTCTTTATCCATTCATCTATCCATGGTCATCTGCACTCCTTCCACAGTTTGTCTATTATGGATATTGCTGCTATGAACACTGGTGTGCATGTGTCCCGTCTTCACTACCTCTGTCTCTGGGGGTAAATACCCAGTAGTGCAATTGCTGGGACATCGGTAGCTTTATTTATAACTTCTTGAGGATACTCCGTACCATTTTCAAGAGTGGCTGTACCGGACTGCATTCGTACAGGGGTGTAAGAGGGTTCCCATTTCTCCACATCCTCTCCAACATGTATAGTTTCATGTCTTCTTATTTTTATATATTCGGCCTCGTGTAATATGGCATTTATAGGGGTTTAGATTTGCATTTCCCTGAAGCCAAGTGATATGAAGCATTTATGCATGTATCTTTTGGTCACCAGTATGTCGTCATAAGTGAAGTGACTTCCCATTTTAATCCATCTCAAGACCTAAAGCTGGGTAAGTCTCTGAAGCTGGATGATGCCATCGGTTGGAAGTGTGGAGAATTTCAAAAGTTCTCCATGGAGAGCAAGTTTAAAGGTCAGTGTGAAGCTACTAATTGGATCCGGGGAGATCTCTGAAAGTGGGGGTTGCCTGGGATGGGCTGAGGGGGGCCCTCCGATTTTCCTATGAATTCTTGCTGCAGCCCCAAATGGACAGTTTCCTGCTGTGGGGCAGGCTGAGTCCTCTGTCGTGCAGAGGTGAGCCCAATGCCTGGTGCCTTGGAGGCAGGCAAATGGGGAGGGACACTCAGCAGAGGACCCAGGGTTAGGTTAGGCCTCAAGAGACAGCAGGTCCGAACTGCCCAGTGCTCAGAGAACTCCCAGGCCGAGTGAGATGAGGGCACAAGGGTGGGTGAGTGTGAGCCTTGGGGTTCCATCCGGAAGCGCCCACAAAGGTCGGGGTTCACCAGCAGGGGCTCTCAGGGTGTGCCCCAATTCTCTTGCCCTGAATGCTCTCTTGTTCCCCAAAATGGTGCAGTTTACTGTGGGCTGCAGGCTGAGTCCTACGGTGGGGCTTGGGTTTCCCCAATCCCCCGGAGTGTGGTGCCAGGAATCTAGGGAGGGACCTCTCTGTGGCCAACCTAGGGTAAGGGTTAGGGTCCAGGAGCCCGGCAGGGACAATCTTTAGGCTGTGGGGCGAGCTCTGTGGATGGCTGAGAGGAGGCCATGGGGGAGGGTGAGAATGGGCCTCAGGGTTGGGGAACGGGGGGCTGCCAATGATGGGGATGGGCTCCAGGGGCCTCCCCAAGTTCTCATGCCCTGTAGGCTCCGTAGAACCCCAAGGGGCATGGTTTCCTGTCGGGTGGCAAGCTGAGTCCTGCGGTGGGGCACAGATACCCCAATTCCCCGGGTCTGCGATATAAGGCTCCTGGGAAGACCCCCAAACCCACAGCCGGCTTAGGGCTAGCGTAAGGCCCCAGGAGCCCCGCAGGCTGGATCTGCTGGCTGTATGGCGAGCTACACGGGCTGAGGTGAGGGTGTGGGGAGGGTGAGCGTGGGCCTCAGGGTTGGGGTGCGGGTGGCCGTTGAAGTTCGCTGGTGGCTCAGGAGGGCCCTCCTGGTTCTCCCGCCCTGAATGCTCTATGGCCTCCCAAGGCACACGGTTTCCTGCGGGGTGGCAGACTGAGTCCTGCTGTGGGGCTCAGGTGTCCCGAATCCCCGCAGCTGTGGCTCCAGGCTCCTGGGGAGGGGCCCCTCCACAGATGAACTAGGGTTAGGGTTGGGGCCCAGGAACCCCGCAGGCCATATCTGCCCACTATGTGGCGAGCTCCGCCGCGGGCTGAGGTGAGGGTGCAGGGTGGGGTGAGCATGGGCTTCAAGGTTGGGTTTAGGGATCGCCGAAGTTCACCGGGGTTCTGGGGGCCCTCCTGGTTCTCCCACCCTGAATGCTCTACAGCCTCCCAAGGGGCACGGTTTCCTGCAGGCTGGCAGGCTTTGTCCTGCAGTGGAGGTCAGGTGTCCCCAGTCCCTGGGGCTTTGGCACCGGGCCCCAGGGGAGGGGCCCTACCCAGCCGACCTAGGGTCAGGTCTAGGCCCCAGGAACCCGGCAGGCCTGATCTGCCGGCTCTGCCACGAGCTCAGTGGCAAGCTGAAGGGAAGGCATGGGGCGGGATGAGCGTGGGCCTCAGGGTTGGGGTGTAGGGGGTCGCCGAGGTTTGCTGGGGGCTCAGGGGGGCCCTACCAGTTCTCCTGCAGGGGATGCTCTGCGGCGCCGCAAGGGGCATGGTTTCCTGAGGGGTGGCAGGCTGAGTCCCGTGGTGGGGCTCAGGTGTACCCAATCCCCGGGGTTAGGGTACGGATTAGGGTACGGGTTAAGGTTAGGGTATGGGTTACGGTTAGGGTATGGGTTAGGGATAGGGTAAGGGAGGGTACGGGTTAGGGTTGGGTTTAGGGGTTACAGGTTGGAGGTTATGGGTTAGGGTACAGATTAGGGTTTAGGGTACGGGTTAGGGTTTAGGGTTTAGGGTTAGGGTTGGAGTACGGGTTAGGTTTAGGGTACGGGTTAGGGTTAGGGTACGGGTTAGGGTACGCATTAGGGTACGGTTTAGGGTACGGGTTAGGGTACAGTTTAGGGTAAGTATTGGCCTACCGATTTGGGTACGGTTTAGGGTACGGGTTAGGGTTAGGGTACCGGTTAGGGTTAGGGTACAGTTTAGGGTTATGGTACAGGTTAGGTTACGGTTTAGGTTTAGGCTTAGGGTACGGGTTAGGGAACGGGTTAGGGATAGGGATAGGGTACGATTTAGGGTTAGGTTATGGGTTAGGGTACGGGTTAGGGTACAGGTTAGGGTTAGGTATGGGTTAGGGTCCGGGTTAGGGATAGGGCACGAGTTAGGGTATGGGTTAAGGTTAAGGTAAAGGTACTGGTTAGGGTTAGGGTACGGGTTACGGTTTAGGGTTTAGGGTTACAGTTAGGGTACGGGTTAGGGTTAGGGTACGGGTAGGGTTTGGGTACGGGTTATGGTACGAGTTATGGTATGGGTTAAGGTCAGGGTTTAGGGTTAAGGTTAGGGTACGGGTTAGGGTACTTGTTAGGGTTACGGTTAGGTTTAGGGTATGGTTTAAATTACGGGTTAGGGTACAGTTTACGGTTAAGGTTAGGGTATGGGTTAGGGTACGGGTTAGAGTACGTGTTAGGGTTACGGTTAGGGTTAGGGTACAGGTTAGGGTTAGGGTTAGGGTACGGGTAGGGTTTGGGTACGGGTTATGATACGAGTTATGGTATGGGTTAAGGTCAGGGTTTAGGGTTAAGGTTAGGGTACGGGTTAGGGTACTTGTTAGGGTTACGGTTAGGTTTAGGGTATGGTTTAAATTACGGGTTAGGGTACAGTTTACGGTTAAGGTTAGGGTATGGGTTAGGGTACGGGTTAGAGTACGTGTTAGGGTTACGGTTAGGGTTAGGGTACAGGTTAGGGTTAGGTTTAGGGTACGCGTTAGAGTTAGGGTTAGAGTACGGGTTAGGGTACGGGTTAGGGTTAGGTTTAGGGTTAGGTTATGGGTTAGGGGTAGGGTTAGCTGAAGGGGTAGGGTTAGGGGTAGGGTTAGGGGTATGGTAGGTGTCTGGGTAGGGTTAGGGTTTAGGGTTAGGGTTTGGGGTTTGGGGTTAGTGGTTAAGGTTAGGGTTTCATGTTTAGGGTTTCCGGATTAGGGTTAGGGGTTAGGGTTTAGGGTTTAGTGTTAATGTCAGGGTTTAGGGTTTAAGGATTAGGGTTTAGGGTTAGGTTTAGGGTAGGGTTAGGTTTAGGGTAAGGGTTAGGGGTTAGCGTTAGGTTTAGGATTAGCGGTTAAGGTTTGGGTTTAAGGTTAGGCATTAGGGTTTAGGGTTAGGGTTAGACCCCAGTAGGCCAGCAGGACCTATGCCCCGGCTGTGCAGCAAGTGGAGGAGTGGGCCAAGGTGAGGGCGATGGCAAGCGGGAGTATGGTATCCAGCGTTTTGTCGCCGGGGGCCTTTGAAAGTCGCTAGAGGCTTGGAGGGCCCTGCCCGTTATCCCGCCCTTAATGACCAGCGGTGCCCCTAGCGGCCCGGGTGGTGGCAGTGTGGCAATGTGAGTCTGGCACTACGGTTTGGGGGTCCCCAATGCCGTGTGTTGCAGCGCCAGGCCCCTTGGGAGGGGCACCTCTGGGGCCCTCCTAGGGTTAGTGTTAGCTCCCAGGAGTCCAGCAGGCATGATCCGCCAGCTGTGTGGTAGCATAGGACCGGGCCAAGGTGAAGGCGCCGGCAAGCTGGAGCGTGGGCCCAAGCATTTTGGCGCGGGGGGCCTTGGAAGGTCACCGGGGGATTCAAGGGCCCTGCCAGTCCTCCCGCCCTGAATGGCCAGAGGCGCCCTTAGCCGCCCAGGTGGTGGCGGCATGGCATGGTGAGTATGGCGCTGGGGCTCGGGGGTCCCCAATCCCCGGTGTGGCAGCACCAGGCCCCTTGGGAGGGGCCCCTCGGGTGCGACCTAGTGTTAGGGTTAGCCCCCAGGGGGCCGACAGGCCCAATCCCATGGCTGTGTGGAGAGCGGATGGGCGCGCTGAGGTGAGGGGGCTGGCAAGTGGGAGCATGGGCCCAAAAGTTTTGGTGCGGGGGGCCTTCGAATGTCGCTGGGGTCTCGGAGGGCCCTGTCCGTTCTCCTGCCCTGAAGACCGGCGACGCCTCTAGCGTCGCGCATGGCGGCGGGGCGTCCGGGTGATTCCGGCGCTGGGACTCGGGGTTCCCAAATCCCCGGTGTTGCGGCTCCAGGTCCCTTGGGCGGGTACCTCGGGGGCCGATCTATGGTTAGGGTTAGACCCCAGGAGGCCGGCAGGCCAGATCTGGCAGCTATGCGGCGAGTGGAGGGGCGGGCGGAGGTGAGGCCGCTGGCGAGCGGGAGTATGGGCCCAGGCGTTTTGGCGCGGAGGTCCTTCGGATGTCACCAGGGGCTTGGAGTGCCCTGCCCGTTCTCCCGCCCTGAATGACTGTCAGCTCTCCTAGCGGCCCCGGTGGTGGCAGGTCGGCATGTTGAGTCCAGCCTTGGGGCTCGGGGGTCCCTAATCCCTGGGGTTGCTGCGCCAGGCCCCTTGGGAGGGGCCCCTTGGGTGCCGCCCTAGGGTTAGGGTTAACCCCCAGGACACCAGCAGGCCCTATCTGCTGGCTGTCCAGCGAGCAGAGGGGTGGACCGAGGTGGGCACCCTGGTGAGTGGGAGCGTGGGCCCAAGCGTTTTGGCACGGGGGCCTTCAAAGGTCGCCGGGGGCTTGGAGGGCCCTGCCAGTTCTGCCCCCCTGAATGACCGGGGGCACCCCTAGCAGCTCGGGTGGTGGCATGGGGGCAGGGTGAGACCGCAGTCGGGGCTCGGCTTCCCCAATCCCCGGCGTTGCGGTGCCAGTCCCCTTGGGAGGGGTCCCTCTGGGGCCCAACTTGGGTTAGGGTTAGCCCCCAGGAGGGCGGCAGGCCCGATCCGCCAGCTCTGTGCCAATTGAAGTGGCGTGCTGAGTTGAGGGTGCTGGCGACCAGGAGCGTCGGCCCAAGCATTTTGGCGCGGATGGCCTTCGTAGTCGCCATAGGCTCGGAGGGCGCTGCTCGTTCTCCTGCCCTGAATGACCGGCAGCGCCCGTAGCGGCCCGGTTGGTGATGGGGCGGCAAGGTGAGTCCGGCACTGGGGAGGGGTCCCCAATCCCCGGCGTGGTGGCGCCGGGCACTTGGGAGTGGTCCCTCGGGGGCCGATCTAGGGTAGGGTTAGCCCAAAGGAGGCCGGCAGGCCCAATTCGCCAGCTGTGCTGCAAGCGGAGTGGTGGGCCAAGGTGAGGGCACTGGCCATCGGGAGCGTGGGCACAAGCGTTTTGTTACGGGGGGGCTTCGAAAGTCGCTGGTGGCTCGGAGGCCCCTGCCTGTTCTCCCGCCCTGAATGAGGACGGCGCTAATAGCGGGCAGGGTCACGGCGAGGAGGCAGGGTGAGTCTTGCGCTGGTGCTCGGGGGTCCCCAAGCCCCGGCGTGGCGGTGCCAGGCCCCTTGGGAGGGGCCCCTCAAGGGGCGACATATGGTTTGGGTTAGCTCCCAGGAGGCCGTCAGGCCCGATCAGCCAGGTGTGCGTCGAGCGGAGGGGCGGGCCGAGGTGAGGCTGCTGGCGAGTGGGAGCATGGGCCCAAGCATTTTGGCGTGGGGAGCCTTCAAAGGTCTCCGGGTGCTCTGAGGGCCTTGTCCGTTCTCCCGCCCTGAATGACCGGCAGTGCCCCTATACGCCAGGGTGGAGGAGGGGCGGCACGTTGAGTCTTGCACAGGGGCTCGGTGGTCCCCAATCCCCACTTTGCAGCACCAAGCCCCTTTGGAGGGGCCCTCGTGGGCCAACATACGGTTAGGTTTAACCCCCAGGAGGCCAGCAGGCCTGATCCGCCAGCTGTGCCGCGAGCGGAGGCACGGGCAGAGGTGAGGGCGCTGGTGAGAAGGAGCATGGGCCTAAGCGTTTTGGGGCGGGGGGCCTTTGAATGTTGCAGGGGGCTCAGAGGGCCCTGCCCGTTCTCCCGCCCTGAATGACCGGAGGCGCCCCTATCGGCCCAGGTGGAGGCGGGGCGGCAGGGTGAGTCTGGCGCTGGGGCTCGGGGGTCCAAAACCACGGGCGTTCCGGCACGAGGCCTGTTGGGAGAGGCCCCTCTGCGGCCAACTAGGGTTAGTGTTAGCCCCCAGGAGGCCTGCAGGTCTGATCCGCTGGCTGTGAGGTGAATGGAGGGGTGAGCCGAGATGAGGTCGCTGGCGAGCGAGAGCATGCACCCAAGCGTATTGGCTTGGGGGGCCTTCGAGGTCGCCAGGGGCTCGGAGGGCCCTGCCCGTCCTTCCGTTCTGAAAGACCGACGGCGCCCATAGCGGCCCAGGTGGCGATGGGGAGGCGTGGTGAGTCCGACGCTGGGTTTCATGGGTTCTCAATCCCCGGCGTTGCGGTGCAAGGCCACTTAAGAGGGGCCCCTCAGGGGTCGACCTAGGTTTAGGGTTAGCACCCAGGATGCCAGAAGGCCCGATCCGCCTGCTGTGCGGCGAGTGGAAGGGTGGCCCGAGGTGAGGGCGCTTCGAGCGGGAGCGTGGGCCCAAGCATTTTGGCATGGGGGGCCTTCGAAGGTCGCCGAAGACTCAGAGTGCCCTGCCCGTTCTCCCGCCCTGAATGACCGGTGGCGCCCCAAGCAGCCTGGGTGGTGGTGGGGCGCAGGGTGAGTCCGGCACTGGGGCTCGGGGTCCCCAACCCGGCGTTGCGGTCCCAGGCCCCTTGGGAGGGTCCCCTCATGGGCCGACCTAGGGTTAGTGTTAGTCCCCAGGAGGCTGGCAGGCCCAATCCGCCAACTGTGTGGAGAGCGGAAGCGCTGGCCGAGGTGAGGCCGCTAGTGAGCGGGAGCGTGGGCCCTAGCGTTCTGGCGCGTGCGGCGTTCGAAATTTCCCGGGGGCTCTGAGGGCCCTGCCGGTTCTCTCGCCCTGCATGATCCTCGGTTATCCTAGGGGCCTGGGTGGAAGAGGGGGGGCAGGGTGAGTCCGGTGCTTGGGCTTGGGGGTCCCAAATCCCCAGCGTCGTGGCACCAGCACCTTGGGAGGGGCCCCTCCGGGGCCAACCTAGGGTTAGTGTAAGTCCCCAGGAAGCCGGCAGGCCCGACCCGCCGGCTGTGTGGCGTCCAGAGGGGCAGGCTGAGGTGAGGGCGCTGGCGAGCGGGAGTGTGGGCCCAGGCATTTTGGCACGGGTGCCTTCGAAGGTCACCAGTGCCTCGGAGGGCCCTGCCCGTTCTCTTGCCCTGAATGACCGGCGGCGACCCTAGCAGCTCGGGTGGCCTGGGGGCGGCAAGTTGAGTCCAGCGCTGGGGCTCGTGGGTACCCAATCCCCGGCGTTGCGGTGCCAGGCCTCTTGGGAACCGACCTAGGGTTAGGGTTAGCCCCCAGGAGGCTCTCAGGCCGGATCCGCCGGCTGTGTGGAGAGCGGAAGTGCTGGCCGAGTGGAGGCCGCTGGTGAGCCGGAGCGTGGACCCAAGTGTTCTGGCGCAGGCAGCCTTCGAAGGTCGCCAGGGGCTCGGAGGGCCCTGCCCGTTCTCCCGCCCTGAATGTCCGGCAGCACGCCTAGCAGCCCGGGTTGTGGCAGGGCAGCAGGGTAGAGTCTGGCGCTGGGGCTCGGGGGTCCCCAATCCCAGGCGTTGCGGCGATAAGCACCTTGGGATGGCCCCCTCGGTGGCCGACCTAGGGTTAGGGTTAGCCCCTAGGAGTCCAGCAGGCCCGATCCGCCCGCTGTTTGGAGAGCGGAGGGGCGGGCCGAGGTGAGGACGCTGGCGAGCGGCAGCATTGGTCCAAGCGTTTTGGCATGGGGTCCTTCGAAAGTCGCTGGGGGCTCGGAGGGCCCCGCCCGTACTCCCACCCTGAATGACCGGCAGCGCCACTAGCGGCCCGCATGGCGGCAGGGTGGCACGGTTAGTCCAGCGCTGGGGCTCGGGTGTCAGCAATCCCAGGCGTTGTGGCGCCAGGCCCCATCGGACGGGCCCCTCGAGGGCCGACCTAGGGTTAGGGTTAGCCCACAGGAGGCCTGCAGGCCTCATCAGCCGGTTGTGCGGTGAGCGGAGGGGAGGGCCAAGGTGATGGTGCTGGCGATGGGGAAGTTGGGCCCAAGCGTTTTAGTGAGGGAGGTATTCGAAGGTTGCCTGGGGCTCAGAGGGCCCTGCCCCTTCTCCCTCCTTGAATGACCGGTGGTGCCCCTACCATCCCAGTTGGCGGTGGGGCAGCAGGGAGAGTCTGGCGCTGGGGCTCGGGTGTCCCCAATCCCCGGTGTTGCGGCGCAAGGCTCCTTGGGCGGGGCCCCTCATGGGCCGACCAAGTGTTAGGGTTAGCCCCCAGGATGCCGACAGGCCTGATCTGCAGCCTGTGCGGCAAGTGGAGGAGTGGGCTAAGATGTGGGTGCTGGGGAGCAGGAGCGTGGGCCCAAGCATTTTCGCAAGTGCAGCCTTCAAATGTCGCCAGGGGCTTGAAGGTCCCTGCCTGTTCTCCCGCACTGAATGACTGGTGGCGCCCCTAGCGGCTCCGGTGGTGTCGGGTCGGCAGGGTGAGTCCAGCGCTGGAGCTCGGGGGTCCCCAAAATCCGGCGTTGCTGCGCCAGGCCCCTTGGGAAGGCCCGCTCGGGGGTCGACCTAGGGTTAGGGTTACCCCCAGGAGGCCAGTAGGCCCGATCTGCCAGCTGTGCGACGAGCGGAGGGGCGGGCTGAGATGAGAGCACTGGCCAGCGGGGAATGTGGGCCCAAGCATTTTGGCACGAGGCGCCTTCAAAGGTCACCAGGGGCTTGGAGGGCCCTGCCCATTCTCCTGCTCTGAATGACCGACGGCGTCCCTTGTGGCCCGGTTGGCAGCGGGGCGGCAGGGAGAGTGTGGCACTGGGGCTCGGGGTTCCCCAATCCCCGGCTTTGCGGCGCCAGGGCCTTTGGGAGGGTCCTCTTGGGGACGGACCTAGGGTTAGGTTTAGCCCCCGGGAGGCCGGCAGGCCCGATCTGCCGGCTGTGTGGCGAGCGGAGGGGCGGGCCGAGATGAGGGTGCTGGCGAGCGGGAACATGGGCCCAAGCGTTTTGGCGCGAGTAGCCTTCGAAGGTCGCCAGGGGCTAAGGGGGCCTTGCCCGTTCTCCCTCCCTGAATGACCAGCAGCGCCTCTACCAGCCCGGTTGGTGGCGGGGAAGCAAGGTGAGTCCGGTGCTGGGGCTCAGGGGTCCACAATCCCCGGCATTGCAGCAGCAGGTGCCTTGGGAGGGGCCCCTCGTGGGCCAATCTAGGGTTAGGGTTAGCCCCCAGGAGGCCGTCAGGCCAGATCAGCCAGCTTTGCGGTGAGTGGAGGGGCGGGCCGAGGTGAGGGCGCTGACAAGCGGTAGCGTGGGCACAAGCGTTTTGATGCGGGGTGCCTTCGAAGGTCGCCCGTGGCTCGGAGGGCCCTGCCTGTTCTCACGCCCTGAATGACCGGCGGTGCAGCTAGGGGCCTGGGTGGCAGTGGGGCGGCACAGTGAGTCTGGCGCTGGGGCTCAGTTGTCCCCAATCCCTTGTGTTGCGGCTCCAGGCCCCTTGGGATGGGCCCCTAGGGGGCCTACATGGGGTTAGGGTTAGCCCCCAGGAGGCTGGGAGGCCCAATCCGCTGGCTGTGCAGTGAGCAGAGGGGCAGGCCGAGGTAAGGGCGATGGCGAGTGGGAGCGTGGTCCCAAGCGCTTTGGCGCGGGGGGCCTTCGAAAGTCGCTGGGGGCTTGGAGGGCCCTGCAGTTCTCCCGCCCTGAATGACCGGTGGTGCCCCTTGTGGCCCAGGTGGCGGTGGGGGGCATGGTGAGTCTGGCGCTGGGGCTCAGGAGTCCCCAATACTCGTCATTGCGGTGCCAGGCCCCTTGGGAGGGGCCACTAGGGGGTAGGCCTAGGGTTCGGGTTAGCCCCCAGAAGGCCCGCAGGCCCGATCCGCCAGCTGTGCGGCGAGTGGAGGGGAGGGCCGAGGTAAGGGCGCTGGCGAGTGGGAGCGTGGGCCGAAGCGTTTTGTCATGGGGAGCCTTCAAAGGTCTCCGGGGGCTCAGAGGGCCCTACCCGTTCTCCCGCACTGAATGACCGGCGGCTCCCCTAGCGGCCTGGGTGGTGGCGGAGCTGCAGGGTGAGTCTGGCGCTGGGGCTCGGGAGTCCTCAATCCCTGGCGGTGCGGCGCCATGCCCCTTGGGATGGGCCCCTAGGGGGCCTACCTAGGGTTAGGGTTATCCACCAGGAGTCTGGGAGGCCCGATCCGTCAGCTGTGCGGCGAGCGGAGTGGCGGACTGAGGTAAGGGCACAGGTGAGCGGGAGCGTGGGCCCAAAGCGTTTTAGTGCGGGGGGCCTTCAAAAGTCGCCGGTGGCTCGGAGGGCCCTGCCCGTTCTCCCTCCCTGAATGACTGGCGGTGCCCCTAGCGGCCCAGGGAGCGGTAGGGCGGGAGGGTGAGTCCAGCGCTGGGGCTCGGGAGTCCCCTATCCCTGGTATTGTGGCAATAGGAACCTGGGATGGGCCCCTCGGGGGCCCACCAAAGTTAGGGTAACACCCAGGAGGCTGGCAGTCCCAATCCACAAGCTGTGCAGCGAGCGGAGGGGCGGACCGAGGTAAGGGCACAGGGAGCGGGAGCATGGGCCCAAGCGTTTTGGCGTGGGGGGGCCTTCGAAGGTCGCCAGGGGCTAGGAGGGATCTGCCCGTACTCCCTCCCTGAATGACCGACGGTGCTCCTAGCGGCCCGGGTGGCGGCAGGGCAACACAGTGAGTCCAGCGCTGGGGTTCAGGGGTCCCCAATACCCGGGGTTGCGGTGCCAGGCCCCTTGGGACGGGCCCCTGGAGGGCCGACCTAGGGTTAGGCTTAGGCCCCAGGAGGTCAGCAGTCCCTATCAGCTTGGTGTGCAGCGAAGGGGTGGGCCAAGGTGAGGGCGCTGGCGAGTGGGAGCGTGGGCCGAAGCATTTTGTCGTGGGGAGCCTTCAAAGGTCTCCGGGGGCTCAGAGGGCCCTACCGGTTCTCCCGCACTGAATGACCGGCGGCTCCCCTAGCGGCCCGGGTGGTGGCTGAGCTGCAGGGTGAGTCCGGCGCTGGGGCTCAGTAGTCCCAAATCCTGGCGTTGCTGCGCCAGGCCCCTTGGGATGGGCCCCTGGGGGGCCTACCTAGGGTTAGGGTTAGCCCCCAGGAGGCTGGGAGGCCTGATCCGTGGGCTGTACGGCGAGAGGAGGGTCAGGCCGAGGTAAGGGCGATGGCGAATGGGAGCGTGTTCCCAAGCGCTTTGAGGCAGGGGGCCTTCGAAAGTCGCTGGGGGCTCGGAAGGCCCTGCCGTTCTCCCGCCCTGAATGACTGGTGGTGCCCCTTGTGGCCCGGGTGGCGGTGGGAGGCATGGTGAGTCCGGCGCTGGGGCTCAGAAGTCCCCAATCCTCCTCATTGCGGCGCCAGGCCCCTTGGGAGGGGCCACTAGGGAGTCGACCTAGGGTTCGGGTTAGCCCCCAGAAGGCCCACAGGCCCGATCCGCCATCTGTGTGGCGAGCTGAGGGGATGGCCGAGGTAAGGGCGCTGGCGAGCAGGAGCGTGGGCCCTAGCGTTTTGGTGCGGGGGGCCTTCGAAGGTCGCTGGAGTCTTGGAGGGCCCTGCCCCTTCTCCCTCCCTGAATGACCGGCGGTGCCCCTAGCGGTCCAGGTGGCGGTAGGGCAGGAGGGTGAGTCGGGCGCTGGGGCTCGGGATTCCCAAATTCCCGGTGTTGGGGCAATAGGAACCTGGGATGGGCCCCTCGGGGGCCCACCAACGGTTAGGGTAACACCCAGGAGGATGGCAGTCCCAATCCATTGGCTGTGCTGCGAGCGGAGGGGCGGACCGAGGTGAGGGCATAGGCGAGCGGGAGCATGGGCCCAAGCGTTTTGGCGCGGGGGGCCTTCGAATGTCACCAGGGGCTTGGAGGGATCTGCCTGTGCTCCCTCCATGAATGACCGACAGTGCTCCTAGCGGCCGAGGTGGCGGCGGGGCAACATGATGAGTCCGGCACTGGGACTCGGGGGTCCCCAATCCCAGGCATTGCCGTGCCAAGCCCCTATGGAGGGGCCCCTCAGGGGCAAACCTAGGGTTATGGATAGCCTCCAGGAGGAGGGCAGGCCTCATCCACCGGCTCTGCACCGTGCGGGGGGTGGGCCGAGGTGAGGGCGCTGGCAAGCAGGAGCGTGGGAGCCAGAGTTTTTGCGCAGGGGGCCTTCAAAGGTTCCAGGGGGATAGGAGGGCCCTGCCCGTTCTCACTTCCTGAATGACTGGCAACGCCCCTAGCGCCCTGGGTGCTTGTGGGGTGGCAGAGTGAGTCCAGCACTGGGGCTCGGGGTTCCCAAATCCCTGGCATTGCGGTGCCAGGCTCCTTGGGAGGGGCCTCTCGGGGGCCGACCTAGGGTAAGTGTTAGCCCCCAGGAGTCCAGCAAGCCCGTTCCCCCAGCTCTACAGCAGGCGGAGGGGCAGGCCGAGGTGAAGGTGCTGGCGAGAGGGAGTGTGGGCCCAAGCGTTTTGGCGCGGGGGGCCTTTGAATGTCGCCGGGGCTTGGAGGGCCCTGCCCATTCTCTCGCCCTGAATGACTGGCGGCGCCCTTAGCAGCCCGGGTTGCTGTGGGGCGGCAGGGAGACTCAGGCGCTGGCCTCGGCGGTCCCCAATCCCCGGCATTGTGGTGCCAGGCCCCTTGGGAGGGGCCCCTTGGGGGCTGACTAGGGTTAGGGTTTGTCCCCAGGAGGACGGCAAGCCCAGCGCTAAGTGGTTCTGGCAATGTAAGAAAAATGCCATACACTTATCTGTAAGAAATAACAGTGTACAGGAACCCTCTTAGCCCTAACATCATCCTTTCTGAATATGGAAGCCAGCCCCAAGGTGGTCCTGGAAGTCTGACGAAAGGGCTAAGCACTTTTCTCTGAGTCTCCACACTATACAGGGAAAGACCAATGTACATCATCTTTCACGAGTAGGAAGCATTAATGAAAAGGTTCTGGAATTTCGAGGACTCTGACCCATCCTTATTGGTAATAAACCACCGTGTACAGGAAAACACCTTCAACTCTCATCAGCCTCCTCAATCCTGATTCCGATTCAACTTTGGGTGTGTAGGACTAGGGAAATGTCCACATCTTATTGCTAAGAAAGAACGATGTCAGGGTAATGCCCTTCAAGTCACCTCAGCCTTCCTGAAGATGGAAGCAGGAATCAAGGTGGTTATGTTACCATGAGGTAAGGAAGATGAGCATATAAGTGAGAAACAACAGTGGGCAGGACCTCTCTTCCAAGGAACAGTATCTTTGCTTAATGTTGAATCCCTATGGTAAGTGGTTGTGGCCATTTGTGAGGTGAAAATCTTAAGTGTTTTGTAAAACCTCTTGGTCATTCACAGATGAGACTAAGGTAGTTGGGGACTCCTAGGCAGTGATTTGTCCACTGTCAAAAATATAAAAAGATAAGAGACAGATGAGGTCTACTCAGGCATTGTCCTTTATCCTCATCCTCCGTGAGGAAGGTCATCTCTGGACAGCTCAGTGACAGGGTCTCATTCACAGTGGGGGCATCTGTTCCTCACAGACATCAGGCAGGGAAATGGATTTGGTTCTCTGTGCCAGCCCAGCCACAGCTGAGTGTCACAGCACCCTCTCGTGGGCTCATAAGGGTTTCACTGTCACCAGGCAGGTCATTGTATTTGATAAACCACTGTGAGAGTTTGCAATTGCCTTCATCTGCAACCTCCTAGAAGCAAATGCAGGTCTCTGGTACCATGTGAAGTCATGTGAAGGCATTGTGAGAAAGTGTCCTTTTGCTTAAGAAAAACATGGAGCTGGGGCTCCTGGCTGGCTCAGCCAGTTAAGCATGTGCCTTTGGCTCAGGTTATGATCCCAGGGTTCTGGGATCGAGCCCGGGCTCCCTGCTGAGCAGGAAAGGAGTTAGGGAAATAGCTTAGAACCCACAGAGAATGTGAATAAAGGGGAGTGAAATGGAACTTGGTCTGTGTTTTGCTTTAGGGATTTAAGTTAGTTTTTTCTCAATTGTGATTGTTCTTGAAACAGAAAAGCTGTATTGGTTTTTTTTACCTTTAATTTTTTTCTACTAATAATTTGTTATTATGATATGTTAGTCACTATACAGTATTTCCTTAGTTTTTGATGTAGTGTTCCGTGATTCATTATTTGCATATAACACCCAGTGCTCCATGCAATATGTACCTTCCTTAATACCCATCACTGGCCCATCCCAATCCCCCACCCCTCTCCCCTCTGAAGCCCTCAGTTTGTTTCCCAGAGTCCATAGTCTCTCGTGGTTCATTCCCCCTTCTGTTTAGGGTCCATTGTCTAAACGGACAGACAGTGGAAGTTCACCAAATATAAGATAGAAATTTCATTGTTCATTATAGATGCCACCAAGTAGTTCCCAGACATTTCATTCTACTGTAGTAATTCATTATACCTGTGAAGGTGCACGTGGAAGACAATTGATGCATTCATAGTGTTAATAAAACACGCCCCTCAGTAGTAGAATAAGAGAGGATGCATATGTGTAAAATTATTCGACTACAGCTTCCATGCTTTCCCTTTGGTTCCTTATTATCTATGAAATTGGACAATTTTTGTTCTCTAGGCTTAAAACTCATTGTCAAGTATTCAGAGTTTTTCAATGCTGATCTTCTCCTTTATAAGTTACCAAAAACCTAAAATATGTATGAACTTTAAAAAGCGCTATATTGAAAATGACAGCAGGGAAGTTCCATTTTGTAAATATTGTGTCAATGGATCTCTATTTTGACGTCAGTGTTCATTAGAAATGATGACATTTCATGTGAGTATAAATATCAATGTGAAAAAGAAAAGGTAGGAAGAACCTTGAATGTTTAAGTAATTGGTGAAATGACAGGTGTGTGTGTGTGTGTGTGTGTGTGTGTGTGTGTGTGTGTGTAATTGATTTTCAGTGAATGGTTCAGCTCCTTGTAGGGCTTCCGAGAGAGCCCAGGTGAACCTTTCAATGAGTTGGTATCTGTTTTCAGAACATGGGAATCTCTTAGTCCAATAGTCAATCAGGCAAGCTTTGAGGTCTTGAAGAGTTTCAGTCCTCAGCGATGGTGTTGCAGAACCTTGTGAGCAAACCCTAGGGTATGGTCAGAGCCCTCATTAGCTGGTACCAAGGTGTGACGATTTCAGACAGCATTTCCCAAAGAAGTACCTCTTGAGTCTCTGTCCTTGTCAGTTCCCTACACTTCCTTACACTAGTTATGTGATCAGTGTGTTTCAGGATAATCCCCACATGTGATTTTTGCTATTTCCTACTAGTCCTATCTGTTTCTCATCTTCTTCTTTTATGGTAGGGGTTGGGAAGCAACCTGTGTGGTGGAGGAAGGGGTGTGCTAGTTGTCTGCCTTCAGAGGAACAAATAATGCCTAGAAATTGTACTGTAGTTTGAGGTTAATTGTCCATCCTCTGAGTGTCAGGAATTCCATCACTTTACTTTGATGCTAGTCTGTTCTTCAAGCTGTCCTCAGAAATAAGGACGTCATCCATCTAGGGAATACTGGTTTGTTTGTATGTTTTCATTTTAGGAAAGGCTTTGCTGTTCCTGAAAATAATACTGTAGAGCACCCTTTCCTGTTCTTATTGGCCATCAGTCAATCTTTTGTGAAGTATTCGTTTATAAATAGACTCTATGGTTGATGAGCAGGAATTATTTATTGACAAGTTTTTGTCAGTGTGTGTATTGCAAATCTTTACTTCCCAGCCTGCGGTTCACTTTTTCATTTTCTTATGGTCATAAGATAAGGAGAAATGTCACATTTTTATGAAGTCCCACTGAATTCTTTTAAATGGTTAGTGCACCCTATGTCCTACCCCAAGATTGACAGGTTCTACGTTTTCTTTCAGAAACTGTCCAATGGGAAGCTACAATCCATTTTCTCTGTCCATTTATTGCTTACAAATGTCACATTTTTATGAAGTCCCACTGAATTCTTTTAAATGGTTAGTGCACCCTATGTCATACCCCAAGATTGACAGGTTCTACGTTTTCTTCAGAAACTGTCCAATGGGAAGCTACAATCCATTTTCTCTGTCCATTTATTGCTTACAAATGTCACATTTTTATGAAGTCCCACTGAATTCTTTTAAATGGTTAGTGCACCCTATGTCATACCCCAAGATTGACAGGTTCTACGTTTTTTTCAGAAACTGTCCAATGGGAAGCTACAATCCAATTTCTCTGCCCATTTATTGCTTACAAATGTATTTTGACCATCTGTTTCCCAGGAAACCTCTTTTATTATTATTATTATTATTATTATTATTATTATTATTATTATTTTAAATTGCATTTTTAATTCTAATATGATATTTAAACACTGTTTTTGATTTTCTATGTACACAATCGTATTATCTGTGAATAGTCACAATTATCCCCTCAATTCTTATCCTTTTTGTTTCTCTTGCCTTAAAACACTGGTAGATTCTCCGATGTCACAATAAATAGAGCATCATTGTTTGAAGATTTTAATATACCTTTCTCAATATCTGAAAGAAAAAGCAGACAAAACATTGGTAACAAATGTGACCTAATTGACATATAGGGAACATTCCATAATAAGTGCAGAATACATTATTTTCAAGTGGTCATAGACTCTTTACCCAAATAGATGATAGGTGGGGCCAAGAATCAAGTCTACAAATCTTAAACCCTGAAATTAACTAGATTCTATTCTTAGACCACAGGGGAATTGAGCCACAGTCATAGCGAAATGAAAATCAAGAAGTCCTTCAATGTTTAAAATTAAATGGAACTTTGCGACATATCCTAAAGGTCAGAGAGGGAATCTCAATGGAAATTCTGAACCTTTTCTACATGAGGGCTCACACACAATGGCACTTTCTTTGTGAAGAGCATTATAATAACCTAGACAGGAGTTGAGCCTTAAGTCAGAGTTCTGCCTACCCCAGCCACACCTGGCAGGCTTGGACTGTGGTCCCCCTCAGCTGTCCTTTCTGGTGGTCCTGAGCTAAGGGGGTCAACATGGCCATATGGAAATGGGAAGCTGCCCACTCATAATGATGACGGTGCCCACTACCCAGCTGCCCTCTCTGGTGGCTTTGAGCTAAGGGGGTCAACATGGCCGTATGGAAATTAGAAGCTCCCCACTCTTAGTGATGACGTTGCTATCGTATCATCCTCACCAGTCCAACAACATGATTTCTGAGTGAAATATGACACAAGAGTGACTTCTTGGCATTCCTTCAGGTTTGAAAATCATCTGGTGAGTCATCTATTCGAAATATGGATTCAACATGTGTACTTTATTCTGGAAAAGCAATAGACACAATAGCAATTATGGCTTCCTGAGATCTTGTTCTTGAGAGACATCATAATGGCTCTTTGTAGCATTCTGCCTCTTAAACTTCCCAACTAGGGTGTAGATATTTTAGGCACATTTTCAGACGGTTAGAAAGGGACTCGGATGATATGAGTCACAGAGGATTTTAGTGTCAGAAACCTAAGTGGGATCCCCAAACTGACTCCAAATCGCTTGTTGTTCCATACAGGGTACTATTTCCCTCTTATCTCTGGTCTTCTCAATCTGGAAACCTATCAAGTATCAGGATTTTCTTGTCATGTGGACAACTGGAACGAATTCAGCGGGCCTTTTCACATCTGCCCATGGTGATCATTAAGATCATTATCTCAGTGGAGGACCTCTGGGTAAGATACTCAAAGATCCTTAGGAATAGAGACAGTATAATATTTTTCTGGTATTAAAGTTACTGAAACCAACTATCTTTTTTAGTCCATTCAGGCTCTGGTATGTTCAGAGGGTGCTGTAAAACAGGTCTGAAATAGTATTTAAAAACACTCAGCTCAGCCTCTTCTACAAAGTGAGCCAATGCTTATAAATATGGCTAAAATATTCCCTTACCTACGATTACTTCCCAGCCATCATAGTGTTTATATGGTATGACTGTCACTTACATTAGTCAACATTTGCAGAGAAAGAACTTAGGGCATCCAGGGGGCACTTCATGTTGAAATTAGTTTGTGACAACGAGCTACTGTGTTTTATTCTGCAGTCCAAGGGAATGGTGCCAGACACCTCTAAGGTGTCTAGCAGTTCTACAATTCTGATTTTAAGTGGTCTGTGTGCTTCATAGATTTGGGCAGGAGAAGGGCAGGAGTCCAGAGATTGTGAACACTTCTGTTACCTGTGCTGACCATGGAGCAGGTAGCCTTCTGTGGGATTCATTTTGAATTCTTGGTACTCTTGTGAAAGGTGCTTTTGTCTCAAATTCCTCCATTTAGGAGTAATTATAATGATGAAAGTAATTTTTATCTTATATCATCTGTGGACCCTGATCCTGGGCTCCCAGGGAAGCTATCCTTTAACATTTTACCCGGCTCAAATTGATTGGGCAAAACCTGAAAGCATGGGCCCTATTTCTGCCCCAAGCACATGTTGTACATCTGCTTCGAGAAGAAAACAATAACCAAAAATGCCAACATAAAGATAAGAAAAAATAAAGAACCTCTTTGGCTCCCATAAGATTAAAGTCATACTGACATGTACATACTGAAAACATAAGAAAGAGTCTGTCACTTTCTAGAATCTAAGAATATCCTCATTGTGGTGTGTAACTCTGTACTTAAAAGAAAACAGAAAAAAATATATAAGTCTGCCCCAAATGTTCCTTCCCCGGAGCACTCCCTTCTTGGTGAAGATTGTGTCTCCCAGGAATCTGTCCTGACTTTGGTTTGAAGAAAGGTCTCTTCCTTTCTCTCTAAAATGTTTTTAAAAGTTCATTCACGCAATGTCGATAATAACAGTGTTTTCTATTTAAGTGATAAATAAATGTTCCACTCTAGTTTTATTGGGAATAGACGAATTTAGGGTTTCTTTAGAAGAGTAAGTCTGCCTTCCAGAAAAGGCAAGGTCATTGGTCTATTGAGAATGAAGATAATTACTGCTAAACAACATATATGTGTTACCCCTTCGCCCAGAAACCGAAGCAGATGTGCAGGCTTTAGGTCAGAGGTGCCTTCTTCTCCCCACCTGACAGCAATTCTCTGCTCTGGCTCCAAGAAACCCGAGGTTTTGAACGTCAGCATCGGAGTCAGCGAGGCAGCTTGTCACAGGACGCCAGTGTTCAGAGAAAGCACAGGTATGTTTGGCAAAATGTCCTATCTATGTCAGGGCTGGAGGTAAAACCTCTCATTATCCCAAAACCTCCTGGGCTTTTCTCTTTTCTCTAGTTGAGCCACAAAGTAAAATTGAAGTAGCTGTCAGGATTCTGGGTTTGGTACAAGAATTACTTAGTTTCCCTGCAGGTAGAACTTTACAGGGGATCACAATTTCTCTGTCCATTTATTGCTTACAAATGTATTTTGACCATCTGTTTCCTAGGAACCATCTTTTATTAGAAAGGGGAGGTGAGATTCACTCTGTGCCTGTTTGTAACATCTAATTTGTTCCTTCATCTAACAGTGTTTATTCAATTGGGCCTAAGATATGGTTGAGTGGCAAGCATCTAGAGTTAGGTGGCTTATTTTCATCTGATACAGACTTGGATGATGTCATTTGACAAAGGTGATGTTTCATCATTGATTAGTTTATTCATCAGAAGAGTTAAAATTAGGGTGGAGGGAAAATTCAAAATTATCCAAACCGGCCTGTTCCTGTTTAAAAGTTGAGCTTGACTTTCTAGTTTTACTAAATGTATTATCTCGATATTTTGAGGTGCCATATTCTGTCTGTAGTTTCTTTGGTGGTGGAGTCAGAAGGAGAGTCTGGGAATTCTTTTGGATAGTGGCATGCTGGTGGCTTCAAGGGGCTTGGAGTCAGGAGCCTTGGGGTGAAGTCTGCAACTGCTTGCCTGACCCTGGGTGCATCTCACAGAGGTTTTGCTTCATCTTATGAAATTGCCAGCAGATAATGTTCTGCTTAAAGGGGAACACTCCCATCCTGTTGGTGGCAATGCAAAGTGGTGCAGCCAGTCTAGGAAACAGTGTGGGGGTTCCTCAAAAAGTTAAACATTGAACAACCCCATGATCCAGCAATTGCTCTCCTAGGTATTTACACAAAGGATACAAAAATGCAGATTCAAAGGGGGTACATGCACCATGATGTTTATAGCAGCAATGTCCACAGTAGCCAAACTATGGAGAGAATCCCAAAGTCTATGCACTGATGAATGGATAAAGCAGAAGTGGGATACATATATATAATGGAATATGACCCAGCTTCAAAAAGAATGAAATCTTACCCTTTGCAAGGATGTGGATGGACCTAGAGTGTATTAAGCTAAGCAAAATATTTGAGGAAAGAGAAATATACTATGCTCTCACGCTTGTGGAATTTCAGAAAGAAAACAGATGAACAGAGTGGAGGGGTGATGAGAGAGGCAAACAAGGAAATAGACTCAAACTTGGAGAACAAACTGAGTGTTGCTGCAGGACAGGGGCATGGGGGGAAGAGTTAAATGGGTGAGGGGTATTAAGGAGGGCACTTGTGATGAGCACCGAGTTCTGTATGCAGGTGAGGAATCACTAAATCCTACCCCTGAAGCGAATATTCCATGGCATGTGAACTAACTGGAATTTAAGTAAAAGAAGAAAAGAAAAAGTGTTCTGCTTCATGAAGAGTGAGGTAAAATTGTAGTGATTTGGGCTGTACTATTCTATAGATGAGAGATGTGAAACACCCTGTTGTAGGATACACTAGTTTCTTATCACATAAGGAGTCCTCAGAAAGCTGCAATGAAAGATTCAGGTCTCAGAGCATGTTCATGTTCCACTGATATGTTACAGTTTGCACAGGTAGGAAAGAAGGTGGAGAGAGAGGCAACAGAAGGGGAAAGCAGGTGTGAACCTTTCATTTGTTAGCATTATAGCTTTCTCATGAAAGCTTTATGTCAGTGTGATTTTGGAAGCAGAGGGGGAATCCGGGAGCTTTGCAGGAGACAGGGGGGAGTTCCAGGTCTGGGTAAAGCTGACAGGGGTCCCAGAGGAGAGCTGAATGCATTCTGCAGCAGGGTGTGTTCAGGGTGGGCTCCAGGGGTGGCTGTGGGTCTCCTGGGTGAGAGTTGTGACAGGTGAGGGCTGTGTGCAAGTTCCTGGCTGAGGACAAGTGAGGCACTGGCTGAGAGCTGGCAGAGAACCTTCTTCCGGGCCGCCATCCTCACCCAACACACAGCCTCATCTTCTGTTCCTGTCACTCCAATTCAGACTTCTCCGAAGTTGAGTGAGAACACATCAAGAGCATTCTTAACAGAAGGGAAAGCATGTGCAAAGGCTCTGGGGCAGGAGAATTTCAGGTATGTCCAGGAGCAGCAAGAAGGACCTGTAGCCACAGGAGACAGCTTAGGACATGACCTCAGAGAGGTGTCAGAAAGCCATTCCAGGGCTATAACCCCATGAGACCCTGTTTCACTGGGCCATCCTGGCTGCAGTGTTGAGAACAGATGACAGAGGGTTGAAGATGGCAAGGGAGGTCAATGACGAATCTTTTCCAGGATCTCAGGCACTGTGGACCAGACAGGTGCCCTTGGATGGAGTGGTTAGACCTATTCTGGGTCCATTTTGAAGATGGAGCTCGCAGGATTTGCTGATGGGTTAGCTATTAGGAGCTGGAGAACGGAGGAATTGGGGTAAATCCCATCTGTTGTGGGTTTTCCTGATCGAGGGGAAGGAGAGGTTTTCTCAGGGGGTAGGAGGTAGTCCGTGTTCCGCATGCTGAGGAAAGTGCCTTTCCCGGTGGATCTGCTGAGGTTTGTGTCTGGGAGTACCTTTCACATCTCCTCCCTCAGCAATGCTCACGTACAAGTATCCCCCACTTTTTAAACGTTCACAGTAAGACACTGGGCTTTCTTGAAAGAACTATGTTATTACCCAGCTTCAGTAAGAGGAAGAGACCTGAAGAGGATTTCCCTCTTATGAAAAAAGGTGAACAGTGAGAATAGCGTTCAGCATCTGTTTTGGGGAGAAGCACGACAGAGGCGGCGTGCACCCCAACCAGGTCCTTCCGCTGGGATCCGCTCTCCGCATCCAGCCACCAGCATTTTGAATGGTGTCTGTGAGCCTCTGCTTCTGCTTTATCTTCATTTATGCTGGGCCTCCGTTAGAAACTTGTGTCCTGAGGCCTAAGAAAAGCCAAAGAGAGGAATTTTGGAGTCTGAGCACACTGTCTAATTGTTCCGTGTAAATTAATGGTCATTCCTTCTTGACACCATTTCTGCTGTGCAAGGTTTCTCAGAAGCCCTGTACTTTCAAAGAGCAGGGAAACCTATACCCCATGCTGCAGGGTTAGTTTTAGTCTCCATGCTGGACAGAACATTTCATGACTGTCGGATTTTCTCACTCAAACATTGAGACTTTGACCACCTTCACCCGTTTCTAGCACCCCATCTCCGAATCTGGCACCTACCAATCTGCTCTCAGTATCTATGCGTTCAGTATTTGTTTATTCCTCGTGGAATGTACATGAGAGCATCTGGTATTGGTTTTTCTGTGTCTGAGTTACTTGGCATAAGGACCCCAAGGTCTGTGTTTCCATGTCTGGTTCTTGTGAATAATGCTGCACTGAATGTGGGAGTGCATCTGTCTTTTTGAGGCAGTATTTTTGTGTTCTCCAAATCAATACTCTGTAGAGCCATTACTGGGTCATGTGGTAGTTGTATTTATTTCTTCAGGAACCTCCATACCTTTTGTCACAATGGCTGCACCAATTTCCATTCCCACCAACAGTGCACAGTGTCTCCTTGTCTGCACACCCTTGACCCCACCTGGTGTCTGTCTCTGGGAAAATTGCTGTTCCAACAATTGTGAGGGGATAGCCGATTGTGGGTTTGATGATGTTTCCCTGTCGATATTAAGTGATGTCGAATAACTTTCTCTGTCTGTTGGCACCTGTGTGCCATCTTTGGAAAGTATCTATTCACATATTCTCCCATTTTTTAATACAGATTTTTTTTTGTTTTGATTTGTACGAGTGTTGTGTGTATTTTGGATATTAGCCTCTTCTCACACATATGATTCGCAGATATTTTTTCTTATTGGGTCAGTGGCCTTTTAAGTTTTTGCTGGTTTCTTTTGCCAAGTGGAAGATTTCAGTTTGAAGTTGTTCCACTTGTTTATTTTTGCTTTTGTTTCTTTGCGTTTGGTGTCAGATCTGAAGACTCTTTGCCAAAACCTATGTCGAGAGACTTAGTACCTGGGTCTTCTTGGAGGTTTATGGATTCAGGTCTTATGTTCAAATCATTCATCCATTAAAAATTTTGGTGGTGTAAGAAATTGACCCAGTTATATTCTTCTGCCTTTAGTGTCCAGTTTGCCTGTTACCGCTCACTGTAGACACAGTCCTTCCGTCATGGCATATCTTCTGCTGCTGTGTCATAAGTTAGGATCATCTACGTGTGGGTAAGTTTCTGAGCTTTCTGTTCTGTTCCACTGACCTGGTGTCTGTGTTTATGCCAGTACCATCCTGTTTTGATGACAACAGCTTTGTAATCTAGCTTGAAATCCAGGAGTGTGTTGACTGCACCTTTCTTTCTTCAGGTTGCTTTGCGTTTTTGGGGCCTTTTGTGATTCCATACAAGTTTGAGGACTGTTATCTATTTCCTTGAATAATGCCACTGGAATTCAGATAGGGATTTCATCACATCTGTCGATTGCTTTGGGTACGATGGACATGTTCACATAATTAACTCTTCCAGTTAAGGAGCATGGCGTATGCTTCCATTTGTTTGTGTTGCCTTCCAAATCTTTGAACCACACATTCTGCCCTCCTCGACACACCTGTTTTTCATTTCTTTTCTGCCATGTGTTGAGTGTACTATGTCTTTCGCATTTTTGGTTACTTTTATTCCTAGATTTTTTTTGATGCAATTGTAAATGGCATTGCTTTTTTAATTTCTCTTTGCGAAAGTGTGTCATCAGTATACAGAAATGCAAGAAGTTGGGTCATCTGGGTGGCCCCATAGGTGACGTGTCTGCCTTCAGCTCAGGTCATGATCCCAGAGTTCTGGGATTGAGCCCCGTGTAGGGCTCCCCGTTTATCGAGGGTCTGCTTCTCCCTCTTTCTGACATTACCCATGCATGTGCTTTTTCTCTTCCTCTCAAATAAATAAATAAAATCTGAAAAAAAGTAAAGACAACAGGTCTCTGTATATTGACTTTATATCCTGCAGCTTTCTTGAATTTGTTTAAATTAACAGTTTTTTTTTTTTTGTGGAATCTTTCGGGATTTCATGTCATTTACAAATAGTGACAGTTTTCCTGTATGGATTTCATATCTTTCTCCTTTTTTAAAATGATGTTAGTCACCCTACAGTACTTCATTTGTTTTTGATGAAGTGTTCCATGATTCATTGCTTGCATATAACCCCTAGTGCTCATTATGACACGTGCCCTCCTTAATACCCATCACCAGGATTACCCATTCCCCTACCCTCCCTTTCTGCAACCTTCAGTTTGTTTCCCAGTGTCAATAGTCTCTCATGGTTCATCTCCCCCTCTCATTCCCCCCCCTTCACTTTTCCCTTCCTTCTTCTAATGTTACATGCTATTCCTTCCATTCCACATCGGAGTCAAACCTTATGATAATTGTCTTTCTCTGCTTGACTTAATTTCACTTAGCATAATCCCCTCCTGGTCCATCCACCTTGGTGCAAATGGTGGGTATTCATCCTTTCTGATGACTGAGTAATATTCCATTGTATAGATGAACCACATCTTCTTCGTCCATTCATTTGCTGAAGGACATCTTGGCTCCTTCCACAGTTTGGCTATTATGGACATTGTTGCTATGAACGTTGGGATACAGGTGTCCCTTCTTTTCATTACTCTGTGTCTATAGGGTAAATACCCAGTAGTGCAATTGGTGGGTCATAGGATAGCTCTGTGTTTAATGTCTTGAGGAACCCCCATATTGTTCAAAAGTGCCTATACCAGCTTGAATTCTCACGAGTAGTGTAAGAGGGCTCCCCTTTCTCCATATCCTCTCTGACTTTTTGTAATTTCCTGTCTTGTTAATTTGTTTTTCAAGATTTTATTTATTTATTCCACAGAGATAGAGATGGCCAGCGAGAGAGGGAACACAAGCAGGGGGAGTGGGAGAGGAAGAAGCAGGCTCATAGCGGAGGAGCCTGATGTGGGGCTCGATCCCGTAATGCCAGGATTACGCCCTTAGCCGAAGACAGACGCTTAACCTCTGTACTACCCAGGTGCCCCCTGTGTTGTTAATTTTAACCATTCTAACTGGTGTAAGGTGGTATCTCATTGTCGTTTTGATTTGTATTTGCCTGATGGCAAGTGATGTGGAGCATTTTTTCATGTGTCTGTTGGCCATTTGTATGTCTTCTTTGGAGAAGTATCCCTTTGTGTCTTCTGCCCATTTTTTGGGTGTCGAGTTTGAGGAGTTCTTTATAGATCTTGGATACTAGCCCTTTATCTGTAATATCATTTGCAGATATCTTCTTCGATTCCATAGGTTGACTTTTTGTTTTGTTGATCATTTGCTTTGCCCTGCAGAAGCTTTTTATCTTGGTGAAGTGCCAATAGTTCCTTTTTTGCTTTTATTTCCTTTGCCTTTAGAGACGTGGCTTGCAAGAAGTTGTTGTGTCCAAGTTTGAAGAGTTCTTTTGATTTTGATATGAGACAGGAATCCATTATCTTTCTTTCCTGATTGTATTCGAGTCCTCTGTCTTTCTTGGTGAGTCTAGCTAAGTTTGTCAGTTTTGTTTATCTTTCCAAAAAAGGCAGCTTTCATTTTCATTGTTTTTTTTTTTTGTCTTTTTAGTCTCCGTTGGATTTATTTATGCATTCCTTTTTGTTATTTCCTTATTTCTACTAATTTGGGGCTTTGTTTGTTGTTTTATTTTCTACTTCTTTACCACATAAATCAAGTTGTTTATTGGAGACCATTCTCATGGATTGATGAAGACTTGAGTTTCTATGAATGTCCCCCATAAAGCTACTTTTGCTGCATCCCTTATGTTTTTGTAAGTTGTCTTTTTCATCAGTGTCAAGGTACTTCTAAAATCTTTTTTGATTTCTTCTTTGACTGTTGGTTGTTCAGTAGCTTGTTGTTAAATCTCCACGTATTTTTTTAAGATTATTTAGGTATCTGACAGAGAGTGAGACAGTGAAAGAGGGAATGGAAGCAGGGGGGTGGGAGAGGGAGAAGCGGGCTTCCCGCTGAGCAAGGAGCCTGATTCCAGGCTAAATCCCAGGATCCTGGGATCAGGACCTGAGCTGAAGGCAGATCCTTAACAACTGATCCACCCAGGCCCCCCAATCTCCACCTATTTTTGACTGTCCCATTTTTTTCTTGAGACTGATTTCTAGTTTCATATCATTGTGGTTGGACAAGATTTGAAGCAGAAGGTGAAGAGAGCATTCAGATAAAGTTTTGTTTCCTGAAGGGTTTTCTGAGGGCAGAGCATGAGTTCCGTGGGATGGAGGAAGGTTTTGTGAGACGGGGGTGGGGTTAACCCTTGCTAGAATTACTGACTACTACCATGCAGGCTGTGTGCTACTGTTCACACCGTAGTCCTGATGGACTTGTACTTCATTAGAAATATTTTCTAGGAGCTGTAGGCATAGCCTTCTCTTAAAGAAAGGTGCCATGTGGGTTCATGGCATGACCCCAGGTCACCAACCAGGATGTATGGTATTGTGGGTGATCAGAAACAGGCTTTCTGTGGGAAGTGACAGAAATAAGGTATGGTGAGCTCCATGACCATAGGTGAGGTCCCGAGTGACGCACTGGGTGTTGGGTTCTGTGGATCTGTCTCATCAGGTGCTGTGGAATTCAGGGACACCCTCCTGTCTGTGGATTTGTGTGGAGACAGGTAGACATCAGTGTCTGGCCAGGCATGAGGGTTGCACTGGCCCACCACCAGAGGTGCAGCGTGCAGGGGAGCCACTGCTTGGTTTCCACGAAAGCTGCCCAGCGTCTGTGACTGTGATTCCTAGCAGCCGCAAGGGGAGAGGAGGCCGGGGGTGGTGCACACTTCCTAGAGTTGTGGTCAGGTCTAGTCTGGAGCCCACTGAAGTCAGCCATACCTGGCCAGGAGGCACCCAGTCAGTGTAGCTTTGGGCACTGCTCCCATGGTACTTCGTGCCAGCTCCATGCTGCCACCTCCTGCTTTTCATCATCATCTTCAAGGTCATGTGACTCTGCTCTTGCCCCATGGCCTCCGGGGTATTGTCCGTCCTCCATCTGGCCCTCGTCCCTGGTGCCCTGTGCAGTCTGATGCCAGGGTAGCCTTCTCGAGACAAACATCTGGCCCTGATGGAACACTTCCATGGATCTCGTGTGATGCGAGGATGATGCCCTGCCCTGGAAGGGGGCTGCAGGTCCCCAATTAGGAGAGCCATGTCTCCCTTTTCAGCATGGCCTGCCCTCCCCTCAGTCTTCTTCAGGGAATCTCTCCCCACTTTCTGAGCGGACAGCTCCGAACTTAAAAATGAATATTATTTTACATATCTCTATGCCTTAGTTCATCCATGGCATGTCTTTCAGCCCCGTTAGTGGGGTTTTTTTTTTAGCAGTTCTGAAGGGCTGTCTGCTCATGGAGGGGATGACCTGGGTGGGACAGCTTTCCCTCTCATCTCCCTCAGCATGTCTCTGAGCCCTGAGGCCAGCTGTCCCACTGAGGATTGAGGGACCCGAGCCAGCCCATCCTGAACCCAGGCTGAGTCAGTTGTGTAGACTGATGTGTTTTGGAGCGGTGGGCAGCCGGCATGGGCCAGGGGCAGGCAGTGTCTCCTTCTCATTCCTTCCCTCCCTTCCTCCCAGAGGTAGCTCAGAGCAGCCTTCAACCCCTGCATCTCCAGATCCCTTGACTTATGCCTTCTGTGTTCAGCTGGTGACCTTGGAGTTTCGCATGGATTCTACCTCCCGTACCCTCTCCTGTAGCAGTTCCTGGATCAGGGGAGGGGTTGGACCCTTGTCTGTTTTTGATCTTCTTCCTGTCCCGCACCAAGCCCACCCACCGTTGCATCTTCCATGTATGTGCTTGGAAGCAAGCCCATCCACAGGCAACCTATTAGCCAAATGGATCCAGGCAATGAACATTGAAGTAGAGATCCAGGATCCATAATAAACCTGCTCTGAAACCTGTCCCAAAGTCTGTGACTCTCTCACACTGAAACAGAAACAATAATAGCTTTCTGGACTGTGAAGTGACATGTCTCTCTAATTCCAATCTTGAATGCATAGGTGCTGAACCTGGACAGAAAAGGACCATGGCTCCCGTGGGCTGGGATCCATAGTAAGAACTCAGTGAAATCTGAATTCGAGGCATAGAGTAAATAATTATTGTAGAGCGAATCCTCCCAAGTAGGGCTTATGCACAGTGCACAGGAAAAGCTTTTTTAAAGAGGTTCCTGAAAGAAAAATCTTTTTTAAAAATTTATTTTAATTCCAGTAGAGCTAACATACAGTGTTACATTCGTTTCAGGTGTACAATAGAGTGATTCAGTAATTCTATATATTACTCAGTGGTCATCAAGAAAAGTGTCCTCTTAATCCGCTTCATCTATTTCACTCATCCCTCTATCCACCTCCTCTCTGGTAACCATCCATTTGTTCTCTATTGTTAAGAGTTTGTATTTTCCCATGCCCATACTCAGGCAACCCTGTTTGGGTAGAGTTTCCGTGTCCCCTGCAAGGGTGAATGGGGGTGGGCATGCTCTGGGCCAGTATTTCCAGGCTTTTGTTCCCTGGCGGCTTTCTCTGGTGATCTGCTGTGCCTTTTCTGAGAGTCAGAGCAGCAGAGGCTGAATTGTCACAGAACAGAGGGAATGCGGCCCGTTCTCCACCCTTGTTCTGGCCACTTTAACTCCATTACTGTTGGTGCTGCTCAACCCTGTAGCATCCTGGGATGTGCACCCCACACCTGGTGTCCCTGGCCTCAATTCCGGGGCTAGTGCATCTCTGTCCTTTGTGTTTCTAATGCTGCCAGCCACCAGAAGACCTGATCTCTCTCTGGAAGCTCCTGGTCTCAGTCTGGATCCCCTGAGCACACCGGGATTCCAGAGTTCCATGAGAAGCCTGGTGGCTCTGGCACCTGGTTCAGGGTCTCAGTCTGCTGTTTCGCAGGTGCCTACCGCAAGTCCACCAGATCCCCTGTGCAGGTGGCCTGCCAGCCGCCAGCCGCCCCGTGGGCTCCTGGGTCTCCTGGTCTCAGTCTATGCCTGGTGAGCACACCGGGATTCCGGTGTTCCAGGAGAAGCCTGGTGGCGCACGCTCTGGGCTCACCGGTCTCAGTCCACTCTCTCCGGTGTGCCATCCATGAGTCCGCCCGCTCCCTGGTGCAGGTGGTTGCTGCTTCCGGGCGCCAGAACATGGCGGCTCCCCCCCTTCCGTTTATCTTCTGATATCTGTGCCCGGTTTCAAGGCTCCCCGCTTCATACCTCAATACTCAGCGCTGGAGATGTTCATTTGTAGAGATCCAGATGTATCTTCCTGCCTCTCAGGCTGATTCCGTGGTTGTTTAGGCTGGTCTGGTACCTATCCAGCTCAACTCAGGGGACCTGCTGAAAAAGGGGTCTCCTACTCCTCCGCCATCTTAACTCCTCTCTTGTACCTGAAATAGTATTTAAAAACACTCAGCTCAGCCTCTTCTACAAAGTGAGCCAATGCTTATAAACATGGCTAAAATATTCCCTTACCTACGATGACTTCCCAGCCATCGTAGTTTTTAAATGGTATGACTGTGACTTACATTAGTCAACATTTGCAGAGAAAGAACTTAGTGCATCCAGGGGGCACTTCATGTTGAAATTAGTTTGTGACAACGAGCTACTGTGTTTTCTTCTGCAGTCCAAGGGAATGGTGCCAGACATCTCTAAGGTGTCTAGCAGTTCTACAATTCCGATTTTAAGTGGTCTGTGTGCTTTAGAGATTTGGGCAAGAGAAGGGCAGGAGTCCAGAGACTGTGAACACTTCTGTTACCTGTGCTGACCATGGAGCAGGTAGCCTTCTGTGGGCATCATTTTGATTTCTTGGTACTCTTGTGAAGGTGCTTTTGTCTCAAATTCCTCTATTTAGGAGTAATTATAATGATGAAAGTAATTTTTATCTTATATCATCTGTGGACCCTGATCCTGGGCTCCCAGGGAAGCTATCCTTTAACATTTTACCCGGCTCAAAATGACTGGGCAAAACCTGAAAGCATGGGCCCTATTTCTGCCCCAAGCACATGTTGTACATCTGCTTCGAGAAGAAAACAATAACCAAAAATGCCAACATAAAGATAAGAAAAAATAAAGAACCTCTTTGGCTCCCATAAGATTAAAGTCATACTGACATGTACATACTGAAAATGCATAAAAACATTGCATTTCCTAAAGCCCAAGCCTTGGAGGGTCTGAGAGACTTGCCCAAAACCAGGCACACCCCAGCAGGGAGGGCTGGTGCAGAAAGGGAAGGGGCAGGACTCTGAGGGTGGTCTGCAGCTAGAGGGGTCCCTGGAAGGGGCCAGGTGTGTGGGGGGACCCCGGCCCATGACCCCACCCATGCCTGTGCTGGGTGTTGGGTCGAGCAGGCGCTTCTTGGGCCCCCTGCACTTTCAGGGTTCCAGGGGCTTGAGGGCGGGTTGCCCAGCATCCAAGGGGCTCAGGCACCACCCTCACCAACCATTCACCGCTTGGGGGTGGAGCTATGTCTCTGTGGGCAGTCCCAGACTTGCAGTGGGTTGCAGACTTGGGGCAAAGAAGGGGCACTGAGAGAGAGAGAGAGTTGCCCTGTGGAGATCCCTGCTGGTGAGTGAGCAGCGTGCACTGGGGTGGGGGTCCGGGGGTAGGGTGTGCCCCAGGTGGGAGGCAGGGTTCTGGAAGGGCATGTGGAGAGGGTTCCTTGTGGGGACTCAGGTGAGTTTTCTTTTTCCCTTTAAAGTCTCTTCTGCCCCATGTCCTCAACTGACTTTATTCCCCATACCCGTGAACTCCAGGACACCCACTCACCTGAGCTTTTGTGGGATGGGTTGCAGAATTTCAAGGTTTCCCCTATTCCCCTGGAAGAGTGCGGGTAAGGACTTCACACAATCCCCACCTTCAGTTCTCTGACACAGTGCAGGTGATGCATCTTGAGCAGTACCCTGAGTTCAGCAGGGTGTGCCCTGGTCCCCAGGCACAGGTGTGGCAGTAGCATGCCCCAGAGCCGTCCCCCAACTTCAGCATTATGCCCCGTGTGCCCCCGGGTTAGTGGTAATTGGCTATTAGAATCATGCAGGAAAATCCTCCAGGTGGGGGCCTGGAGGCGGGCATAAACCAGACCCCACTCTAGTTGCATTGGGAATAGACGAATTGAGGGTTTCTTTAGAAGAGTAAGTCTGCTTTCCAGAAAAGACAAGGTCATTGGTCTATTGAGAATGAAGATAATTACTGCTAAACAACAAGTATGTGTTGCCCCTTCGCCCAGAAACCGAAGCAGGTGTGCAGGCTTTAGGTCAGAGGTGCCTTCTTCTCCCCAGCTGACGGCACTTCTCTGCTCTGGCTCCAAGACACACGAGGTTTTGAACGTCAGCATCGGAGTCAGCGAGGCAGCTTGTCACAGGACACCAGTGCTAAGAGAAAGCACAGGTATGTTTGGCAAAATGTCCTATCTATGTCAGGGCTGGAGGTAAAACCTCTCTTTATCCCAAAACCTCCTAGGCTTTTCTCTTTTCTCTAGTTCAGCCACAAAGTAAAATTGAAGTAGCTGTCAGCATTCTGGGTTTGGTACAAGAATTACTTAGTTTCCCTGCAGGTAGAACTTTGCAGGGGATCACAATTTCTCTGTCCATTTATTGCTTACAAATGTATTTTGCCCATCTGTTTCCTAGCAACCCTCTTTTATTAGAAAGGGAAGGTGAGATTCATTCTGTGCCTGTTTGTAACATCTAATTTGTTCCTTCATCTAACAGTGTTTATTCAATTGGGCCTAAGATATGGTTGAGTGACCAGCATCTAGAGTTAGGTGGCTTATTTTCATCTGATACAGACTTGGATGATGTCATTTGTCAAAGGTGATGTTTCATCATTGATTAGTTTATTCATCAGAAGCGTTAAAATTAGGGTGGAGGGAAAATTAAAAATTATCCAAAGCGGCCTGTTCCTGTTTAAAAGTTGAGCTTGACTTTCTAGTTTTTCCTAAATGTATTATCTCGATATTTTGAGGTGCCATATTCTCTCTGTAGTTTCTTTGGTGGTGGAGTCAGAAGGAGAGTCTGGGAATTCTTTTGGATAGTGGCATGCTGGTGGCTTCAAGGGGCTTGGCGTCAGGAGCCTTGGGGTGAAGTCTGCAACTGCTTGCCTGACCCTGGGTGCATCTCACAGAGGTTTTGTTTCCTCTTATGAAATTGCCGGCAGATAATGTTCTGCTTAAAGGGGAACCCTCCCATCCTGTTGGTGGCAATGCAAAGTGGTGCAGCCAGTCTGGGAAACAGTGTGGGGGTTCCTCAAAAAGTTAAACATTGAACAACCCCATGATCCAGCAATTGCTCTCCTAGGTATTTACCCAAAGGATACAAAAATGCAGATTCAAAGGGGGTACATGCACCATGATGTTTATAGCAGCAATGTCCACAGTAGCCAAACTATGGAGAGAATCCCAAAGTCCATGCACTGATGAATGGATAAAGCAGATGTGGGATACATATATATAATGGAATATGACCCAGCTTCAAAAAGAATGAAATCTTACCATTTGCAAGGATGCGGATGGACCTAGAGTGTATTGAGCTAAGCAAAATCATTGAGGAAAGAGAAATATCCTATGCTCTCATGCTTGTGGAATTTCAGAAAGAAAACAGATGAACAGAGTGGAGGGGTGATGAGAGAGGCAAACAAGGAAATAGACTCAAACTTGGAGAACAAACTGAGTGTTGCTGCAGGACAGGGGCGTGGGGGGAAGAGTTAAATGGGTGAGGGGTATTAAGGAGGGCACTTGTGATGAGCACCGGGTACTGTATGCAGGTGAGGAATCACTAAATCCTACCCCTGAAGCGAATATTCCATGGCATGTGAACTAACTGGAATTTAAGTAAAAGAAGAAAGGAAAAAGTGTTCTGCTTCATGAAGAGTGAGGTAAAATTGTAGTGATTTGGGCTGTACTATTCTATAGATGAGAGATGTGAAACACCCTGTTGTAGGATACACTAGTTTCTTATCACATAAGGAGTCCTCAGAAAGCTGCAATGAAAGATTCAGGTCTCAGAGCATGTTCATGTTCCACTGATATGTTACAGTTTGCACAGGTAGGATGGAGGTGGAGAGAGAGGCAACAGAATGGGAAAGCAGGTGCGAAACTTTCAATACTTAGCATTATAGCTTTCTCATGAAAGCCTTGCGATTTTGGAAGCAGAGGGGGAATCCGGGAGCTTTGCAGGAGACAGGGGAGTTCCAGGACTGGGTAAAGCTGACAGGGGTCCCAGAGGAGAGCTGAATGCATTCTGCAGCAGGGTGTGGGAAGGGGTGGCTGTGGGTCTCCTGGGTGAGAGTTGTGACAGGTGAGGGCTGTGTGCAAGTTCCTGGCTGAGGGCAAGGGAGGCACAGGCGGCTAGCTGGCAGAGAACCTTCTTCTGGGCCACCAGCCTCACCCAACACACAGCCTCATCTTCTGTTCCTGTCACTCCAATTCAGACTTCTCCGAAGGTGAGTGAGAACACATCAAGAGCATTCTTAACAGAAGGGAAAGCATGTGCAAAGGCTCTGGGGCAGGAGAATTTCAGGTATGTCCAGGAGCAGCAAGAAGGCCCTGTGGCCACAGGAGACACCTTAGGACATGACCTCAGAGAGGTGACAGAAAAAACCATTCCAGGGCTATAACCCCATGAGACCCTGTTTCACTGGGCCATCCTGGCTACAGTGTTGAGAACAGATGACAGAGGGTTGAAGATGGCAAGGCAGGTCAATGACAAAGCTTTTACAGGAACTCAGGCACTGTGGACCAGACAGGTGGCCTTGGATGGAGTGGTTAGACCTATTCTGGGTCCATTTTGAAGATGGAGCTCACAGGATTTGCTGATGGGTTAGCTATTAGGAGCAGGAGAACGGAGGAGTTGGGGTAACTCCCAGCTGTTGTGGGTTGTCCTGATCGAGGGGAAGGAGAGGGTTTCTGGGGGTAGGAAGTAGTCCGCGTTCTGCATGCTGAGGAATGTGCCTTTCCTGGTGGATCTGCTGAGGTTTGTGTCTGGGAGAACCTTTCACATCTCCTCCCTCAGCAATGCTCAAGTACAAGTATTCCCCACTTTTTAAACGTTCACAGTAAGACATTGGGCTTTCTTGAAAGAACTACGTTATTACCCAGCTTCAGTAAGAGGAAGAGACCTGAAGAGGATTTCCCTCTTATGAAAAAAGGTGAACAGTGAGAATCGCGGTCAGCATCTGTTTTGGGGAGAAGCATGACAGAGGCGGCGTGCACCCCAACCAGCTCCTTCCGCTGGGAACCGCTCTCTGCATCCAGCCACCAGCACTTTGAATTGTGTCTGTGAGCCTCTGCTGTGCTTTATCTTCATTTATGCTGGGCCTCCATCAGAAACTTGTTTCCTGAGGCCTAAGAAAAGCCAAAGAGAAGAATTTTGGAGTCTGAGGACACTATCTAATTGTGCCGTGTAAATTAATGGCCATTCCTTCTTGACACCATTTCTGCTGTGCAACGTTTCTCAGAAGCCCTGTACTTTCAAAGAGCAGGGAAACCTATACCCCATGTTGCGGGGTTAGTTTTAGTCTCCATGCTGGACAGAACATTTCATGACTGTCGGATTTTCTCACTCAAACATTGAGACTTTGACCACCTTCACCCGTTTCTAGCACCCCATCTCCGAATCTGGCACCTACCAATCTGCTCTCAGTATCTATGCGTTCAGTATTTGTTTATTCCACATTGAATGTACATGAGAGCATCTGGTATTGGTCTTTCTGTGTCTGAGTTACTTGGCATAAGGCCCCCAAGGTTTGTGTTTCCATGTCTGGTTCTTGTGAATAATGCTGCAGTGAACGTGGGAGTGCATCTGTCTTTTTGAGGCAGTATTTTTGTGTTCTCCAAATCAATACTCAGTAGAGCCATTACTTGTCCATGTGGTAGTTGCATTTATTTTTTCAGGAACCTCCATACCGTTTGTCACAGTGGCTGCACCAATTTCCATTCCCACCAACAGTGCACAGAGTCTCCTCATCTGCACACCCTTGACCCCACCTGGTGTCTGTCTCTGGGACAATTGCTGTTCCAACAGTTGTGAGGGGATAGCCGATTGTGGGTTTGATGATGTTTCCCTGACCATATTAAGTGATGTCGAACAACTTTCTCTGTCTGTTGGCACATGTGTGCCATCTTTGGAAAGTATCTATTCACATATTCCCCCCATTTTTTATACATTTTTTTTTGTTTTGATTTGTATGAGTGTTGTGTGTATTTTGGATATTAGCCTCTTCTCACACATATGATTCGCAGATATTTTTTTTTCTTATTGGGTCAGTGGCCTTTTTAGTTTTTGCTGGTTTCTTTTGCCGTGTGGAAGATTTCAGTTTGAAGTTGTTCCACTTGTTTATTTTTGCTTTTGTTGCCTTTGCATTTGGTGTCCGATCTGAAGACTCTTTGCCAAAACTAATGTCGAGAGACTTAGTACCTGTGTCTTCTTGGAGGTTTATGGATTCAGGTCTTATGTTCAAATCGTTCATCCATTAAAAATTTTGTGTGTGGTGTAAGAAAGTGACCCAGTTATATTCTTCTGCATTTAGTGTCCAATTTGCCTGTTACCGCTCACTGAAGAGACAGTCCTTCCCTCATGGTGTATCTTCTGCTGCTGTGTCGTAAGTTAGGATCATCTACGTGTGGGTAAGTTTGTGAGCTTTCTGTTCTGTTCCACTGACCTGGTGTCTGTGTTTATGCCAGTTCCATCCTGTTTTGAAGACAACAGCTTTGTAATCTAGCTTGAAATCCAGGAGTGTGTTGACTGCACCTTTCTTTCTCCATGTTACTTTGGGTATTTGGGGTCTTTTGTGATTCCATACAAGTTTGAGGACTGTTATCTATTTCCTCGAATAGTGCCGCTAGAATTCAGATAGGGATTTCATCACATCTGTCGATTGCTTTGGGTACGATGAACATGTTCACATAATTAAGTCTTCCAGTTAAGGAGCACGGCGTAAGTTTCCATTTGTTTGTGTTGCCTTCCAAATCTTTGACCCATACATCCTGCGCCCCTTGACACACGTGTTTTTCATTTCCTTTCTGCCATGTGTTGAGTGTACTGTCTTTCTCATTTTTGGTTACTTTTATTCCTAGATTTTTTTTGATGCAATTGTAAATGGCATTGCTTTTTTAATTTCTCTTTGCGAAAGTGTGTCATCAGTATACAGAAATGCAAGAAGTTGGGTCATCTGGGTGGCCCCATAGGTGAAGCGTCTGCCTTCAGCTCAGGTCATGAACCCAGAGATCTGGGATCGAGCCCCCTGTTGGGCTCCCCGCTTATCGAGGGTCTGCTTCTCCCTCTTTCTGTCACTCCCCCTGCTCGTACTTTTTCTCTTCCTATCAAATAAATAAATAAAATCTGAAAAAAAAGACAACAGGTCTCTGTATATTGACTTTATATCCTGCAGCTTTCTTGAATTTGTTTATTCTAACAGATTTTTTTTGTGTGTGTGGAATCTTTCGGGATTTCATGTCCTTTGCAAATATTGATAGTATTCCTGTAAGGATTTCATATCTTTCTCTTTTTTTAAAATGATGTTAGTCACCCTACAGTACTTCATTTGTTTTTGATGTAGTGTTCCATGATTCATTGTTTGCATATAACACCTAGTGCTCATTATGACATGTGCCCTCCTTTTTTTTTAAAGAATTTACTTATTTATTCGACAGATATAGAGACAGCCAGCGAGAGAGGGAACACAAGCAGGGGGAGTGGGAGAGGAAGAAGCAGGCTCATGACGGAGGAGCCTGTTGTGGGGCTCGATCCCATAACGCCGGGATCACGCCCTGAGCCGAAGGCAGACGCTTAACCGCTGTGCCACCCAGGCGCCCCAACACGTGCCCTCCTTAATACCCATCACCAGGATTACCCATTCCCCTTCCTCTCCCTTTCTGCAACCTTCAGTTTGTTTCCCAGTGTTAGTAGTCTCTCATGGTTCATCTCCCCCTCTCATTCCCCCCTTCACTTTTCCCTTCCTTCTCCTAATGTCCTCCATGCTATTCCTTCCATTTCACATAGGAGTCAAACCATATGATAATTGTCTTTCTCTGCTTGACTTAATTTCACTTAGCATAATCCCCTCCTGATCCATCCACGTTGGTGCAAATGGTGGGTATTCATCCTTTCTGATGACTGAGTAATAGTCCATTGTATAGATGAACCACATCTTCTTTGTCCATTCATCTGCTGAAGGACATCTTGGCTCCTTCCACAGGTTGGATATTATGGACACTGCTGCTATGAACATTGGGATACAGGTGCCCCTTCTTTTCATTACTCTGTGTCTATGGGGTAAATACCCAGTAGTGCAATTGGTGGGTCGTAGGATAGCTCTGTGTTTAACGTATTGAGGAACCTCCATATTGGTTTCAAAAGTGGCTGTACCAGCTTGAATTCTCACGAGTAGTGTAAGAGGGCTCCCCTTTCTTCACATCCTCTCTGACTTTTTTTTTTATTTCTGTCTATTAATTTTTTTTCAAGATTTTATTGATTTATTCTACAGAGATAGAGACAGCCAGCGAGAGAGGGAACACAAGCAGGGGGAGTGGGAGAGGAAGAAGCAGGCTCATGACGGAGGAGCCTGATGTGGGGCTAGATCCCATAAGGCCAGGATCACGCCCTGAGCCGAAGGCAGACGCTTAACCAATGTGACACCCAGGTGCCCCCTGCCTTGTTAATTTTAACCATTCTAACTGGTGTAAGGTGGTATCTCATTGTAGTTTTGATTTGTATTTGCCTGATGGCAATTGATGTGGAGCATTTTTTCATGTGTCGGCCATTTGTATGTCTCTCTGAAGAAGTATCTCTTTGTGTCTTCTGCCCATTTTTTGGGTGTCGAGTTTGAGGAGTTCTTTATAGATCTTGGATACCAGCCCTTTATCTGTAAAATCATTTGCAGATATCTTCTTCAATTCCATAGGTTGCCTTTTTGTTTTTTGATCATTTGCTTTGCCAAGCAGAAGCTTTTTATCCTGATGAAGTGCCCATAGTTCATTTTTGCTTTTATTTCTTTGCCTTTAGAGACGTGGCTTGCAAGAAGTTGTTGTGTTCAAAGTTGAAGAGTTCTTTTGATTTTGATATGAGACAGGAATCCATTATCTTTCTTTCCTGATTGTATTTGAGTCCTCTGTCTTTCTTGGTGAGTCTAGCTAAGTTTGTCAGTTTTGTTTATCGTTCCAAAAAAGGCCGAACTCATTTTCATTGTTTTTTTTTTTTGTCTTTTTAGTATCCATTGGATTTATTTATGCATTCCTTTTTGTTATTTCCTTATTTCTACTAATTTGGGGCTTTGTTTGTTGTTTTATTTTCTACTTCTTTACCACATAAATCAGGTTGTTTATTGGAGAGCATTCTCATGGATTGATGAAGACTTGAATTTCTATGAATGTCCCCCATAAAGTTACTTTTGCTGCATCCCATACGTTTTTGTAGGTTGTCTTTTTATCAGTGTCAAAGTACTTCTAAAAAAATTTTGATTTCTTCTTTGACTGTTGGTTGTTCAGTAGCTTGTTGTTAAATCTCCACATATTTTTTTAAGATTATTTAGGTATCTGACAGAGAGTGAGACAGCAAGAGAGGGAACGCAAGCTGGGTGGTGGGAGAGGGAGAAGCAGGCTTCTGAATGAGCAACGAGCCTGATTTGGAGCTAGATCCCAGAATCCTGGGATCAAGACCCGAGCTGAAAGGAGATCCTTAATGACTGAGCCACCCAGGCCTCAAAAATCTCCACCTATTTTTGACTGTCCCATTTTTTTCTTGAGACTGATTTCTAGTTTCATATCATTGTGGATGGACAAGATTTGAAGCAGAAGGTGAAGAGAGCATTCAGATAAAGGTTTGTTTCCTGGAGGGTTTTCTGAGGGCAGACCATGAGTTCAGTGGGGACGGAGGAAGGTTTTGTGAGACGGGGGTGGGGTTAACCCTTGTTAGAATTACTGACTACTACCATGCAGGCTGTGTGCTACCGTTCACACCGTAGTCCTGATGGACGTGTACTTCATTAGAAATATTTTCTAGGAGGTGTAGGCATAGCCTTCACTTAAAGAAAGATGGCATGTGGGTTCATGGCATGACCCCAGGTCACCAACCAGGATGTATGGTATTGTGGGTGATCAGAAACAGGCTTTCTGTAGGAAGTGACAGAAATAAGGTATGGTGAGCTCCATGACCATAGGTGAGGTCCCGAGTGACGCACTGGGTGTTGGGTTCTGTGGATCTGTCTCATCATGTTCTGTGGAATTCAGGGACACCCTCCTGTCTGTGGATTTGTGTGGAGACAGGTAGACATCAGTGTCTGGCCAGGCACGAGGGTCGCACTGGCCCACCACCAGAGGTGCAGCGTGCGGGGGAGCCACTGCTTGGTTTCCACGAAAGCTGACCAGGGTCTGTGACTGTGATTCCTAGCAGCCGCAAGGGGAGAGGAGGCCGGGGGTGGTGCACACTTCCTAGACTTGTGGTCAGGACTAGTCTGGATCCCACTGAAGTCAGCCACACCGGGCACAGAAGGTACCCAGTCAGTGTAGCTGTGGGCACTGCTCCCATGGTACTTTTGGGCCGGCTCAATGCTGCCACCTCCTGCTTTTCATCATCATCTTCAAAGTCATGTGCCTCTGCTCTTGCCCCATGGCCTCCGGGGTATTGTCCGTCCTCCATCTGGCCCTTGTCCCTGGTGCCCTGTGCAGTCCGATGCCAGGGTAGCCTTCTCGAGACAAACATCTGGCCCTGATGGAACACTTCCATGGATCTCGGGTGATGCGAGGATGATGCCCTGCCCTGGAAGGGGGCTGCAGGTCCCCAATCAGGACAGCCATGTCTCCCTTTTCAGCATGGCCTGCCCTCCCCTCAGTCTTCTTCAGGGAAGCTCTCCCCACTTCCTGAGATGACAGCTCTGAACTTAAAAATGAATGTTATTTTACATATCTCTATGCCTTAGTTCATCCATGGCATGTCTTTCAACCCCGTTAGTGGGGTTTTTTTAGCAGTTCTGAAGGGCTGTCTGCTCAAGGAGGGGACGACGTGGGTGGGGCAGCTTTCCCTCTCATCTCCCTCAGCATGTCTCTGAGCCCTGAGGCCAGCTGTCCCACTGAAGATTGAGGGACTAGAGCCAGCCCATCCTGAGCACAGGCTGTGTCAGCTCATAGACTGATGCGTGTCGGAGCGGTGGGCAGCTGGCATGGGTCAGGGGCAGGCAGTGTCTCCTTCTCATTCCTTCCCTCCCTTCCTCCCAGAGGTAGATCAGAGCAGCCTTCAACCCCTGCATCTCCAGATCCCTTGACCTGTGCCTCCTGTGTTCAGCTGGTGACCTTGGAGTTTCGCATGGATTCTACCTCCCGTACCCTCTCCCATAGCAGTTCCTGGATCAGGGGAGGGTCGGACCCTTGTCTGTTTTTGGTCTTCTTCCTTTCCCACACCAAGCCCACCCACCTTTGCATCTTCCATGTATGTGCTTGGAAGCAAGCCCATCCACAGGGAACCTATTAGCCAAATGGATCCAGGCAATGAACATTGAAGTAGAGATCCAGGATCCATAATAAACCTGCTCTGAAACCTGTCCCAAAGTCTGTGACTCTCTCACACTGAAACAGAAACAATAATAGCTTTCTGGACTGTGAAGTGATATGTCTTTCTACTTCCAATCTTGAATGCAAAGGTGCTGAGCCTGGACTGAAAAGGACCATGGCTCGCGTGGGCTGGGATCCACGGGAAGAACTCAGTGAAATCTGAATTTGAGGCATGGAGTGAATAATTATTGTAGAGTGAATCCTCCCAAGTAGGGCTTATGCACATTGCACAGGAAAAGCTTTTTCAAAGAGCTTCCTGAAAGAAAAATCTTTTTTTAAAATTTATTTTAATTCCACTAGAGCTAACATACAATGTTACATTAGTTTCAGGTATACAATAGAGTGATTCAGTAATTCTACATATTACTCAGTGGTCATCAAGAAAAGTGTCCTCTTAATCCCCTTCATCTATTTCACTCATCCCTCTATCCACCTCCTCTCTGGTAACCTTCCGTTTGTTCTCTATTGTTAAGAGTTTGTATTTTGGTGTGTCTCCTTTTTCTCTTTTAGTTATTTATTTTTGTTTGTTTCTTAAATTCCCCATTAGAGTGACATCGTATGGGATTTGTCTTTCTCTGACTGACTGATTTTAGTTAGGATAATACTCTCTAGCTCCATCCATATGGCTGCAAATGGCAAGGTTTCATTCTTTTTCAAGCCGAGTAATACTCCATTGTGTGTGTGTGTGTGTGTGTGTGTGTGAATACACACATCTATCATCTCATTTGTCAATTTTTCTACAGACACTTGGGTTGCTTCCATATTGTGATATTGTAAATAATGGTGCAAGAAACATAGGGGTGCACGTATCCTTTTACGTTTCTGTTTTCCTATTCTTTGAGTAAATATGAGTAGTGTGAATGTTGGATCATAGGGTAGTTCTATACATAAGTTTTTGAGGAACCTTCATACTGTTTTCCACGGTGGCCACCACAGTTTGCATTCCCACCCACAGTTCACGAGGATTCCCCTTTATCCACATCCTCCCAACACCTGCTCTTTGTTGTGCTTTTGATGTTAGCCATTCTGACAGGTTTGAGGTATTACCTCATTGTCCTTTGGATTTACATTTTCCTGATGATGGGTGATGTTGAACATCTTTTCACGGGACTGTTGGCCATTTGTATTTCTTCTTTGGAGAAATTGTCTGTCCATGTCTTCTGCCTATTTTTTAACTGGATTATTTGTTTTTTGGGGGTTGAGTAGTATCAGTTGTATATGTTTTGGACACTATCCCTTTATTGCATATGATCTTTGCAAATATCTTCTCCCTTTGAGTAGGTTGTCTTATTATTTTTACGTTTTCATTGTTCTTCTGCCGTGTGGAAACTTTTTATTTTGCTGTATTCCCAATAGTTTATTTTTGCTTTCATTTCCTTTGCCTCAGGAGACAGTCTAGAAAAACGTTGGTATGGTCCATGTCAAGAAGTTACTGTCTTCCCTCCTGTAGGATTTTTATGGATTCAGGTCTCATATTGAGGTCTTGAAACTGTTTTGTGTTTGTCTTTATTGTGTAAGAAAGCAGTCTAATTTCATTCTTTTGTGCGTAGCTGTCTAGTTTTCCCAACACCATTTGTTGTAGAGACTGTCCTTTTCCCTTTTGATATCGTTGCTTGCTTTGTGGAAGATTCATGGACCACATAATTGTGGGTTTCTGTCTGAACTTGTATCCTGTTCCTTTGGTCGCTGTGTCTATTTTTGTGCCGTACTGTCTTGTTAGGATGACTGCAGCTTTGTAGTATAACCTGAAATCTGAAATTGTGAGTCCTCCACCTTTGTTTTTCTTTTCCACATTGCACTGGCTGTTCGGAATCTTTAGTGGTTCCATACAAATGTTTAGGATTGTTTATTCGAGGTCTTTTGTTCTTTAATTTAAATTCAATTAGCCAACTTACAGTACATCATTCGTTTCAGATGTAGTCTTCAATAAATTTTCAGTCTTGTGTATCACCCAGTGCTCATTGTATCGTGTGACCTCCTTAATGCTACTCACCCAGTTACCCCCCCCAACTTCTCCTCCAACAATCATCAGTTTCTTGCGATAGTTAAGAGTCCATCATGGGTTTTCTCCCTCTCTGATGACTTCCCATTCTATTTTCCCTTCCTTCCCCTATGGTCTTCTTCCTTGTTTCTGATATTCCACATAGGAGTGAAAGCATATGATCATTGTCTTTCTTTCATTGACTTATTCCACTCAGCATAATACCCTCCAGCTCCACCCAGGTCGGTGTGATGGTAAGTATTCATCCTATCTGATGGCTGAGTAATATCCCATTATATATATGATCCACATCTTCTTTATCCATTCATCTATCCATGGTCATCTGCACTCTTTCCGCAGCTTGTCTATTATGGATATTGTTGCTATGAACACTGGTGTGCATGTGTCCTGTCTTCACTACCTCTGTCTCTGGGGGTAAATACCCAGTAGTGCAATTGCTGGGACATAGGGTAGCTTTATTTATACCTTCTTGAGGAAATTCTGTACCATTTTCAAGAGTGGCTGTACCGGACTGCATTCGTACAGGGGTGTAAGAGGGTTCCCGTTTCTCCATATCCTCTCGAACATATATAGTTTCATGTCTTCTTATTTTTAGATATTCGGCCTCGTGTGATATGGCATCTATAGGGGTTTACATTTGTATTTCCCTGAAGCCAAGTGATATGAAGCATTTATGCATGTATCTTTTGATCACCAGTACGTCGTTATCAGTGAAATGACTTCCCATTTTAATCTATCTCAAGACCTAAAGCTGGGGAAGGCACTGAAGCTGGATGATGCCATTGGTTGGAAGTGTGGAGAATTTCAAAAGATCTCCGTGGAGAGCAAGTTTAAAGGTCAGTGTGAAGCTACTAATTGGATCCGGGGAGATCTCTGAAAGTGGGGGTTGCCTGGGATGGGCTGAGGGCGGCCCTCCGATTTTCCTATGAATCCTTGCTGCAGCCCCAAATGGACAGTTTCCTGCTGTGGGGCAGGCTGAGTCCTCTAGTCATGCAGAGGTGAGCCCAATGCCTGGTGCCTTGGAGGCAGGCAAACGGGGAGGGACCCTCAGCAGAAGACCCAGGGTTAGGTTAGGCCTCAAGAGACAGCAGGTCTGAACTGCCCTGTGCTCAGAGAACTCCCAGGCTGAGTGAGATGAGGGCACAAGGGCGGGTGAGTGTGAGCTTTGGGGTTTCATCTGGAAGGGCCCACAAAAGTCGGGGTTCACCAGAAGGGGCTCTCAGGGGGTGCCCCAATTCTCTTGCCCTGAATGCTCTGTTGTGCCCCCAAACGGTACAGTTTCCTGTGGGCTGCAGGCTGAGTCCTACAGTGGGGCTTCCGTGTCCCCAATCCCCCGGAGTGGGGTGCCAGGGCCCTGGGGAGGGGCCCCTCTGTGGCCAACCTAGGGTAAGGGTTAGGGTCCAGGAGCCCGGCAGGGACTATCTGCAAGCTGTGCGGCGAGCTCTGTGGAGGGCTGAGAGGAGGCCATGGGGGAGGGTGAGAATGGGCCTCAGGGTTGGGGCATGGGAGGCTGCCAAAGGATGGGGATGGGCTCCGGGGGCCTCCCCAAGTTCTCGTGCCCTGTAGGCTCCGTAGAGCCCCAAGGGGCACGGTTTCCTGTCAGGTGGCAAGCTGAGTCCTGCAGTGGGGCACAGGTATCCCAATTCCCCCGGGCTGCGGTGTAAGGCTCCTGGGGAGGCCCCCACACCCACAGCCGACCTAGGGCTAGGTTTAGGCCCAGGAGCCCCGCAGGCCCGATCTGCTGGCTGTATGGCTAGTTACAGGGGCTGAGGTGAGGGTGTGGGGGAGGGTGAGCGTGGGCCTCAGGGTTGGGGTGCGGGAGGCCACCGAAGTTCGCTGGTGTCTCAGGAAGGCCCTACTGGTTCTCCTGCCCTGAATGCTCTATGGCCTCCCAGGGTGCACGGTTTCCTGCGGGGTGGCAGACTGAGTCCTGCTGTGGGGCTCAGGTGTCCCGAATCCCCGCGGCTGCAGCTCCAGGCTCCTGGGGAGGGGCCCCTCCACAGATGAACTAGGGTTAGGGTTGGGGCCCAGGAACCTCGCAGGCCAGATCTGCCCAGTATGTGGCGAGCTCCGCTGCGGCCTGAGGTGAGGGTGCGGGATGGGGTGAGCATGGGCTTCAATGGTGGGTTTAGGGATCGCCGAAGTTCGCTGGGGGCTCTGGGGGCCCTCCTGGTTCTCCCGCCCTGAATGCTCTACAGCCTCCCAAGGGGCACGGTTTCCTGCGGGCTGGCAGGCTTTGTCCTGCAGTGGGGCTCAGGTGTCCCCAGGCCCTGGTGCTGCGGCACTGGGCCCCAGGGGAGGGGCCCTACCCAGCGGACCTAGGGTCAGGTCTAGGCCTCAGGAACCTGGCAGGCCTGATCTGCCGGCTCTGCGTCGAGGTCGGTGGCAAGCTGAAGGGAAGGCGTGGGGCGGGATGAGCATGGGCCTCAGGGTTGGGGTGTAGGGGGCTGCCGAGGATCGCTGGTGGCTCAGGGGGGCCCTACCAGTTCTTCTGCACAGGATGCTCTGCGGCACCCCAAGGGGCATGGTTTCATGAGGGGTGGCAGGCTTAGTCCCGTGGTGGGGCTCAGGTGTACCCAATCCCCAGGGTTAGGGTACGGATTAGGGTATGGGTTAAGGTTAGGGTATGGGTTACGGTTAGGGTATGGGTGAGGGTAGGGGTTAGGGTTAGGGTAAGGAGAGGGTACGGGTTAGGGTTGGGTTTAGGGGTTACAGGTTAGAGGTTATGGGTTAGGGTACAGATTAGGGTTTAGGGTACGGGTTAGGGTTTAGGGTTTGGGTTTAGGGTTAGGGTTTGGGTTGGAGTACGGGTTAGGTTTAGGGTACGGGTCAGGGTTAGGGTATGGGTTAGTGTACGCATTAGGGTACGGTTTAGGGTACGGGTTAGGGTACGGTTTAGGGTAAGTGTTTGCGTACGGATTTGGGTACGGCTTAGGGTACGGGTTATGGTTAGGGTACGGGTTAGGGAACGGGTTAGGGATAGGGATTGGGTACGGTTTAGGGTTAGGGTATGGATTAGGGTACGGGTTAGGGTACGGGTTAGGGTTAGGTATGGGTTAGGCTATGGGTTAGGGTCCGGGTTAGAGATAGGGTACGGGTTAGGGTATGGGTTAGGGTACGGGTTAGGGTATGGGTTAACGTTAAGGTAAGGGTATGGGTTAAGGTTAAGGTAAGGGTACTGGTTAGGGTTAGGGTACAGGTAGGGTTAGGGTACGGGTCATGGTACGAGTTAGGATATGGGTTAGGGTCAGGGTTTAGGGTTTAGTGTTAAAGTAAGGGTATGGGTTAGGGTACTTGTTAGGGTTACGGTTAGGTTTAGGGTATGGTTTAAATTACGGGTTAGGGTATAGTTTAGGGTTAGGGTTAGGGTACGGGTTAGAGTACGTGTTAGGGTTTCGGTTAGGGTTAGGGTATAGGTTAGGGTTAGGGTTAGGGTACGGGTTAGGGTTAGGTTTAGGTTTAGGTTACGGTTTAGGGGTAGGGTTAGCTGAAGGGGTAGGGTTAGCGGTAGGGTTAGGGGTATGGTAGGGGTCGGGGTTGGGTTAGGGTTTAGGGTTAGGTTTTGGGGTTAGTGGTTAAGGTTAGGGTTTAGTGTTTAGGGTTTCGGGATTAGGGTTAGGGGTTAGGGTTTAGGGTTTAGTGTTAATGTTAGGGTTTAGGGTTTAAGGATTAGGGTTTAGGGTTAGGTTTAGGGTAGGGTTAGGGTTAGGGTAAGTGTTAGGGGTTAGGGTTAGGATTAGGGGTTAAGGTTTAGGGTTTAAGGTTATGGCTTAGGGTTTATTTAGGGTTAGGGTTAGACCCCAGTAGGCCAGCAGGACCGATACGCCGGCTGTGCGGCGAGTGGAGGAGTGGGACGATTGAGGGTGCTGGCGAGCTGGAGTATGGTATCCCGCGTTTTGGCGCAGGGGACCTTTGAACACCACTCCTGGCTCGGAGGGCCCTGCCCATTCTCCCGCCCTGAATGACCGGCGGCGCCCCTAGCGGCCGGGGTCGTGGCGGGATGGCAGTGTGAGTCTGGCACTGCGGTTTGGGGGTCCCCAATGCCATGCGTTGCAGCGCAAGGGCCCTTGGGAGGGGCCCCTGGGGCCGTCCTAGGGTTACTGTTAGCACCCAGGAGTCCAGTAGACATGATCCGCCAGCTGTGCAGTAGCGGAGGGCCAGGCCAAGGTGAGGGCGCTGGCGAGCTGGGGCGTGGGCCCATGCAGTTTGGCGCGGGGGCCTTGGAAGGTCGCCTGGGGATTGGATGGCCCTGCAGGTTCTCCCGCCCTGAATGGCCAGAGGCGCCCCTAGCGACCCGGGTCGTGGCGGGGCAGCACGGTGAGTATGGCGCTGGGGCTCGGGGGTCCCCAATCCCTGGCGTTGCTGCGCCAGGCCCCTTGGGAGGTTCCCCTTGGGGGCCAACCTAAGGTTAGGGTTAGCCCCCAGGGGGCTGGAGGCCCGATCCGCTGGCTGTTTGGTGAGCAGAGGGGCGGGTCGAGGTGAGGGCGCTGGTGAGCGGGAGCATCAGCCCAAGCATTTTGGTGCGTGGGCCCTTAGATGTTCACCGGGACTCGGAGGGCCCTGCCCATTCTCCCGACCTGAATGACCGGTGGCGCTCCTAGTGGCCTGCGTGCCAGCGGGGTGGCAGGGTGAGTCCGGCGCTGGGGCTTGGGGGTCATCAATCCCCGGTGTTGCGGGACAGGCCCCTTGGGAGGGGCCCCTCAGGGGCCAACCTAGGGTTAGGGTTAGCCCCCAGGAGGCCGGCAGGCCCAATACGCCAGCTGTGCAGCGAGCGGAGGGGCGGGCCGAGGTGAGTGCCCTGGCGAGCTGGAAGGTGGTACCCAAAGTTTTGGCACCAGGGGCCCTCGAATGTCGCCGGGGACTCGGAGGGCCCTGCCCGTTCTCCCGCCCTGAATGAGTGGCGGCTCCCCTAGCAACCCGAGTGGTGGCGGGGCTGCAGGGTGGGTCTGGTGCTGAGGCTCGGGGGTCCCCAATGCCAGGCGTTGCGGCACTAGGCCCCTTGGGCGGGGCCCCTTGGGGGCCGAACTAGGGTAAAGGTTAGCTCCTGGAGGCCAGCAGGCACGATCCACAGTCTGGGGCGAATGGAGGTGTGGTCGAAGATCAGGGCGCTGGCGAGCAAGAGAGTGGGCCCTAGCGTTTTGGCGCTGGGGGCCTTCGAAGGTCACCGGGGCAGGGAGGGCCCTGCCCGTTCTCCCGCCCTGAATGACTGGCGGTACCCTAGCGGCCCGGGTGTGGTCGGGGCGGAACGGTGAGTCCAGTGTTGCGACTCGGGGGTCTCCAATCCCTGGCGTTCGGCGGCAGTCCCTTTGGGAGGGGCACCTTGGGGGCCGACCTAGGGTTAGGGTTATCCCCCAGGAGGCCGGCAGGCTCAATCCACCGGCTCTGTGGTGAATGGGGGGGTGGACCAAGGTGAGGTCGCTGGCGAACGGAAGCGTGGGCCCCAACATTTTGGCTCGGTGGGCTTTCAAATGTCGCAGGGGGCTCGGAGGGCCCTGCTCCTTCTCCTGCCATGAAGGACCGGCGACGCCCCTAGCTCCCCGGGTGGCAGCGGGGTGGCACGGTCAGTCCTGCACTGGTGCTTGGGTTTCCCAATCCCCAGCGTTGCGGCGCCAGGCCCCTTGGGAGGGGCCCCTCTGGGACTGTCCTAGGGTTAGGTTAACCCCCAGGAGGCCAGCAGTCCGGATCTGCAGGCTGTGCAGTGAGCGGAGGAGGGATTGACCGTGGTAGGGCGCAGTTGAGCAGTAGCGTGGTACCCAGTGTTTTGGCGTGGGGGGCCTTCTTATTTCACCGGAGGCTCGGAGGGCCCTGCCGGTTATCCCGCCCTGAATGCCCGGAGTCGCTCCTAGAGGCCCGCGTGGCGGCAGGGCGGCAGGGTGGCCCGGCGCTGGGGCTTGCGGGTCCCCAATCCCTACCGTTGTGGCACCAAGCCTATTGGGAGGGGCCACTCTGGGGCCCATCTAGGGTTACAATTAGCCCTGAGGAGCCAGGGAGGCCAGATCCACCAGCTGTGTGGCTAGAGGGGGGGTGGGTTGAGGTGAGAGCGCTGTAGAGCGGGAGCATGGGCTTCAGCGTTTTGGCGCAGGGGACCTATAAATGTCGCTGGGGGCTCGGAGGGCCCTGCCCGTTCCCCCACCCTGAATGACCGGTGGCGCCCCAAGTGGCCCGGGTGGCGGCGGACGGCCAGGTTGAGTACATCATTGGGGCTTGGGGGTCCTCAATCTCCAGCATCGTGGCGCCAGGCCCTTTGGGAGTGCCCTTCGGGGGCCGACCTGGGGTAAGGGTTAGCCCCCAGGAGGCCGGCAGGCCCAATAAGATGGCTGTGGGGCGAGCGGAGGAGTGGGCTGAGGTGAGGGTGATGGGGAGCAAGATTGTGGGCCCCTGCATTTTGGCACTGGAGGCTTCAAATATCTCCGGTTCCTCCAGGGCCCTGTCCCTTCTCCCGCCCTGAATGACCGGCGGCGCCCCTAGCGGCCCGGGGGGCAGCGTTGTGGGAGGGTGAGTCTGGCTTTGGGGCTTGGGGTTCCAGATCCCTGGCATAGTGGCACCAAAACCCTTGGGAGGGGCCCCTGGGTGGCCGACCTAGGGTTAGGGTTAGCACCCGGGAGGCCGGCAGGCGGGATCCGCCCGCTGTGCATGGAGCGGAGGGGCGGGCCGAGGTGAGGGCGCTGGCGAGCAAGAGCCTGGGCCCAAGCGTTTTGGCACCGGGGGCCTTCGAATGTCTCCGGGGACTCGGCGGGCCCTGCCCATTCTCCTCCCTGAATGACCGGCGGCGCCGCTAGCAGCCCAGGTGGCAGCGGGGCGGCATGTAAGTCCGGGCATAGGGCTCGGGGGTCCCCAGTCCACCGCGTTGCGGCGCCAGGCCCCTTGGGAGGGGCCCCTGGGAGGCTGACCTAGGGTGAGGTTTAGCCCCTAGGATGCCGGCAGGCCCTATTCGCCAGCCCTGTGAAGACTGGAGTGGCGGACCGAGGTGAGGGCACTGGTGAGCGGGAGCATGGGCCCGGGGGTTTGGCGCGGGGGGCCTTTGAAGGTCGCCGTGTCTTGGAGGGCCCTGCCCGTGCTCCCGCCCTGAATGAACGGCACCACCCCAAGCCCCCGGGTGGCGGCTCGGTGGCAGGGTGAGTCCAGTGCTGAGGCTCGGGGGTCCCCAATCCCCAGCGTTGCGGCGCCAGATCCCTTGGGAGGGGCCCCTCGGGGGTCGATCTAGGGTTGCGGTTAGCCCCCAGGAGGCCGGTGGACCCGATCAGCGGCTGTGCGGCACGCGGAGGGTTGGGCAGAGGTGAGGGCGCTGGCGAGACTGAGCATGAGCCCAAGCGTTTTAGTGCGGGGGGCCTTCGAAGGTCAGTGGGGGCTCGGAGGAACCTGCCCGTTCTCCCGCTCTGAATGACCGGCGGGGCCCCTAGAGGCTCCGGTGCCTGAAGGGCAGCAGAGTGAGACCGGCACTTGGGTTGGGGTCCCCATTCCCGGCGTTGTGGCGCCAGGCCACTTGGGAAGGGCCCCTCCGTGGCCGACCTACAGTTAGGGTTAGCCCCCAGGAGGCCAACAGGCCCGATACACCGCCTGTGCGTTGAGCGGAGAGTTGGGCCGAGGTGAGGGTGCTGGTGAACATGAGCCCGGGCCCAAGCGTTTTGGTTCGGGGCGCCTTCGAAGGTCGGCGGGGGTTCGAAGGGCCCTGCCCATTCTCCCACCCTGAATGAATGGCGGCACCCCTAGCGGCACGTGTGGGGCAGGGCGGCAGGGTGCATCCAGCACTGGGGCTTGGGGGTTCCCAATCCCCGGCGTTGCGGCGCCAGGCCCCTTAGGAAGCGACCCTCGGGGCCGTCCTAGGGTTAGGGTTAGCGCCCAGGAGGCCGGCAGGCCCGATCCGCCGGCTGTGCGAGGAGTGGAGATGCAGGCCGAGTTGAGGGCGATGGCGAGCGGGAGCTGGGCCCCAGCGTTTTGGCGTCCTGGGCCTTTGAATGTTGCCATGGCTCGGAGGGCCCTGCCCTTTCTCCTGCCCTGAAGAACCAGCAACGCCCCTAGGGGCTCCGTTGGTGGTGAGGCAGCAGGGCGAATCCCAGGCTGTGGCTCGGGGATCCCCAATCCCCGGCGTTGTGGTGCCAGGCCCCTTGGGAGGGGCTCCTCGTGGGCCGACCCAGGGTTAGAGTTAGCCCCCATAAGGCCGGCAGGCCAGATCCTCTGGCTGGGCGGTGAGAGGTGGGCGGGCCGAGGTAAAGGAGCTGGGGTGCGGGATTGTGGGCTCCTGCATTTTGGGGTGGGAGGCTTCAAATGTCGCTGGTTTCTCCAGGGCCCTGTCAGTTCTCCCGCCCTGAATGACCGGCGGCGCCCCTCGCGGCCCGGGTGGCAGCGTTGTGGGAGGGTGAGTCTGGCTTTGGGGCTTGGGGTTCCAGATCCCTGGCGTAGTGGCACCAAAACCCTTGGGAGGGGCCCCTGGGGGGCCGACCTAGGGTTAGGGTTAGCCCCCAGGAGACCGTCAGGCCCAACCGCACACTGTGCGGCGAGCTGAGGTGCGGCCCGAGGTGAAGGCGCTGGGGAGCGGGAGCGTGGGCACCAGCGTTTTGGCACGGGGAGCCTTTGAAGGTCACCGGGGACTCAGAAGGCCCTGCCCTTCTCTCGCCCTCTATGACCCGCGGCGCCCCTAGCGGCCCAGGTGGGGACAGTGCGGCAGGGTGAGTCCGGCTCTGGGGCTCTGAGTCACCAATCCCCAGCATTGCAGAGCCAGGCCGCTTGGGATGTCCCCTCAGGGCCGACCTAGGGTTTTGGTTAGCTGCCAGGAGCCCGGCAGGCCCTATCCACTGGCTCTGAAGCAAGCGGTGGGGTGGGCCTAGGTGAGGGCGCTGGCGAGCAGGATCCTGGGAGCCAATGTTTTTGCGCGGGGAGCCTTCAAAGGTCAGCGTGGGCTCGGAGGGCCCTGCCCGATCTCTTGCCCTGATTGACCGGCGGGGCCTCTAGCGGCTCGGGTGGCTGAAGGGCAGCAGGGTGAGTGCGGCACATGAGCTCGGGGTCCCCATCCCCAGCGTTGCGACGCCAGGCCCCTTGGGAAGTGCCCCTCGGTGGCCGACCTATGGTTAGGGTTAGCCTCCAGGAGCCCCGCAGGCCCGATACACCACCTGTGCGTCGAGCGGAGAGTTGGGCCGAGGTGAGGGTGCTGGTGAACATGAGCCTGGGCCCAAGCATTTTGGTTCGGTGCGCCTCTGAAGGTCGGCAGGGGTTCGGAGGGCCCTGCCAGTTCTCCCACCCTGAATGAATGGCGGCGCCCCTAGCGGCCTGTGTGGGTTGGGGTGGCAGCGTGCATCCGGCGCTGGGGCTTGGGGGCCCCCAATCCCTGGCGTTGCGGCGCCAGGCCCCTTAGGAAGGGACCTTCAGGGGCTGTCCTAGGGTTAGGGTGAGCTCCCAGGAGGCCGGCAGGCCCGAGTCGCTGGCTCTGCGAAGAGCGGAGGTGCGGGCCGAGTTGAGGGTGATGCAGAGCGGGAGCGTGGTCCCCAGCGTTTTGACGCCCTGGGCCTTCGACTGTTGCCATGGCTCAAAGGGCCCTGCCCGTTCTCCTGCCCTGAAGAACCAGCGGCGCCCTTAGCAGCTCCCTTGGCGGTGGAGCGGCAGGGTGAGTCCATGCTGCGGCTCGTGGATCCCCAATCCCCAGCGTTGTGGGGCCAGGCCTCTTGGGAGGGGCTCCTCTTGGGCGGACCTAGGTTTAGAGTTAGCACCCAGGAGGCCAGCAGGCCCAATCCTCTGGCTGGGCGGCGAGAGGTGGGCGGCCCGAGGTAAAGGCGCTGGCGATCGGGAGCGTGGGCCCCTGCATTTTGGCGCAGGAGGCTTCAAATATCGCCGGTTTCTCCAGGGCCCTGTCCCTTCTCCCGCCCTGAATGACGGGCGGCGCCACTAGCAGCCCGGGTGGCGACGTGGCGGCAGGGTGAGTCTGGCTCTGGGTCTTGGGGTCCCTGATCCCCAGTGTAGCGGCACCAGGACCCTTGGGAGGGGCCCCTGGGTGGCTGACCTAGGGTTAGGGTTAGCCCCCAGGAGGCCGGCAGGTGGGATCCGGCCACTGTCCCGGGAGCGGAGGGCGGGGCCGAGGTGAGGGCGTTGGGGAGCGGGAGCGTGGGCACCAGCGTTTTGGCACGGGGAGCCTTTGAAGGCCACCGGGGGCTCGGAAGGCCCTGCCCCTTCTCTCGCCCTGAATGACCCGCAGTGCTCCTAGCGGCCTGGGTGGCGGCGTTGCGGTAGGGTGAGTGTGGCTCTGGGGCTTGAGGTTCCCGATCCCCGGCGAAGCGGCACCAGGACCCTTGGGAGGGGCCCCTGGGTGGCCGACCTAGGGTTAGGGTTAGCACCCGGGAGGCCTGCAGGCGGGATCCGCCCGCTGTGCGTGGAGCGGAGGGGCGGGCCGAGGTGAGGGCGCTGGCGAGCAAGAGCCTGGGCCCAAGCGTTTTGGCACCGGGGGCCTTCGAATGTCTCTGGGGACTCGGCGGGCCCTGCCCATTCTCCTCCCTGAATGACCGGCGGCGCCCCTAGCAGCCCAGGTGGCGGCGGGGCGGCATGTAAGTCCGGGCATAGGGCTCGGGGGTCCCCAGTCCACCGCGTTGCGGCGCCAGGCCCCTTGGGAGGGGCCCCTGGGAGGCTGACCTAGGGTGAGGTTTAGCCCCTAGGATGCCGGCAGGCCCTATTCGCCAGCCGTGTGGAGACTGGAGTGGCGGACCGAGGTGAGGGCACTGGTGAGCGGGAGCATGGGCCCGGGGGTTTGGCGCGGGGGGCCTTTGAAGGTCGCCGTGTCTTGGAGGGCCCTGCCCGTGCTCCCGCCCTGAATGAACGGCACCACCCCAAGCCCCCGGGTGGCGGCTGGGTGGCAGGGTGAGTCCAGTGCTGAGGCTCGGGGGTCCCCAATCCCCAGCGTTGCGGCGCCAGATCCCTTGGGAGGGGCCCCTCGGGGGTCGATCTAGGGTTGCGGTTAGCCCCCAGGAGGCCGGTGGACCCGATCAGTGGCTGTGCGGCACGCGGAGGGTTGGGCCGAGGTGAGGGCGCTGGCGAGACTGAGCATGAGCCCAAGCGTTTTAGTGCGGGGGGCCTTCGAAGGTCAGTGGGGGCTCGGAGGAACCTGCCCGTTCTCCCGCTCTGAATGACCGGCGGGGCCCCTAGAGGCTTCGGTGCCTGAAGGGCAGCAGGGTGAGACCGGCACTTGGGTTGGGGTCCCCATTCCCGGCGTTGGGGCGCCAGGCCACTTGGGAAGGGCCCCTCCGTGGCCGACCTACAGTTAGGGTTAGCCCCCAGGAGGCCAGCAGGCCCGATACACCGCCTGTGCGTCGAGCGGAGAGTTGGGCCGAGGTGAGGGTGCTGGTGAACATGAGCCCGGGCCCAAGCGTTTTGGTTCGGGGCGCCTTCGAAGGTCGGCGGGGGTTCGAAGGGCCCTGCCCTTTCTCCCACCCTGAATGAATGGCGGCGCCCCTAGCGGCACGTGTGGGGCAGGGCGGCAGGGTGCATCCAGCGCTGGGGCTTGGGGGTTCCCAATCCCCGGCATTGCGGCGCCAGGCCCCTTAGGAAGCGACCCTCGGGGCCGTCCTAGGGTTAGGGTTAGCGCCCAGGAGGCCGGCAGGCCCGATCCGCCGGCTGTGCGAGGAGTGGAGATGCAGGCCGAGTTGAGGGCGATGGCGAGCGGGAGCTGGGCCCCAGCGTTTTGGCGTCCTGGGCCTTTGAATGTTGCCATGGCTCAGAGGGCCCTGCCCTTTCTCCTGCCCTGAAGAACCAGCAACGCCCCTAGCGGCTCCGTTGGCAGTGGGGCGGCAGGGTGAATCCCAGGCTGTGGCTCTGGGATCCCCAATCCCCGGCGTTGTGGTGCCAGGCCCCTTGGGAGGGGCTCCTCGTGGGCCGACCCAGGGTTAGAGTTAGCCCCCATAAGGCCGGCAGGCCAGGTCCTCTGGCTGGGCGGTGAGAGGTGGGCGGGCCGAGGTAAAGGCGCTGGGGTGGGGGATTGTGGGCCCCTGCATTTTGGGGTGGGAGGCTTCAAATGTCGCCGGTTTCTCCAGGGCCCTGTCAGTTCTCCCGCCCTGAATGACCGGCGGCGCCCCTCGCGGCCCGGGTGGCAGCGTTGTGGGAGGGTGAGTCTGGCTTTGGGGCTTGGGGCTCCAGATCCCTGGCGTAGTGGCACCAAAACCCTTGGGAGGGGCCCCTGGGGGGCCGACCTAGGGTTAGGGTTAGCCCCCAGGAGACCGTCAGGCCCAACCGCACACTGTGCGGCGAGCTGAGGTGCGGCCCGAGGTGAAGGCGCTGGGGAGCGGGAGCGTGGGCACCAGCGTTTTGGCACGGGGAGCCTTTGAAGGTCACCGGGGACTCAGAAGGCCCTGCCCTTCTCTCGCCCTCTATGACCCGCGGCGCCCCTAGCGGCCCAGGTGGGGACAGTGCGGCAGGGTGAGTCCGGCTCTGGGGCTCTGAGTCACCAATCCCCAGCATTGCAGAGCCAGGCCGCTTGGGATGTCCCCTCAGGGCCGACCTAGGGTTTTGGTTAGCTGCCAGGAGCCCGGCGGGCCCTATCCACCGGCTCTGAAGCAAGCGGTGGGGTGGGCCTAGGTGAGGGCGCTGGCGAGCAGGATCCTGGGAGCCAACGTTTTTGCGCGGGGAGCCTTCAAAGGTCAGCGTGGGCTCGGAGGGCCCTGCCCGATCTCTTGCCCTGATTGACCGGCGGGGCCTCTAGCGGCTCGGGTGGCTGAAGGGCAGCAGGGTGAGTGCGGCACATGAGCTCGGGGTCCCCATCCCCAGCGTTGCGACGCCAGGCCCCTTGGGAAGTGCCCCTCGGTGGCCGACCTATGGTTAGGGTTAGCCTCCAGGAGCCCCGCAGGCCCGATACACCACCTGTGCGTCGAGCGGAGAGTTGGGCCGAGGTGAGGGTGCTGGTGAACATGAGCCTGGGCCCAAGCGTTTTGGTTCGGTGCGCCTCTGAAGGTCGGCAGGGGTTCGGAGGGCCCTGCCAGTTCTCCCACCCTGAATGAATGGCGGCGCCCCTAGCGGCCTGTGTGGGTTGGGGTGGCAGCGTGCATCCGGCGCTGGGGCTTGGGGGCCCCCAATCCCTGGCGTTGCGGCGCCAGGCCCCTTAGGAAGGGACCTTCAGGGGCTGTCCTAGGGTTAGGGTGAGCTCCCAGGAGGCCGGCAGGCCCGAGTCGCTGGCTCTGCGAAGAGCGGAGGTGCGGGCCGAGTTGAGGGTGATGCAGAGCGGGAGCGTGGTCCCCAGCGTTTTGACGCCCTGGGCCTTCGACTGTTGCCATGGCTCAAAGGGCCCTGCCCGTTCTCCTGCCCTGAAGAACCAGCGGCGCCCTTAGCAGCTCCCTTGGCGGTGGAGCGGCAGGGTGAGTCCATGCTGCGGCTCGTGGATCCCCAATCCCCAGCGTTGTGGGGCCAGGCCTCTTGGGAGGGGCTCCTCTTGGGCGGACCTAGGTTTAGAGTTAGCACCCAGGAGGCCAGCAGGCCCAATCCTCTGGCTGGGCGGCGAGAGGTGGGCGGCCCGAGGTAAAGGCGCTGGCGATCGGGAGCGTGGGCCCCTGCATTTTGGCGCAGGAGGCTTCAAATATCGCCGGTTTCTCCAGGGCCCTGTCCCTTCTCCCGCCCTGAATGACGGGCGGCGCCACTAGCAGCCCGGGTGGCGACGTGGCGGCAGGGTGAGTCTGGCTCTGGGTCTTGGGGTCCCTGATCCCCAGTGTAGCGGCACCAGGACCCTTGGGAGGGGCCCCTGGGTGGCTGACCTAGGGTTAGGGTTAGCCCCCAGGAGGCCGGCAGGTGGGATCCGGCCACTGTCCCGGGAGCGGAGGGCGGGGCCGAGGTGAGGGCGTTGGGGAGCGGGAGCGTGGGCACCAGCGTTTTGGCACGGGGAGCCTTTGAAGGCCACCGGGGGCTCGGAAGGCCCTGCCCCTTCTCTCGCCCTGAATGACCCGCAGTGCTCCTAGCGGCCTGGGTGGCGGCGTTGCGGTAGGGTGAGTGTGGCTCTGGGGCTTGAGGTTCCCGATCCCCGGCGAAGCGGCACCAGGACCCTTGGGAGGGGCCCCTGGGTGGCCGACCTAGGGTTAGGGTTAGCACCCGGGAGGCCTGCAGGCGGGATCCGCCCGCTGTGCGTGGAGCGGAGGGGCGGGCCGAGGTGAGGGCGCTGGCGAGCAAGAGCCTGGGCCCAAGCGTTTTGGCACCGGGGGCCTTCGAATGTCTCTGGGGACTCGGCGGGCCCTGCCCATTCTCCTCCCTGAATGACCGGCGGCGCCCCTAGCAGCCCAGGTGGCGGCGGGGCGGCATGTAAGTCCGGGCATAGGGCTCGGGGGTCCCCAGTCCACCGCGTTGCGGCGCCAGGCCCCTTGGGAGGGGCCCCTGGGAGGCTGACCTAGGGTGAGGTTTAGCCCCTAGGATGCCGGCAGGCCCTATTCGCCAGCCGTGTGGAGACTGGAGTGGCGGACCGAGGTGAGGGCACTGGTGAGCGGGAGCATGGGCCCGGGGGTTTGGCGCGGGGGGCCTTTGAAGGTCGCCGTGTCTTGGAGGGCCCTGCCCGTGCTCCCGCCCTGAATGAACGGCACCACCCCAAGCCCCCGGGTGGCGGCTGGGTGGCAGGGTGAGTCCAGTGCTGAGGCTCGGGGGTCCCCAATCCCCAGCGTTGCGGCGCCAGATCCCTTGGGAGGGGCCCCTCGGGGGTCGATCTAGGGTTGCGGTTAGCCCCCAGGAGGCCGGTGGACCCGATCAGTGGCTGTGCGGCACGTGGAGGGTTGGGCCGAGGTGAGGGCGCTGGCGAGACTGAGCATGAGCCCAAGCGTTTTAGTGCGGGGGGCCTTCGAAGGTCAGTGGGGGCTCGGAGGAACCTGCCCGTTCTCCCGCTCTGAATGACCGGCGGGGCCCCTAGAGGCTTCGGTGCCTGAAGGGCAGCAGGGTGAGACCGGCACTTGGGTTGGGGTCCCCATTCCCGGCGTTGGGGCGCCAGGCCACTTGGGAAGGGCCCCTCCGTGGCCGACCTACAGTTAGGGTTAGCCCCCAGGAGGCCAGCAGGCCCGATACACCGCCTGTGCGTCGAGCGGAGAGTTGGGCCGAGGTGAGGGTGCTGGTGAACATGAGCCCGGGCCCAAGCGTTTTGGTTCGGGGCGCCTTCGAAGGTCGGCGGGGGTTCGAAGGGCCCTGCCCTTTCTCCCACCCTGAATGAATGGCGGCGCCCCTAGCGGCACGTGTGGGGCAGGGCGGCAGGGTGCATCCAGCGCTGGGGCTTGGGGGTTCCCAATCCCCGGCATTGCGGCGCCAGGCCCCTTAGGAAGCGACCCTCGGGGCCGTCCTAGGGTTAGGGTTAGCGCCCAGGAGGCCGGCAGGCCCGATCCGCCGGCTGTGCGAGGAGTGGAGATGCAGGCCGAGTTGAGGGCGATGGCGAGCGGGAGCTGGGCCCCAGCGTTTTGGCGTCCTGGGCCTTTGAATGTTGCCATGGCTCAGAGGGCCCTGCCCTTTCTCCTGCCCTGAAGAACCAGCAACGCCCCTAGCGGCTCCGTTGGCAGTGGGGCGGCAGGGTGAATCCCAGGCTGTGGCTCTGGGATCCCCAATCCCCGGCGTTGTGGTGCCAGGCCCCTTGGGAGGGGCTCCTCGTGGGCCGACCCAGGGTTAGAGTTAGCCCCCATAAGGCCGGCAGGCCAGGTCCTCTGGCTGGGCGGTGAGAGGTGGGCGGGCCGAGGTAAAGGCGCTGGGGTGGGGGATTGTGGGCCCCTGCATTTTGGGGTGGGAGGCTTCAAATGTCGCCGGTTTCTCCAGGGCCCTGTCAGTTCTCCCGCCCTGAATGACCGGCGGCGCCCCTCGCGGCCCGGGTGGCAGCGTTGTGGGAGGGTGAGTCTGGCTTTGGGGCTTGGGGCTCCAGATCCCTGGCGTAGTGGCACCAAAACCCTTGGGAGGGGCCCCTGGGGGGCCGACCTAGGGTTAGGGTTAGCCCCCAGGAGACCGTCAGGCCCAACCGCACACTGTGCGGCGAGCTGAGGTGCGGCCCGAGGTGAAGGCGCTGGGGAGCGGGAGCGTGGGCACCAGCGTTTTGGCACGGGGAGCCTTTGAAGGTCACCGGGGACTCAGAAGGCCCTGCCCTTCTCTCGCCCTCTATGACCCGCGGCGCCCCTAGCGGCCCAGGTGGGGACAGTGCGGCAGGGTGAGTCCGGCTCTGGGGCTCTGAGTCACCAATCCCCAGCATTGCAGAGCCAGGCCGCTTGGGATGTCCCCTCAGGGCCGACCTAGGGTTTTGGTTAGCTGCCAGGAGCCCGGCGGGCCCTATCCACCGGCTCTGAAGCAAGCGGTGGGGTGGGCCTAGGTGAGGGCGCTGGCGAGCAGGATCCTGGGAGCCAACGTTTTTGCGCGGGGAGCCTTCAAAGGTCAGCGTGGGCTCGGAGGGCCCTGCCCGATCTCTTGCCCTGATTGACCGGCGGGGCCTCTAGCGGCTCGGGTGGCTGAAGGGCAGCAGGGTGAGTGCGGCACATGAGCTCGGGGTCCCCATCCCCAGCGTTGCGACGCCAGGCCCCTTGGGAAGTGCCCCTCGGTGGCCGACCTATGGTTAGGGTTAGCCTCCAGGAGCCCCGCAGGCCCGATACACCACCTGTGCGTCGAGCGGAGAGTTGGGCCGAGGTGAGGGTGCTGGTGAACATGAGCCTGGGCCCAAGCGTTTTGGTTCGGTGCGCCTCTGAAGGTCGGCAGGGGTTCGGAGGGCCCTGCCAGTTCTCCCACCCTGAATGAATGGCGGCGCCCCTAGCGGCCTGTGTGGGTTGGGGTGGCAGCGTGCATCCGGCGCTGGGGCTTGGGGGCCCCCAATCCCTGGCGTTGCGGCGCCAGGCCCCTTAGGAAGGGACCTTCAGGGGCTGTCCTAGGGTTAGGGTGAGCTCCCAGGAGGCCGGCAGGCCCGAGTCGCTGGCTCTGCGAAGAGCGGAGGTGCGGGCCGAGTTGAGGGTGATGCAGAGCGGGAGCGTGGTCCCCAGCGTTTTGACGCCCTGGGCCTTCGACTGTTGCCATGGCTCAAAGGGCCCTGCCCGTTCTCCTGCCCTGAAGAACCAGCGGCGCCCTTAGCAGCTCCCTTGGCGGTGGAGCGGCAGGGTGAGTCCATGCTGCGGCTCGTGGATCCCCAATCCCCAGCGTTGTGGGGCCAGGCCTCTTGGGAGGGGCTCCTCTTGGGCGGACCTAGGTTTAGAGTTAGCACCCAGGAGGCCAGCAGGCCCAATCCTCTGGCTGGGCGGCGAGAGGTGGGCGGCCCGAGGTAAAGGCGCTGGCGATCGGGAGCGTGGGCCCCTGCATTTTGGCGCAGGAGGCTTCAAATATCGCCGGTTTCTCCAGGGCCCTGTCCCTTCTCCCACCCTGAATGACGGGCGGCGCCACTAGCAGCCCGGGTGGCGACGTGGCGGCAGGGTGAGTCCTGGCTCTGGGTCTTGGGGTCCCTGATCCCCAGTGTAGCGGCACCAGGACCCTTGGAGGGGCCCCTGGGTGGCTGACCTAGGGTTAGGGTTAGCCCCCAGGAGGCCGGCAGGTGGGATCCGGCCACTGTCCCGGGAGCGGAGGGCGGGGCCGAGGTGAGGGCGTTGGGGAGCGGGAGCGTGGGCACCAGCGTTTTGGCACGGGGAGCCTTTGAAGGCCACCGGGGGCTCGGAAGGCCCTGCCCCTTCTCTCGCCCTGAATGACCCGCAGTGCTCCTAGCGGCCTGGGTGGCGGCGTTGCGGTAGGGTGAGTGTGGCTCTGGGGCTTGAGGTTCCCGATCCCCGGCGAAGCGGCACCAGGACCCTTGGGAGGGGCCCCTGGGTGGCCGACCTAGGGTTAGGGTTAGCACCCGGGAGGCCTGCAGGCGGGATCCGCCCGCTGTGCGTGGAGCGGAGGGGCGGGCCGAGGTGAGGGCGCTGGCGAGCAAGAGCCTGGGCCCAAGCGTTTTGGCACCGGGGGCCTTCGAATGTCTCTGGGGACTCGGCGGGCCCTGCCCATTCTCCTCCCTGAATGACCGGCGGCGCCCCTAGCAGCCCAGGTGGCGGCGGGGGCGGCATGTAAGTCCGGGCATAGGGCTCGGGGGTCCCCAGTCCACCGCGTTGCGGCGCCAGGCCCCTTGGGAGGGGCCCCTGGGAGGCTGACCTAGGGTGAGGTTTAGCCCCTAGGATGCCGGCAGGCCCTATTCGCCAGCCGTGTGGAGACTGGAGTGGCGGACCGAGGTGAGGGCACTGGTGAGCGGGAGCATGGGCCCGGGGGTTTGGCGCGGGGGGCCTTTGAAGGTCGCCGTGTCTTGGAGGGCCCTGCCCGTGCTCCCGCCCTGAATGAACGGCACCACCCCAAGCCCCCGGGTGGCGGCTGGGTGGCAGGGTGAGTCCAGTGCTGAGGCTCGGGGGTCCCCAATCCCCAGCGTTGCGGCGCCAGATCCCTTGGGAGGGGCCCCTCGGGGGTCGATCTAGGGTTGCGGTTAGCCCCCAGGAGGCCGGTGGACCCGATCAGTGGCTGTGCGGCACGCGGAGGGTTGGGCCGAGGTGAGGGCGCTGGCGAGACTGAGCATGAGCCCAAGCGTTTTAGTGCGGGGGGCCTTCGAAGGTCAGTGGGGGCTCGGAGGAACCTGCCCGTTCTCCCGCTCTGAATGACCGGCGGGGCCCCTAGAGGCTTCGGTGCCTGAAGGGCAGCAGGGTGAGACCGGCACTTGGGTTGGGGTCCCCATTCCCGGCGTTGGGGCGCCAGGCCACTTGGGAAGGGCCCCTCCGTGGCCGACCTACAGTTAGGGTTAGCCCCCAGGAGGCCAGCAGGCCCGATACACCGCCTGTGCGTCGAGCGGAGAGTTGGGCCGAGGTGAGGGTGCTGGTGAACATGAGCCCGGGCCCAAGCGTTTTGGTTCGGGGCGCCTTCGAAGGTCGGCGGGGGTTCGAAGGGCCCTGCCCTTTCTCCCACCCTGAATGAATGGCGGCGCCCCTAGCGGCACGTGTGGGGCAGGGCGGCAGGGTGCATCCAGCGCTGGGGCTTGGGGGTTCCCAATCCCCGGCATTGCGGCGCCAGGCCCCTTAGGAAGCGACCCTCGGGGCCGTCCTAGGGTTAGGGTTAGCGCCCAGGAGGCCGGCAGGCCCGATCCGCCGGCTGTGCGAGGAGTGGAGATGCAGGCCGAGTTGAGGGCGATGGCGAGCGGGAGCTGGGCCCCAGCGTTTTGGCGTCCTGGGCCTTTGAATGTTGCCATGGCTCAGAGGGCCCTGCCCTTTCTCCTGCCCTGAAGAACCAGCAACGCCCCTAGCGGCTCCGTTGGCAGTGGGGCGGCAG